>NC_056479.1:8004480-8379480 GCF_008729295.1 Plectropomus leopardus | reverse complement strand
AATCTGTTAATGCCTCTCTCAGCACTTCAATCCAGGAGGGGATCTGTGACGCACCAGGCAGTAAAAACTTTCTTTAGGTTCCTGCTGAAGCAAAGAGCCCGCCCCTCTACTGTAAATCAGAAAGTCAGTCACTGGATTTCAGATTATTAATCACGGCTGTTTTACCTTGATGTCACAGCGTTTACAGGCAGGATTTGATCTCTGACTTGTCATGACTCAGCAGAAGACAGGAGGAAGGATTGGAAATAACTCTGAAAGAATACTGTGGAGTTAAAGGGATACTTATTGATTTTCAACAAGCTTTGTATCATAACAGTGTGGGTAGTATGCATAAATGAATAATCGTAAACTTCCCCCCATGAGCCAAATCTCCCTGCGCATCTTTCAACTCAAATGGGGCGGGTCATGATTTTGCTATATTTGGAAACATAAATTAGGACCCAAGTCTCTTTATACATGCATGGCTGTTCAAACTGTAAAAGTAAGCAGTGCTGATTAAACATAAACTAAAATTCTGTCATGTATTGCCTTTACAGTGTCTTCACAAAGATATTTTAGTGCACTTTTTGGCTGTAATACAAGAAGTGGGTGCCATATTGTTCCCTGTATTTTAAAGCAGGAGGCTAAAAAATGAAGATTAAATAGTAAAACTAAGCGGTGCTGATCAAATATGAACAAAGATTCAGTTACTGTTAGTGCCCTGTTTAGCTGCAGTATGTCTTTACCAGCCAGCTACCATATGGTGTCTTGTGGAAGAATGGTTAAGCTTGCATTACGTCACCTTTGAGTGGGAACGTTTATTACTCCAGTGCGGCGCAGTGCATTTTGGTAGTTGAAGGTTTGCTACCTTTTATGTTTTAAGAGCAAATTCCAAAGCCCTTTTCCTCTGTTTTCTCTGGTCATGTAGCACCACTTTCAAAAGTATTGGCGTATTTCTACTGCAAAGACACACCAGTTTTATAAAAAGACCATCTTTCCAGCAGTGAAATACTCTAATAATAAATGTCATAAACTGGTTCTATAAAGCTTGTTTGGATGTAAAAATCTCAATTGTCATGGTATAAATACAGAGTCAGAACCTCATTTATTGTCAGTGGAGCTGCTGCGCATCGATATAAGATCTCAAATGAGAGTTTTGGTTCGCCTGCGTTGAGATTTGAGAGAAAGTTATTGACACTCAAAAACTCTCATTGACTGTCTTCAACCTTAGGAATGGTGTGAGATTTTGAAATATTTTAATTTGAAGCTGTGTCTGTGGCTGAAATCCTGCAATCTTAAAAATTAGTGTGAGTTCTCCATCATAATGAATACAAAAATAAATAGTTTGATCAAACAATAAACTAGAAGAACAGAGCTACAGAGAGATTGGACTTACTAATTTCTGAAACATGGTTAAAAAAAAGGCTAATTTATATTCCACCTGTCAACCTTTTTCTTTACATCATAATTTAAAAAAATATGATGACAAAACAAGCTATGACAAACATAAGATATAAAAGATATAAGATCTTTCTGCCCTGCAGCAGGTCACTGTCTCACTGCAAAGAGGCAAGATGGTGAGATTCTAAGCGATCACTGTACAATCGCCTCCATTACTTTCAGCAATATTCTGTGTGCAGTAAATCGAGTTTCCACAAAATCATTTTTAGACTGTCAAAGTCACTGCTACCTCCTCTGCGGATGATTACACAGGGATTTTATAGATGTTATCAGGATCATCCTTTCATATCTAATTTACAAGCTTATCACTGCTCGGTTCTGCCTATTTTTTTCCCCGTTGAAATAGTTTACAGTGTGAGGTTCTCTGTGTCCCAGGTGAAAGATTTTATGCAGATGACCAGTGGAAAAAAATGCATTATATGTATGCATTATGCATTATAATGCAACATCAAACATGCCACATGGGGGAAAAAAATTTAAAGCTGGCACATTTTATGTTGGCACTTCCAAATGGCAATGAGAGGTAAGTCCTTAAAAAAAGAATTGAATATCCAGACATAACAAAGGCGCAATGTGACGTTGCTGGTGGTAGCCTATGACTGTTCCAGTTATTTAATTATTTTTTTCTCAATCTAAAGTAGGCTAACTGTATATGAAATATGCATCACTCTTCTGACAGTTTCTTTAAATGTGATGCATTTGCAAGTAAACATTACAAGGTTAGTCTGTTAAACCATAGTGACTGTAGCAAATAAAAGCTTGCTTATCCGTAACTATAATTTCAAAGTCAAACCTTTTAGATGAGCTTGACCTCTGCTTGCACTGCAACTTTTCCTCAGAATGGATGCTTTGAATGCTGCTTTTAGCTAGGCACAAGTCAATAAAATCATTCAAAAACAAACTACTTGTGTTTATTCACTTATATTGCTTGATGCCACAATAATTACAACCTACATAGCCTAAAACTACAAGCTGCATAATATTTTTTACATGATGAAACTATGGATAAAGTCTGAGGTGAGCCACAATTTAGCCATGCTCCTACACACATGTGTAGGTGTCCAGTCCATTCTCATTCCAAAGTTGTCAAATACTGTCACCTTGTCGTAGTATGATATGCGGACAGGCGATTTTAGTTCATAACGCAGCTGTACGGCATGTGATGCAGCCATATGATGCTGGACAGCATCTGGTTGAAATACTGCCGGTACTAACGTGTTGTTCGGAGTTGGACTGTACTTATAAGGCAGGTGTGAGGGGTGTAGGATGGGTCCAACAAACCCAGCGCTTTCACCGGGGAGCCCTGTGTTTGCCTCCAATAAGAATGTAGAGCTGTAGAGCTATGATGTTTTTTTCTAATCCTAATAATGAGCTTTTGTCGATGTGCGGCGTTGTGTGGGGCATCCCAGAATGCCAACAGCAGATAAAGGAGGATACCTGACATATGTTCTTAATATAACTTAGTCTGATGGAAATGTCATTAAGTTGGCCATAGTTTTGACCTGATGATGGTGCTAGAGGAAAAGTCAGGAGATCACCAAAGTCACTGGGATTCATCCTCTGGGGACCATGAATATTTGTAAAAAAAAAAAGGGTTTTTTAGGTCTCATCAGTTCCGTAACCAACGCTTACATTTAATTTGGGCAGATAGGGCAAATCTACAGCATCTCAATGAGTGAAGGTGTAACGTTCTCTACTGTAGCTCCACTTTGTGATTTAGTTTGATATGATGGGTGTGATTTTTTTTTTTTAAATGTATTTTTTCCTGCAATTATGCATATGTGACCTGTTTCTCCTTCAGCCCACTTTGTGAGTTCCTCTCTCCATATTACAGGCCTGCCTGTCCGTCCTGCTGCGTGGGAAAAGCTTTGAGCAAACCGCTAAGTCACAGCCAGGACAACTGTGCCCCTTCAACCCTCGGCGCTAATACCGACGGTAATGCACAGCTGATGAACACGCTGTCTGTGCGGATCCCTCTCCGTTCTCATTACCTTCCACGCTTCATCGACGGTCCTCCCTGGCCTAGATAATTTCACTCTACA
Organism: Plectropomus leopardus; assembly: GCF_008729295.1. Lineage (NCBI taxonomy): Eukaryota > Metazoa > Chordata > Actinopteri > Perciformes > Serranidae > Plectropomus > Plectropomus leopardus. Next base: position 8,375,998 of record NC_056479.1, on the reverse strand, counting down.
GCCGTCTGTTTCCCTGTCTTCCAGGTATCTGTTAAATGGATAATGTCTCTTGCGGTCTCCATTCCTTCTTCCTTTTCACTTAATGCAAATCCCTACTCTCAGCACTTTTTCGTCCCACCGTTTCTTTGTCCTACTTTAATCTGATTCCACTTTCTTCTGAAGAGAAAAAAAAAAGAGTTCAGAAAGACAGTGAGCCGAGAGGTGGAAACTAAAACGGGGAATGAGAAGAAGAATGAGCGAGGCCAACAGGGGTCAAGGATGGTGTGAAACCTCATGTTAAGAGCCTGAGGATTGGGTTCTTAAGTTAGGGAGATAAGACCGTTTATATTTAACATATATCATGTGAGATGCTTGAAAGACGATTTTATTTACTCAGTTTTCGCTGACCGTGCTACTGTCAATACTGCCTTTAAATACTCGCATTACTTGATGCTCTCTGCATCGTAATTATAGACAGTTTTTATTTTCAAAAGCTTATCATTAATATAGTTTTAAACCTGAGGGCTTTAATGTCCTACAATATGACTCCAGCCATGAGCTGAATAAGATTAAGTAATAATACCAAAGTTGAGACATACTGGTGGGATTTTTGTGTGTGAAATAAGAAGTACGTGTTGGTTTTCAAAGCGCAGAGAACTAACACTGTCGGGGTTGGAGATTTGTTTCTGACCACAGATACTAAAAGATGTATGCATTCTTGAATCTTCAAGGCGCTTAAGATCTAATCTTCTAAATGAAATATATTTTCATATTGCACTGGATTATGGGGTTATACTGTACATTATTCACAATTCACAGTTTTTCTCTTTAAAACAGTGTTTTCCAGTTTGATAATAAATACATTTTCTGTAACCTACAATAACTGATTTCTTTTGCCATTTGGGGACAAAACAAGCCGTAAACACACTATCACCTCAACTTGTTAGAGAGCAGTTCCAATTTGTTGATCCAGCTGACAGGAAAAGATGCATCATGTTTTTGCAGTCGGGTTTGTGTTCACCTGATGAATGTTAGTCCAATACTGAATCTCTTATGGCTCTGTTTTTGGTCTCTACCAACTCCTGAAAGAAATATCTGTCACTTTAGCAGTTCAATGCCTCACTGTGTTCACCAGCAAGTCGCTAACTGTGTCTGTCTGCTGTTTGGTGTTCAGCAGGTAGTAGACAGAGAGGTTTTAGAGCACACAGTATTAACCACATAGTGTTTTTCTTTGGCAGAAAAGTGGTGGCAGAGCGCTGGGTAGCACTTCATTCCGGCACTTCATAAAAAACGCATTTTTTTGCATGACACACTGCATAAGAGTTATCTTTCTATGACAATAATATCTTTACATTATCATTGGATAGATGGCTACATTAACAGAGGGTTGACTACACCTAACAACAAGCTTACCATGCATACAGTGGTAAAAGCATAACCCTCACCAGCAACAGATCAGTGTACGGCTCCCACAAATGGGCGTTCCTGTCTTTGTTGTGATATTTCATCATCACATCATCCAGTCGCTTAAGGCATCACCAACACCATATATACTAAATTGTAAACTAACTAACACGCCAGATATCATTACAAGATCAACCAACAACCTGTATGATGTCATTTATGATCTATTTTATCACGCGTTAGAAAACAAACATCAGAAACACTTAAAAAACAAAGAGTATATTTACATTTCTGTGCCCATCCCCTACAGTCTCTCTCTCTCTCTCTCTGTCTTCCTGTTTTGCTTTTGAAGGGTAACCTCTGTGGAATGTGCTTCGTTAATCTCTCTTGACATTTCCCTGTCTTTCTTAGCTGCGTACGTCTCCTGCTTGTTCAGTCGGCTAAGCCAAAGGAGTCAGGCCAAGCCAAACATTTGAATCCTGAAATCTCTCTCTCTCATCGCTGAACGATGCCAAAAAGGGCACGACTTCCTCATATATGCATTTGTTTGAATGCGCGTTTTGATACTAAACACTGAGCAGCTGCGTCTTTAAGAGATGTCTAATTCTGCTGCTGCTGAGAAATGCACCACTTAAGTGGTTTTGTTTCTACTGGAGCTTGATGTTGGAGGACTGCTGAATACATTAAGTCACTTAAGCGTGTCTACAACCGTAAGCTATGACAGCAGCAGACGTGTTAACTAGAGAGTGGGGCCGGCGCAGCCTTCTCTCGGGCTGAGCACCAGTTGGTGGTAACATATTCCCACTTCTCATACTCTGTTAATGCAGTGACCTGGTGCCCTTTTACACACACGGCACACCAGTTGCACCCCTCGAAACTGGACAAGTGTGCAAGTTACAGGTGAAACTATAAGCTCATGTCACCATGTGTGTGAGCGTAGCTTAACACATGCAGTTCCAACAAGTAGCAAGTTGCAGTTTTAAGTTACTTATGGAAGTGCAATCTGCTCTGGAGGCAAAATGTTTGAGTTAAACCTCAAAGTACAGAGCCAAAGAACCACCAGATAGTTCTTATAATGCATCCAAGTTCTGTCCATTTCCTTTAGATAAAAGTTCATATGTCAGCAGATGGCCACTCAGAATATCAGAACAAAGTGAAGCCCTGAGGTATATCGCAATATCGGCATATCGTATATATCTGTCTGTTTCAACGACAAAAGAGAGTAACATCTTAACTGATTGGATTGATAACTACCTCACATCCACGCGTCGGCCTATATTTACATTCAAACTTTCTTCTCTCCAAGATCGTTTTCCACAAAGACACAGAAACTGCTTTTTGGACTATATATCTGCTCTTTTTCTTCTTCTCTTTTAAGTAAACTGAAGCCCAATGAAAAAAATATGGAGGCAGTCAAACGGTAAAAAAAAACCTCAATGTGTTTACCCGTGTAAGCGGATTTATGATCCATGCCCTCAGATTCACAATCCATGCAAGAGGTTTTGTGACCTGGTTTTATATCAAAATGCCTATTTGATGTTGCCCATGATGAAGCAACCCATTTTTAAAATGCAATAAACACATTAACCCTTTAAAACCTGAGGAAATTATATTAATTTCTTTCAGAAAGATGGAAGAAAGGCAATGAACTACTTCACAAGAAATGACACAAAAATTAGCCAAAATGTTATAACTTTAAAATTACAAGAAAATCACCTGAAATTGGCAAAGAAAGACAAGTAAAGGACAAAAACAAAAAGACCTGAGTTCTCAAATTGAAAAGAGAAAAATAAATAATTACAGTATTTTTCTCTCTCTTTCTCTCTTTTAAAGCTAATTTTCGGGTCTTTTTGTCACCTTTTACCTGTCCCATCTCACCTTTTTCTTTTTTTCAGTTTGCAGGACATTTCATGCCAGGTTTCTGATGACCCTTTTCCCCATGTTTTTGAACTAAATTAAACCAATTTACTCATGTTTCAAAGGTTTGCCTTTGAAAGGCGTTTGAATGTGGCAGAAGAAAATAGATGTCGATCCAGGTTTTAAAGGGTTAACAGGGATAGCTTTCTTTATAATTCTGTTGATCAAATTTTCTATGGCTGTTCAAAAGAAAAGAAAATTCAGTAAAATCATTTATAAATTGAAAACACCTCTCTGGCATGTTACGACATGTTCCTGTTTGAATTGATGTGAGATAGACTACTAGGGTGCTGGAAGTATCTGGAGCATGTCAATGTTCCCTTAGCCTTATGTTACATCAGATCAGTAACTAACCCCTAACCTTAAACCTAACCCTAACAGTTGCTGAGAGAACACGGGGCAGGCTGTTCTCATGCACTGCTCATACTTTTTCCTAAAAAAAAGGATAGTGCACCTAAATTCATACATATCCCACATAACCCACATGTTTTGGAAGGCTGTGATCATGCGTCTATTGCATACGAGTGTAAAAGAGGAAGTGGTCCTGAGTGGTCTCTGTAAGGGGGCAGGTTTGGGTGGTGGAAGATGGGTCACATAACCGTGTGAACTTTGATTTATTTTAAGGTATGTCTTTCCTGTGGTTCTTTGCTAAACTACAATAACTTTATTTGACTAAACCTAACCTCTGTTAATCTACATTAATTCTCTAACTTTCCACTTAGTATGTAACATCATTTGTGGGGTGCTAATATGTTGGATGTCATACAATCCGTTTTACGAGGTAACGTTGGACGGGGGTGAGGGAATATAGGGGCGATCCCGAAATATAACAGTTGGAATTATTTGTCTGTTTTATTCATAGAGCTCATAGCAAACAATTTAGGCAAAGGGAATCAGAAAGGTTCAACTCCAAGTTCCAATGACATCTGTGTCTGACAGAAATGGCCTCAAATTAAAGATACAAAGTTTGTCCTTCTAACAATACCAAAACATTTTGTAGAGATCCCAAAATCACTGAATGAAATTGGTTTAAATATCTGTGCTTATTATTATGAGTACGGCATAGTTTATTATGGACAAATGTCCATGACCCAGTCAGAGAGATAACACGATGCACATATTGCAAATCTGAAGGCTCGGTGTACAAATCCCTTTCCACAGATTTACACATCAAGGGTTTTCTTTTACCATGTGACCCCAGATAGTGCGCCAGGATTTGGAGTCAATTTTTGTTGTGGCCATACAATGGAATTACTACTGCCAACTCTATCACGTGATGCCACTGGGTCCAAAAAGACTAACATTAGGAAAGAGATGTCTGGAAATCAGTGGATACATATTTCTGAGCGTTACAACCCTAACTTAAATGATTCGTTTCACATTCACAATTTGATCTTTTCAGTTCAAAAACATTTGGAAAGTCTATGAAAGACGCAAAATTAAATTATTTTGTCCTAATTAAAGTTAGCGGAGCACGAAACTGGAAGTCGCTGGCTCAGCCAGCGGAAGCCTTCACAGTGCGTCTGCTCTATGCGCCCAATGATGCAGAAGCAGCGTCAATCATCTGGGTAGTTTTATATGCTGCGGTTGCATATTTTTGGCTTCTTGCTTCACTGAGCAACTTAAGGAATGAACGGGGTCCCACCTCCAATGCTGCAGATCTTTTAATGCATCTATGTCCCAGAGGGGCTCCATAAAAAGAAAAGGTGTAAGAGAGGATGACTTGTAAGGGGGCACTCCACTGATTTTAGATAACGAGATTAGCGAGGTACTACTTAGCCTATAAAAATGGTCATAAAACATCTTTGATTTCCGGGGTGCAAGCTTTAGAAAGTTTCTAAAAATAACCCCAATGGTGTCATCAGGGTTATCTTAGCGTGTGCTTCGAGAGAATATTTTTAACAGAAAGCCTGCTATCGAGTTGCATTATGGGAAGTGTAGGATCGAGCATTACTGGAGTTACTAGGGTTAACTAGGGTGTGCATTGGTTTTCATATTTCTTTAATTTAGTCCCTAAACTATATAAAAGTGCAACACAAAATTTCTGGGATGTCCCTTAAAGCCTTAAGCCACAAGCTCTTTAAATTTGTTGATTTTAATTATGGAATTTATTTTAAAATTTAAAAATGAACTTCAGAGCTGAACACTGACTCTCCACCTTCTTAGACTGAACTCAACCAATCACATTTCTCCAGCTTTAAGAGCAGCTCTGCTTCTGAGGGATGTTTTTAGTACCTAAAACTCCAATCCGCTCCAATTTATACGCATATTTACCAGCGCTATTCAACAGGGAATCCCTCTACCCCTTAAAAGCACCTTAATCCCACTTTAAAAGCAACTCATTTTATTATTACGCCCGATGATCACACACGGCCAAGCTGCTGCTACTGTACTTAAACCACACGATGGTGTGACTGAGATGTGTTTTTGTATTTGCATAATATTCAAATATACATCAAAATGGGGAATATTGGCAGCAGAGCATAAAGAGAAGATTAATATTCAATCTATTTATAAGCTGAGTGTGTGGATGAGTATCAATGGTATTATTGGCACTTGGCTGGCATCCACAGTGGGGGCAGAGCGTGACTGATGGAGTTTCACCATTTTATGACGAGGATGGAGAGCTGTCGGCAGAATCAGGGTACACTTAAGCCTCTGCCCTCTCTATCACTCAATCATCTGCCAAGTTAATTTGACAGTCTTGACGATGTGACTTACATCATGTACTGAACAGAGCGTCACCTCCCTGTACGAGGAGGAGGTAGGGAGATAAATTCAGAGGAATGATTAAATGGTAGCTTGACATGTAGATTAGTACTGGTTGTTGTAAAACCAGCGTCAGAGGACAAATACTCCTGTAATCCCAGCAAATGTAAGGGTGGAAATGGGTTATCACACCAAAATAATAAAAACACAAGTGTGGTTTGATTATTTTACTAATACATAACTCAAAAAATGTTATCTTTCGAGAGAAGGTATGAAAACATGCTACATAATGTACGCTATGAGAAGATGAACTGCTTTTCTTTTCTTTGCGGCTGATTTTTATTCTTTTTTTTTTAACATGTAGTACTTTTTAAACTGAGGCAGCAGTTGATTTTGACAGACCAAATGTCTGTTTTCATCTCAGCTGTGGTCGGTCACACTTGCATGTGAACGTGTCAGAGAGCTGCTCATTCTGCGCAGTGCACACTGTAAGAGCTCCCAGTTTTAAATACACTGACCAGGAATGGAACAGGAGAAGTGTTTGCATATTTGGATGACCTACTTTTTGTTTTTGGCTGCTGAGCTCCAGCGAGTAAAGTGGGGGGGAAAAATTGAATATTTTTAATATTTTAAATATTTTAGAGGATTTCTTTTTTCATGAAGCTCTGCAAGAACATGTTAATGTTAAGCTTTAGAATACAACACTTGCAGCCAGTTTATAGTCTATCTTGTGTGGATTAAAGCAATTTTGCAGAAGATAGATCTCACCACAAATATTATTTTTATATTGATATATTGATATTTTTATATTTCTTCTTGGTCTATAATAATTTGTTCCCCCCAAAAATGCAGATTTACATGGGCTTATTACAGATGACAGTTGAAATAGAGGCAGTGATTTGTCAAATTTATAGTCCGAGATCATTTTTTAAGGATTTATTAGGTTGAGGTGATAAAATTTTAGACACCTTGTATCATAATTTTTGTTTCTGAAAATACAGGCCTCTCAAATTACTATTTTCTAGCCCTCTGACAGCACACAAAGTATCAGAGGAGTGTGGACTTGGACAAAGTTGGACAAAGCAAGCATTCTGAGGACCTCACCTCTTTTTTTAAAAAAGTTTTCTCACATTTTAAAGACCAAGCAATGCCTCTATTAACCCAGAAAATAATCGGCCGATTAATCAATAATGGGAGAGTGTGTTAGTTGGGGCCCAGCACTTAAGGACTGTCCAACTCAGGGATATTAAATTCACTTTGCCCGGGGGCCACAGCTGCTAAAAACGAGGACGCCAGGGGCCAGTTTATTCCCTTTAAAAAGGGGCCTCCCATGGACTGCAGCAGGAGATTTTGTGTGATCCTGTTTGAATAGATCTAAAATGATAATAGCTGAAGCATTCATTCTTTTTGCAGCAGAAAGTTAAGTATGTCGTATTTACTGCCATCCCATCCATGACCTTCTATTACCGTACCTTACCTTTCATAGGAAGTATTTAGTCATATTTATGTCGGTATTTTCCCAAAATGGCCGGCGGAGATCGCTGTTTCAATAGATGTCAGCCTAAAATAAAAACAGTAATAGCTAGAGTATCCTTTCTTTTTTTACAATACAAAGCTTAGGCTTCTGTCTTTCATGTAATCATTCTACTACCTTATGTTAGCTTACCGTATGTGCGGTGCAAACTTAGTTTACGTCGGAATTTCCCCGGGAATTTCCGCGGACGGCTGCGGGAGATTGTTACTGGCATAATCATGTATATGTCAATCTAAAAAAAAAAAAAAAAACAACAAAAAACACATATTTGCTAAAAAGTTAATCATTTTTGTTGTAAAACCCCGAGGTTTCCGTCTTCCGTAGATTGTATGCTGTATAGTTTCATCCCCCTGTACCAATGTTGTACGCAAGTAATGACCTCATTACGCTACGGTCGTACAGTACCTGTCCTTAACTCCTCGTGTATCACTCCGCGCACAGCTGTCTTAAATCATTAATTAGGCCTACAATGGGTCGGTAGTTATCTAACCTTACTTTAGATAGTAGTGTAACAGACTGGAGGCCCACTTTGCTTCCTTCTTGGGTTGCCTTATAGCAAGAAAAAAAGTAATGGAGGGAGGACTTTTACTCTTTTCGGGAGGCTCGTGCACGTATGGGAGTTTTTGGATTAGGAGAATAAAAGGACAACATTTGCTGTTGGAGCTGTCACACCGTCTTCTGTCCCGTTTATTGTTTTATTAGTTAACCAGTTAGGCGAACCCAGGACGGCCGGTTACATTGGTGGTGGTGTTTTTCAGAAAACCACTGTGAGTGCTTTTCAGTGTACTTTTGGAGCCCTTAACCGCGCTATTGTTTTTAGCTTAGCTGCCTCAGTGTAGCTAGCTGGCTAAACCCCGCAAGGACCCTTTTAAACGCGGCGCAGGGATGGGGAACAGATGCCCGCCCGGCAGGAGCTCTCCCTTAACTGGCGACGGTAAACCAGAGTTTTCTCAGCTTGGAGAGGCAGCTGGAGGCGGTGGAGACAGCTGTTGAGCCGGTAAGGATGCTTCCTACTTGCCTTGTTAAGTCAAGAAAGACACACAGTGTAGCTACAATAGTCTGCTACAGTTAACAGTCTTATTTCACTGGAAACACAGAGATAATTGTAAAATGATCCCACCTAGCTGCCCTGCATAACATGTAGACCTAACTAACACAAAGTAGCTAGTTCGTTTTATTCTGCTAGTGCGCAGGAAAAAGTTTTGTGTTGCCATTTGTTTTGGCAGAGCCAAAAAAAAGTATTACACGAACAAACAAATAAAATAAGCGCAATATCACAATGCAGGCTTAATTAGCTTTGATGTCAGGATCCTTGTATTCTGCTTGTTTGCTCAGTCACTCTCACTGGAAACCCTGACCAGAACAGAGTCATTGTTAGTGTTATTAGTAACACCTGTGCTTTTCCTACTGTAAAAAGTCAAAGTGTCTGCTGTGAGAAAGGCCTACTGATAAAGAGTCAGAGGGTTACCCTGCACCTATCTGGCCCATAGGCCGCAAGTTGACTAATAAAATTTTTTATGATCTGTTACTGTTGCTTTGATTGGAGGATCAGATGATTGTACTGTCATCATTTTATAACACTGATATATTAGGTGACAATTATGTGCTGATTTTATTGTTGCAGGAAGCAGTCCAAACTGTATTCTGTTTCATGTTGATCTCAGATGCATGCTCTGAGCTCTGCAGAGATTTCTCTACAAAGAAAAGGTCACTAATAATGTTTGTCCCACTGAGACAAGTTGATAAAGCTTTAAAGGTGTTGACATTGCAGTGTTGTTTAGTCTATGCATGCTGTAACGGTCATGCATTAAACCTGTTGTGGCTAAAGACTGAGGGATTAGACACGCAGGCCCTTGGAGGGATATGAGGGACGGAGCAGCTGTATATAACACTGGTTATAGTGATGATGATAAGAATTATGGCTTGTTTGGATTCCACCGGTGATGTCTCTCTCGCTCCGTTGCTCTCTCTGCGACACGTGAGCAGGAAGATTTATGGATGAACAAGAGAGGAGAAAAGAAAGGATTTGGTAATAGGGTTGGGAGAGGAATCAAAGGGGTACAAAACCGCAGATTAGATTTTATGGCAGTGCTGTAAACTTTCCTGACAATTTGAATGAATTGTTATTATGTGAATAAAGCAGTCTCAACATGAGAAAACAATTGCTAAATGCAACTCTAATTTAGGGATGAGGAATCTGTGGTGTTTGGTAAACAAAGGCGGCTTTAAATACCGTATTAAGCTGTCAACCACTTCGGCTTTCCATTCATTTCCTTTTGTCTTCCAGCTCGCATCAACACAGTCTGCGCTCCAAATAGGCCAAGGCCTCTCTCAAATCACAGAGGAAGCTTTTAGAATAAGGAATACATTCTGGGTGTGTATCCACTGCGAAACACGCCACTCGGCTTTGTTTTGAAAGACTTTGTTAATGATATATCAGTTAACTTTTCACACTCTCTTTGTAGGACCTCATAGTGCAGTTGCTTGACGCTGCATCTGTCTGTAATCCATCACGCTTCGGGTGCATACCTGTGGGAACCCGACGATAGCTTCGGTATGAGGTAATGCTACACTGGACTAGTTTTGAGACGTGCGGTTTGGGGGGTAAGGGGGTGACAGGATGTTGGACTCTGTGTAGCCTGCAGCCAATAGGGTGACAGAAGGTTTAACCTTCCACTGAACAACTGTGACCGATGGGGTTGGTTTCACAAACATATTTTTGTTGGGTTCATCTGTCTCACGAAGCTGTCTAGTTCTTTACTACCTTACATTGGACCAATTTGCCAGAAAGTCTTCAAACTCAAAGACGTGGACAAATAAAGAACCGTGTCACGCTCAATTCACTCAAGAAAAAAATGCTGGTCTTTTGAAAGAAATCAGTTGCAGAGACGTGTTATTGGGAAAACTGAGCTAAGATTGTAACCATTTAAAAAACCTCCTCTAGCATAAAATCTTAACACAGTGCAATTGTGTAGCAGAGCTGAGATACTGTTGCTTCTTATCCCTTTTTAACCTTTATCGGCATCTGTTTGTCATGTGCTGAGTTCAGACGTCTATCACAAACTATTTAACCCTTTGAAAACTGTTTAAATTGGTGTGATTTCTTGTAAAAAAAAAAAAAAAAAAAAAAAAACATGAGGGGAAAAGCAAGAGTAGCTCGGCAAGAAATGTACCAAAAAAATCCAAGAAATTAGAAAAAAGTGACAAACACACACAAATTATGTTACAAAAAGAAAAAAGTTTTTTTGAAAACATTTTTCAGCACTTTTTGGGTCATTTTCTTGTTTGTTTTTGTTGTGTGTGTTTTTTGTTGTTTCTTTTCCTCAAAAATGTAATGATTTTGCAAATTTTTGGTTTCAAAGGGTTAAGGTGCAGGATGTAATTCTGGAGAAGGATGTGGTATCTTCGAACCAAACAGTTCTGGGGACTCACTAAGGGGAACTGTCCACTGGGGAGCTTCACTGAGAGCTACTTACCTTCAAGCATGTTTTTTTTTTCTATTTGGTAAAGCAACATCACTTTTTCTTTGACTAGTCGAAATTGCATTATATATTCACCATCACATATGTGTGAGTGATGTGAATAACATTCATTATCTTGTAATATATTGCAATGTTCCGCTGGGAAACTTTTGGTTCTGGCATTCATGTGGATGCCACTTGACACACTCCACACACCCAAACATCGTTGCACAGCAAGCATCCCCCCTCACGGCAACGACACTCCCCGATGGCAGTGTTCCCCCAGCAGGACAATGCAACAGCTCACACCACAGAAACTGTTTAGGAATGGGCTTTGGAATGTGACAAAGAGCTCAAGGTGCTGACATGGCCTTCGAATTCCCCAGATCCCACTTTGATCAAGCATCTGTGGGACATGCTTGTAACCCACCTGGCAACCCCCTGGAATCAAAGGATCCGCTGCTGAAGTCCTGATGCCAGACACCCCAGGACATCCCCCAGAGGCCCCGTATCTATGTCTCAACATGTTAGAGCCGAGCTCGATCCAAGGAGGCCCCACAGTGGTTCAGGGGTTCTTCTGGGGTATTACCATGTCCCACGAATGCTCGATCAAATTGGGATCTGGGGAATTTGGAGGCCATGTTGATGTCTTTAGCTCTTTGTCACGTTCCTCTGGCCATTCCTGAGCAGTTTTTGCGGTGTGACCTGGTGCATGGTCTTGTCAATGCTGTTGATGTCAGGTGGGGATACTTGTTTTGCAGCAGCATTTAGGTGGGTGGAGCGCCTAAAGTGGAAATCACAGGAATGCCGAGGCCAAACGTTTCCCAGCAAAACATTGAACATTGCAACGCATTGAGATGATCAGTGTTACTCACTTCACCTGCCAGTGGTTTTAAAGTTAGGCTGACCAGTGTATATGCTCAAGCCTGGATTGAAAAACACATTTACAATCATTATAAATTATAAATTTAATATTATGTTACGGAAAAGAAAAAAAATCTACACTTATTTGCTCATTTTCTTGTTTGTGTTTGTTTTTTCTTTTCTTTTTTTTGCTAATTTTCTTAATTTCTTTCTTTTTTTCTTACTTTCTTTGTTTTTTTAAAAAACTAATTTGCTATTTTTAGGGCCATGTATTGTTAAGTTTCTCATTGCCTTCTCCCTATATTTTTGAAAGAAATCAAACCAATTTGTTCAGGTTTCAAAGGGTTAAGACTTGCCCAACACTGCAACCCAATTTAAAATATCTTTTTTAAACCAGCCCCAGTCTTAATTTTTCCCTTAGTATCCTTAGAATGGTCTGATGCAAATAAGACAAGATAGACTTAAGCCTAAAAAATTAGCCCCCTGTCTCAAACGCTAACTTAAAACCAAGATCCATGATGAGTGAGATCAATGACACCTGTGGCCAGTGTTCCCATGGTAACAATAAGTCACACCTGTTGATCAGTGGGACCAAACGATGTTTTATGGTTTTCTTTTTAGAGAGTGCAGTAACCTGTTGGAAATCTACAGCAGTGAGGAGGGCAGTTGAAAACATCCATCTGAAGTCTGTTTGATCCAAGCCATAGTCAAAGTCTGTTTTTGTAAAACTGGCCCCTGCTTTGCTGTGTCCTGAGAGGGTAGTGAGGGGTGTGTATGTGTGTTTGGGTAGAGATGCCGGCCTCTGGCAGTATTACTGGTAATTAAAAATTGGGTTGTTGTTTCTGCACACGCTCAGCAATGGAGTGGCGCCAGCAAACCGCCACCCTGGCACCCTGCAACTATCAGCATCAACACTGGTGCACAAGGTCTAATTATTGTGTATCTGGCTCGTTCCAAAGAGCCCACTGGTTCATCACACAAAATAAGTCAATAATCCATAGCTGTTGTGAGGAAACAATGACCCTGCTGGGCTGTTTTTTTTTTCCTTCTCATGGGGCAACGAGGGGATAACTAAATGGACACACACCTTAATTTCCCAGAAGCGTCCATAACGCCACAGCTCCTATACTGGAGAACTATTCTTGTGGCTGTTTATTGGGATGCGTGCTTCTTCTTGATCCCCGCTGCTTCTTCAGTCCTTAACCGTGGGGAGTAAGACGCCCACAGGGAGGAGTCACATGAGCTGTGTGACCAGCTGATCGACAGGGGCAGAGGGGGCTTCAGAGTGTGATGAAGTTCAAGAGAGGGGCAACGATTTGGGATGGGTGGAAACAGAGGAACAAGAGGAGCCTGAGAGAAGGTACTAATGTGGTGTAGGGAATATGATACGTGTGATGTCAGGACGCTGGATCGGCGTCACATTGGTAAGATGTAATGAAATGTGGGGATGGAATTACTGCATGATGAAGAATAAAAAGGGAAAGTGCTCTGCGCTCTCTTTCATCACACGTCAACGCTGGCATGTGTTCCCAACATGAACTTTTAGGGAACTGAGAGAGACACGTTTTGTTTTTCGAAAGATTTTATCCGTCGGAGTTTGAAATAGCCCCATAAGCAAAAGGGATCACTGAATTTCTATCAGGCCGTGACGGAGAATGTGACACCTCGACTGAAATCCACAAGAGAGAAAAAAAAGGCATTTTTTTCTGCACAATAACAGCGATATGGTGAACTTCCTTCAGATTGGCAAGGGGAGATGGATGCCAGCAGAGAAGACAGCGTAACAGAATGAGGGAGGCAATCAGGGTCAGATAGATTAGGTGTCTGAGGTGCAGAGATACGACGCAAGGTAGTTACACCTGACTTGGCAGAGGTCCCTCCAACAAATCATCCCGCTCATCTTTCTTGCTTTTATCCGTTACTTCTTCGTCTCCTCCTGCCTTCATTCCCTCCTGTCCTCATGCATGTACTCATTTCTCAGGTTTCAAGCGAGCAGCTGATTTACGGTGCTTTAAGGTCACAGTTGACAAAGGCAACAGAGCATATTTCAGACTGACACAAACATTGCCACACGCACCGCAGCCTGTACAGTTTAATGTCATGTATTACAGTGTTCTATCAAGGGAGCATCGCATGTGTATGGTTACGCCCAGCTGCTAGAATCTCACATATGTAGTTTATGGTGTAATGACAACACTTGTCGGAGATAAAACGAGGCATTCACATTATTCACAAACCCAATTTTGCATTTTATAAAATTTAAAAAGTCCATTGTCATTCATTTGATCTCTTTCATCACTTACGTTAACAAAAATGAAAAACTACATTTAAAATTCAGCAAAATGTCTGTTCAGCACAACAGCAAAGGTTGGGTTCATTGGGTTCGTTTCACAGCATTGGTTTACACACTAAAAAAAGAAAATGACCAATCACCCTAAAATAATTACTTCAATCTATACCACATAAATGAATTAAGTTTTTGCTTGAAATTGAGTTAAAAATGTCATTGATTTGTGTGTTACCACTTGAAGTCATTTTAAAGTTTTCCCTTTTTCTATGTTCATTCTGGTATAACACAAAAAATAACTACATATATACAATTTCCTCAGTTTTAATCTTGACCCTGATGTCAGACATTACTGTAAGCATGCTGACTTTTGCCCTTTCACCGTTCCTGCTTTCCTCAGCTCTTAACCCCTTGTGCCCACAACTGAAATTTCAAAAAATCCTTTCATTGAAGTCCTGTCTGGGCTTGCCAAAGTGCAAATCTGACAAAACTTTCACAATTTGTCAAACCGTCAACAGTATTTTAGGAAACAGTAGTCCGAACCTAAAAGAATGTATAATATAGTATAATAAATAGAATATACAAATATAGTGTGATAAGAACATGGTTTTATCACAGAACCTACAAAGAGCAAAATCTAGTATTTTGTATCTATGAATTCATTACATGTCTAACATCAAAGATATGCACAGATATGTAGAGCAGATAAGATTTCATATTGACGACACTTATTAAATGTTAGTGTTGATCTCATTTTTAAAAAATCCTGACTATTGATAAAAGTGATTTTTCATGTGATCTAAAAATTTAAAAGTTGCACTATTAGATACTTGCCCATACTCTTTCTGCACCAGATTTTAAGACTTTAGACCAATCAGGACAAATGTTGTTGGGTTTGTCCTTATAAACATATTCTTTGGGCACAAATGAACCTTGCAGACCTGAGAGGTTTCCCTCTCAACAAAAACACATTTATCCATATAAGAGCCTCAAAGATCCATTATCGTTACCATAAGTGGCTCCCTCTCCATTGCTTTTTTTCTTTCAATTACTTTTTGATGACCAACAATTAATCTAATAAAAACAAAAAAAATCGTAAGTGGACACTAAAACCAAACTTTATAAATATTTGATATCGAAACATTTCAGTCAGATAAGTCATGCTGGCGGCCCTTTTATCCTTTGTATTTCTGTCATTCGTTAAAAACAACTTGAGACTTTGACTTTGTCCTCCTAAAAGCAGTGCCACTGTAACTAAGGAACAAAATTAGTAACATAAAGACACTGAGGCTGACTTTATGAAGACACAAGCTTGTCACCAACTAATGAAAGCCAAGACTCATGCCACAGATAACAGAGTAACGCTCATGTTTAATAGCTTTGGTTCACATGCCAACATGCATTTCATATTAAGAGATATTATGATTATATTAGAGGTAATAAAAGTTCAAAAGTTTCCCTGTAGCATTTTGATTTTATGTTTGTGCTGCTTCATTACCAGTGGACTATAAACCAAATAGATGCTAATGATCTTTTAAAGACTTGAATTTTTTTTAACAGTTTCAGTCTCATTTGTCCAGAATTCAAGCATTATATTGAGAAAATATGGGTTAAAATGTCTTGCTATTTTTTTATACTCATCTGAACATTTCACAGCATCTTCAGCTTCCACTTTTGATTTCACTCAGTGAGTTTTCCGTAATAATCCTACAGGTTGGACCAGCTTACCTGGCTTCTGAGGCTCAGGCATGTCTCTGTCTGTTTATAGTGATTCCTCTGAAAGCGTCTTTCTCCCTCCTTGTCTGTGGATCTGCCTGCATTTCCTCCCTCATCCCTTTTTATCACCTCAACACCCCCCTCCAACACACACACGCACACAGATCCTCACCACTACTGCTGTGACTTCATCCACCCCCCCCAACAAGTGGAACAAGGAAGGAAGAGAGTGACAGAAAGGCTGTCACTTGAAACCTTGGCAAGAGCCACAGAGCTTTGAGGAGCAGAAGGAAGACACCATGAGGGGTAAAAGCGGTTCGGGGCTATAGAGAAAAGTCCAGCCCTTGAGGAAACCTGCCAGCTGATTAACTCGTTAGGCCCTGGAGCCGGGACATTAACAAACTGACTGATGCTAATCAGCTCTGACTGACAGTGTGATGGAGTGATGCAGTAGCAGCGGGGACTGTTTAGATATGTCTCGTGTTTTACTCAGCCAGAAAAAAAAAAGAAAAAAGACATTTTGATTAGTGGACTGCACAGAAATGATTAGGGGAAAGTGGGGTCAGAGTTAGGTGTTTTTTTCTTTTTGCAGAAAAGTCTGACATTTTTTATCACTGATAGATTTAATAGATATTACAATTGTTCTGCCAAAACTTTTTGTCCACTATGGATCAGATTCAGAGGACAACAGTATAAATGTAGATTTTAATGGGAGGGAGGACCCTCCTATCCCCACCCCAGTGGAAAAAAAACCCCAAAAGGAGCAGGGGACTTTAATTTTGACAAACGTAAAAGCTAAGATCATAGATTGATGCAGAAAATGTGCAAATTGGTACATAAAAATTCCGCAGAATGTACAAAATTGAGTGTGTGATGCTCAAAATTTCTTGCAGGGACCCCCTCATTTTACATGCGCCTCATTTTACGTGCGACCCCCTTTCTTGCTTTTATACTACGACAGTTGCTTGAAGCGTCAAAAAATGCTCAGACCAGTAAGATCTCTACATTTCCCAACCCTAATAACTTTCTTACAGTTCTTGTCTGAAGAAGATGAGCAGGGAAAAAAATGAAATGAAAATGAGAACAAAGCAGCAGCGGCAGCTTTGCGTTCCTATAGGCTCTGACAATCCCATTTGTTCTCCAGTAGCTGTAGCTGTCAACAGGGTGTGTTTTATGGGACCGAAAGCCCTCTGCAGGGATATGAAGAACAAGGTCAAAGAGAGTAGAAGGAGGTCAGTGACCTTATGAATTCCAGGAGAGGTATACATGCCCCAACCTTAGATACATGACTACAGACACACACATGCATGCCTAGAATTTGCGATATACTTCATATGTTGTGGAGAAAATAAGCAGTTTATTTATTATTGTACTCATGTGAGAGACAGAAGCACAACTGTGGCCTCTCTCATACTTCCTTTGACTCCAAATGGCGATGCAGACCAAAACTGAGCATTATAAACACCAGTGTTAAAGTCTGCATTTGAGCAGCTTTTCACCTCTCAGTCATTCACAGCTGTCCCTTTTTTGAATTCTGCGCTGGTTGTCTTACTGCCCAAACTGCCCAGGCTGCCATAACCTTGGCTATAACAACAAACATTCTCTGAGATTCTTTAATTTGGGAGAGAGAAGTCAAAAAGAGAGGGAGAGATTGAAGAACAGCTATTTAGGGCAAGTGCAACTTGAGATTGGGATGTTCAATGACAACAAAATACCCTCACAGAAGATTATGGAGGGCTGTTTGAACAGGACATGAAAGGTCCTTGAATGAGACCTACTGTATATTCTGACTTTACATGACGTTCAAGCTGAGTTATCTTTAATAAGCCTTTCTGATGCATTTACAGCTCATCTGTGGTGATGCACTGACTAAATTCTTTGAATATAGGTTGAAATCATGCATATATGGTGGATTTAAAGTGGACATAGGGGACTAACTATAGGTGTCCTACATGATCCAGTGATCCGCTGTAGAAGTTGACACCAGAGTTATTTAACGCTTGCATTAGTTAAGCCTCACTGAAGTACACGTTAAGCCAATTGAAGCAGGTCCTCTCCACCTTCACAGCAGCTTTTCCCAAGACTGATACACACCAGTGTAGAGAGGAAAGCAGTCAGTAAGCAGAAAGTTGTCAGAACTCAATAATTTAGAATATTATTTTTTTAAACTAAACTAAATACAGTATTCACACAGCTTTTTTAAAATATATATTATTGTTAAAGTCTATTGTGTAGGATTTAGGAGGATATATTGGCTGAGATGATATATAACATTCAGAACTATCTTTTCTTTAGTGTATAATGACCTGAAACTATGAATTGTTGTGTTTTTATTACCTTAGAATTAGCCATTGTATGTACATATGGAGCGGATCCTCTTCCACAAAGTTCACCTTTTTGTTCTACAGTAGCCCAGAACAGACAAACCAAACAACGGCTCAAGATAGCGCCATTCACCACCATAGTTCTCCTATATGCTTGGCACATGGGTCAAGTTTCAGTTGGTTTTAATGTGCAACCTCACTGCTAGATGCCACTTAATCCTACAAAGTTTACCTTTAAAAGAAAAAAAAATTAAATGGTGAATCAATTTTGCACAAAAACTAAGGCATGATTTCTCAATATTTTAGTTAACAAAAGGCCTTATTTGGGCTAGCCCCAGCTGCAAAAATAAAGCAATATTCCTCAGATGGAGAAAACAGGAGGAAATAAAATTGATTTAACAGATGGTACTAAGGAACAATAACTTTTTTGCACCTAAAAGACCTCTGTTTCATCAACATTAAGCTGTAACAAACGATAAACTAAGATTTATTAGGCAGTTAATGTAAAATGGACAATTTTGTCATATTTTGAGTGTTGAAAGAGTTGTATAATTTTAAATCATTTGCACAGAATTGATTGGATATATCGTTAAACACTGTTATGTGTTAGCAAATGTATTTTGCTGTGCCTTTATTTCATGAAATTATGTTTAATACATAAGGTTATCATAATGACGTAGTTTAGCCTATATTGACCCATAGACCACAACCTGATAACTGAAGGTGCTTGATAATGTTTATGTAAAAAGTTTTATTCCATCATTCAGATGGGTGACAGCCTGTGTTGTGTGCCACATGCTTTTGTATGTTTAGTTTGTCTCTTTTACTGTAGTTGGGTTCTTTAGGTAAAAAAAAACAAAAAAAAAAAACGTTTTAAATCCATTTCTTATCAATTCCTGTAATTAGTTGATTCCTCTGATCGGTTATCAACATTACAGCATCAAAAATTAATTAAGAAAAACCTCTGTCTATACAGACTGAGGGGAAAATTAGTTACCCAGTGATTAACCCCAAACTGTGGCAGCATCATGTGCCATCTTCTTCAAACTTTGGGACATGTTTCAAAACATTTTGTTGACTTTCTTTCTCATTTTTCATGATGCTCCATTTTTTAACAGCACACTGGCAGACGGGACAAGACAGTGTCTTCCTTCAAAGTGAAAGTTGCCGCTTCATAAAAATATACATGCTTTCATATTTGACTAAGAATAGTAAGGTGACACCGTTGTTTAGGGCGGCGACAGAGAGTAATGGGCTGTCCCAGTAAGGGGGGGATAGATACTGTATAGGCCTGCATAGTTTCAAAGGCAGCGCCCGGGGGAATCACATGCCTCAGTCACCATATGCTCCATGCAGAGCGCCCCCACCTTCAAACTGAACAGGAGCCCAGAGAGAGACGGACTGTTTCCAGAGACGGACAGTAATGAGAACAATGGTGCACATCAAAAATTATCAGAATTATAAAAGATGTCCATCCAACTGTAATTTAATGTGTGCAATCAGAGAAACCCTGCTGCTTTGGGTTGAAATTATCAGCTGTTGTCTGCTCATAGGTTGTAACAGTGTTTATTGTTGTTGACATAGTCTCAAGAGGAGATGGGATTGAATTTATGTAATGGAGGACATTGTTATTTTTAGAATGTTTTGCGTATAGTGTAAGGTGTATCTAGTCTTAGCGGTGCCAAGACTTTCAGAACGTGGACATTTTTGCGGCAATGTTTCTGTCCTCATCGAGGACATTCCCATCGTTGTCAAATATGTGTGATATTTTTATGTCTAAGTTGTCATTTAATGTTGGGACAGAAGTAAGAGAGCTAAGGTGCAGTGCCCTCCAACAGAGTAATTTTGCACATTTAGTTTTGACTTCTTGATACTCTAAACTTTAAAAGGATTAAAACTGGATTCAAAACTTCTTTTCAGCACTTTGATGCATAAATGTTGAAGTTTAAAATGATGGATGCCTTTCACTTGTATCCACAGAGGTTTTCTTGCATGTCAGCAGAACTCCTCAGCCAGGAATAAGCATTGAGAAATAAATCACATCAATCACATTTGGCAGAAACCTGCAGCTGCTTCTCTTTTCTCTCTGGTTTGATTCTTTTCAAGTTTTGGGGCTCTTCTGGCCACAACCCCAGATAAGTGGAGTCACAGACATTCTGCCCCTTAGCTGACTCTTGGACTGTTAAACAGGGTTTTGGCAACGGCAAACTTTGTTAAATTAGTATCTGGAGCCAGGATCCATTGCAGACGAGCCCAGAGAAGTAGAACAACGATCCGTACATTCAGGTCTGGAGGTGCCACATATTGTAACCCATGTTAACTGAACCTGCAGAGCCCAGGGAACGGTGCAAACAACGCAAGCCCTGAGTCACTGACATGTACGCCCTAACAAGGAGTAAACTTATCTGTGCAGCCCAGAGTTGTGCATGCTATGTAGCTATTCTAGCATGGGCGGATTATGAGACAATGGACCCTTTGGGCAAATACATTTAAGAGGCCCCACCACCTCTCCTACATAGAACTGGAAACACACACATAGACTTTGTGGTGATTTTCTTTTCGTCATTTTGTGTCTTTTTGATCATTTGTGTCTTCTTGTAGTCATTTTAAACCTTGTTTTTTTTGTTCCTTTTTGGTTATTTTGTGTTTCTTTGTTGTCATTTTATCATTTCAAGGTAATTATGTGTCTAATGTGGCCATTTTGTGTCTTTGTGGTCTTTTAATGTCTCCACCTGGTTGTTTTGCCCTTATTTTGTGTCTTTAGGTATAGGTAAAAAGGTATTTTTTTGGGCATCATTTTGTCATTTTGTCTCTCTGTATGTTGGATTGCATTGTTGTGTCTCTTTTTGGGTTGTTTTTGTGTGATTTTGTCTTTTTATGTGTGTCTTTTTCAGTCATTTTGTGTCCCCCTTTCTTTTTGTTTGGCCCTTTTTCAGAGTTTTTTTTTGTCTTGCAGTTGTTTTCCATCCCTTTCCTTCCCTTATCTGAGTTATTTTCTGACTGTTGTTTTTACCCCTTTATAGTTATATTGTTTCCCTTTGCAGTTCCTTTGCATCTCTTTGATGTCTTTTTGTAAATCTTCCTGGTCAGTAAGTTTGAGAGATATTTTGCAGGTAAAGGCCAGGGGGGCTTGTGCCCAGTAGGTCCATTAAGTAATCCATTTTTGTATTCTAGCAGTATTTGGTACATTTACACTGTCAAAGTGGATCAAATAGTTCTAAAATGCATTCTGAGCTCATCAGATGCAACTTTAAATACAGGTGTGATTGAACCAAAAAAACACTGCGAACAGAGTGGGTTCCAATACTTAATGCTGCATTCTGAGATGCCAGAGATGCCACAAAGTTAGTGTGCTTTCAAATGCAGTCCGCCATTGACGAACGGCAAACCAATAAGTTAATGAGTATAATTTTAAATATTTCTTTCTCTTTCTAAAATTTTGGCCTTTTTTTAGCTGGGACAGCAGAGAAATGACAAGAAATGAGGGGAGAGGCCCTGGCTGGATCCAAAGCGGGGACATTGCAATTACACGGTCAGCATCTTAAACCCTTAGGCCTCCAGGAGTTCCCTGCTTACATTACAAGCTTCCCAGACATACTTGGGTACAGGAGATGTGCCTGTGTCAAACAACTCAAGACAAGTTTTTAGAGTGAGAGGCAAGAGATCAAACAGCCACCGCAATCCTCATCTCCAGTTTTATAACCACTACTGATCAGATATTTTCTTTCCATATTTGTGGTCACAGTTGCTCACAGATAATATTTGAGCAGGAAAGCCAAATCTGTGGTTTCATAAGAGGTCATTGTTGTAGCAGCAGTCCATCCCAGTTGGATGAAGATACAGTAAGATGCTTATCTTGGTGCTGAGAAAAGTGCAACCACAGTTTTCTACTCGCTGTGGCTTAGTACAGATTTACTCCTTAAAAGGAAATTTAGGTAAATAAAACTCAGGCTGAGGCAGAATATAGAATGCTGACTAAAGAATTTAAAAACACGAACAACCCTCTTCATCACAGGACATAAATATTTATTATTCAGCTGATAAAATGGCACTTTTAGAGGCCTTTGGAGAGGGGTGGGGGTGGGAGGGAAGTTGAAGGTCTTTTCTGGTGTCTTAGCAGCCTCTGCTGGCCTTGTATGCGCTAGTGCATCCATAATCAAAGTGATGGATATTCACAACAGGTCGACATTATATTCAGTTCAGATTTTTTTGCAATGGCAAGAAGAGCTAGATAGTTTGTTTGACATATGGTATTTTGGCCGACAGATATTAAACCACCAATATTAACCCTTTAAAACCTGATCAAATCGGCTTGATTTCCTTCAAAAAACATTAAGGCAGGGAGGCAATGAGCAGCTTAACAAGAAATGACCTGAAATTTAGCAACAAAAAAAGGAATCTCTCTCTCTCTCTCGCTCTCTCTCCCCCTTTCTCTCCTTCTTTTAAGCATCAATTTTCATGTGGGGAGGATTTGATTTGGCTTATTAATTACTGAATTTGTTGGTATTTCCCATTTTTCATATTTTTCATATTATTTTTCCTAATTTTTCTATAGGCTAGAACATACCCTCCCCTTTTACGATTAGTGTTTTTTGATGATTTGTGAGATGTGTATATATATATATATATATATATATATATATATATATATATATATATATATATATAAAACTTTTGATGTGTTGTACTCAGTTTATTGAACTATTGAACTTTTGCTGTTTTGTATTAAGTATATTCTTGTATAATATTTTCTTTTCATGGAAACATTGTTTTGCTCCCCATGTGGGAGTGTCAGAGAGTGCCTGTCAGCTCTGCTCTAATTGGCCTAATCCGACTGTCTCAGCCTGAGTGTGGATTTTCTCTCAATCAAGGAGATCACAATCACCTGAGATGAATATGCTTGTCTTTATATTGCCTGTTTTGCTTTGTGATGATGATTTGAAAATACCTGACCGAGATCTCTGTTAGATCAAAAGGTGTATAAATGAAGCATAAGAAAAACTGATGTCCATCCAGGTTTCAAAGGGTTAAACTATTAATCCAATACATATAAATTACTCTTAATGTGAATGGATAGTTAGCTGTCCAAAATTAAATTGATTATATTAGGCCAAATAGATTAGAACACATTAGTTGTTTAACTCAACCTGTCTTTTAGGTAGATTATCCATCCTTATACAACATCCTCTGCTGCAGCCAAAATACAGAGCAAAACTAAGTTGATATTTATACCACTTAAAATAGAACTCAGAACATCTTTATTTCAACAAGAAGAAGAAATTGCTGCTGACATGATACAAGACAGCAGTGCACACACAGAGACCTGTCATTAGTTGCATTCTGTCAACTGACAAGGAAAGTACTGTAAATACCAAAATGCTAAAAATAATAATTCAAAGACTGAACACTGTTGCTGTGCAGCAGCACTGACAATGACAATAGTAGATGACAACATTGAAATGTTCAGTTCAGAAACAGACAGAAGTGAAAAGTAAAGAAAGTTTGTATGTTTTGAGAGGTAGGCACAAACAACATGCATGCAAGTAGGTCATTGCATACCTTGAATAGCTCAGGATGCACAAATTATCTGTGTGTATGTGAGGGCTGGGTTGGATTGGTGAAGCCAACTTGGGTCTTAAAAGAAACAGGTTTTTTGAGACACAAAAGATGAAGATGTATAATTGCACAGCTTAAAATGTCAGGAAAAGTAAAAGCAATGAATTTAAGAAACTGTATGTTTAGCTGGATTGGGTTTACAGATTAGTTTTCTAAAATTGTACTAAAAGGAAAAGAAAAGAAAAGAAAAGAAGAAAAAGATCAGCATGCCAAGTATTTTAGAGACTTTTATTATGAAAGAAATACACCGGAAGTCCCAAAGTTGTTACGGTACACTTGGCACCGTCTTCCGGTCCATACCTCTGTCAAAATGGCTCGTCCCCTACCATTTAAAGTTGTAGTCGTCTCTTCTGTTTTATTTGTCGTATGCACAAATTTTGTATGTTGTAACAATGGCAGAAGGGTAAGTTTGATACCGTATTAATTTAGCCCTGGCATTTGACCACGGCTAAGCGGAAGCTGCATCTGTTAGCTATGCAATTAGCATTAGCTTTGACCCGGTGAATGCTAACGTAAGTCATATTTTCTATGTTTCTATCAGGTTGGAGATGTTATGGATACTGATTTCAGCGGTTTCTCGGTACCGCTTGAACACTCATTTGAAGTTGGTGAGAAAATGTTATTATTATTATTATTATTATATAGTGCAGTATTACTAATACTGTTAAGCTAACTAGGTAGCCTTGTGCTATCAGCTAAAATGCCAGGTCCGAGTAGAGAAACGCACACATCAAACCTAATTCAGAAATCTGTCAGTTAAATATGTTTATGTATCGATGGCTTAATTTACCTGGATAAGCATCTGTGGAGCTCTCTACAAAACCGCCAACTTGTTTTTCAAAACTTGGCATGTAAACTACAATGTTAAATATAGTTAATACTCAGTATTTCATTCATTGTCTCTGCTTTATTCTTACTGTGTTGTCCGTCGTGTTTCAGATGATGTAGCAAAGTTTCGCGTGCGAGGAGCATTGGGGTTGAAAGGTGGACGGGAGCCCTCTGTTTCACTAAGTCAGAACCAGCTATCAGAGGAAGACAGAACCAAACTGAAGGTGAGACATTATATGTTAAAAGGATGTGGTCTGACCTGTACTGCAGTTATGTCCAAAATAGAGATTACCAAAAAGACACGGCGATTGTGTGATTCCTTCTTTTTGAACAACAAATGTAAGTTGAGTTTTTTTCAGTTCTGTTCATGGACAACCACAGAGGAAAAGGCTGTGGCCCAAAGTATTGCCAATATGTAATGAGCACTGATAAGCAGATTTGAGTAACAGATGTAAAACCCTCAGCCAGAGAGTCAGAAATCTTACAAAAGGGTTTCAGTGATCAGTGATCAGCATGGTATGGTGTGAACCTGCATCTCTAATGTCTGTGTTTGTTTTGATCCTCAGGAAGTTGCTGCAGTGGACGGTCTATACAGAATCAGAGTGCCTCGTGTTTTCCTGCAGGCAGACAGACAGACAGAGCGGCAGATGGAAGGTTACCTCACAGCATTTGTCAGAGCTGTATGTATTTCACTTAACCTTCACCCTGAAACCATCTTCACAACAATACCTACTTAAAAGTGGTCAACAGGGGAACTGAGGAAGAAAAAGTTAACAAAGAGTGTAATTTGTGTTTGAGTTGTCTAGATTATGTGTCTAACATTCATCCCATTAATGGGAGTGATTCATCAGTTTAATTCAAAGTGACAGTGAAGGTCCCCAGGCCTTGGCCTGTTAAGTCAAGAAAGAAAAAGTTTGGTGAGTGCTTTTGTAATAAGAAGGGGGTGCTTGGTCTGTAACGGTGTTTGGGTGGGTGAAGTCAAGTGGCAGCCACATGAATGCCAGGACCAAAGTTTTGCCAGCAGAAGATAATTGCATTTTAACGACATGATCAGTTTTATTCACCTCACCTGTCAGCAGCTTTAATGTTGTGGTTGATCAGTGTAAACTGTTCATAGCGAGGACATGGTATTGCTGGTGTGATGGCCTTTGATTAATTTTTTTTTATTGAACCAGTGGCTTTTATGTTATGCTGAGATAATGCTCCTCTGTATTCTACAGCCGGACAATATTTTGTTGTTTGTATGTTTATTTTTGTTGCATTTTTTTCCCCCACTGTCTTAACATTTTATTGCAAAAAAATCTAATTAATATGGAAATATTCAATATTTCCCTTAGAATTCTATTTCAGGCACTGTGTTGCTAGATAACTGAAATGTCTCCACTTAAATTAAAGATATTTAAGAATAAAAATTAATTCAGACAGAAATCTGAAATATCTAAATAGTTAGTTCAGATTCATGGCTTTCTCAAATAAGAGTAAGATCTAATAGATTAAACAGAGTCAGATACATAATGTGATGAATATGGGTGATACTAACTTGTTATAGTGGTGTAACTCTAACGTGAACAAGCAAGGGAGGGGGCACGTACATCCAAAGGGCTTTTACAGGTGCTGGATCAAAAAATTAAACCAAGGCAAGAGTCAAGCAAGTGATTCGCAAACTGCATTAAAAGCTCCCAGTATATTTTAGCTGTGCAACATTTCAATCTGACAGAGATCTTTGTCAGGCATTTTTAAAATCATCACAGAGCAGAGCAAGCAATATAAAGACACAAGCACATTCATCTCTCAGGTGACTGTGATCTGCTTGACTGAGAGACAATTCACTCTCAGGTTGAGACAATTGGATTGGACCAATCAGAGCAAAGCTGACAGGCACTCAGTGACACACCCACATGGGGGACAGAACATGTCTCCATTAAAAGAAACCAATATTATACAAGAATATACTGAATGCAACACATCAAAAGTTACAAATATGTATCACAAATCATCAGAAAAAAAGGAGGACAACACAAACAAATAAATAAATAAAAAAAACAGTGAAAAGGAGGTTTGCATCAACAAAAACAAACCTTTAACCTTTTACAGATTTTGGTTTGATCTGATGATTTGAAAATGCCTGACGAAGATCTCCATTGGATCGAAACATTGCACAATTACTATTTCCTGGGAGCTTTCAGTACAGTGTGCGGGTCTTTTGCTTGACTGTAACTCTAAGAGGAACCTTTGTTCTTGTCTGATCCTCAGTGTGCCATGGTCGAGTCCCACCTGAGCGACGTCATCTCCCTCCACACTGACGTCTCTGGGTACCTCATCGGTGTCTCCATAGTGACGTTACCTGGAGCCTGCAGGGGCACTGAGGTTGAGGATGAAGTTGATCTTGAAGTTTTCAACACCACACTCAGCATCATGGCTCCTGTCAATGCCCCAGGGTCAGTCCTTAGCCATGTATTTGTTTGAAAAAAAAATATATCTCTCTCTGCAGTCTTTTTTTGTTTATTTTCATCTTTCCAATCTCAGTGGCTGATAAAGCTTGACTGCTTATGGTAGCACATTCACATATTCATATCTGTAGCTGTCTGTGCATTATTGAAATCCTCTTGGGTAGCTTTCTCAGATGTCTTTGATTCAGTTCTATTTGCCTTAGCGTAGCAGCTTTACAACATTTCCCCATAGGTAGAACAAGTCTCTCTGCACAGTTCTGCCTTTCAGATACACTTTTTGTTTTGGGGTTTGTTTGAATACTAATTGCCAACTTTTTTTTTCCAGCCCTGAGACGGCTCTGTTCCTCGAACGAATGGAACAGGAATCTGAGAAGAAAGGGAAGAATCCACAAGAGCAGAAATCTTTCTTTGCTAAATATGTAAGTAGTCAAACTGAAAACTGCTGATAAGGCCGGCAGGCTGTGCCTAAAGATATATTCTCTGCCTTCAGTAATTAGGCTCTGATGATTGTTACGGCCCATATAGTTAATGGACACATGAAAATGCTGATTAAGCTCATCATTTATTTTGCTTCATCAGAACCACCTCAAATATTTCTATGCATGCAACATGTGCTAAAATCATTGACTGTATAAAAAGATGGACGATGCTCCTCCACTTCCTCCCACTGTACAAAAATGAAGCCAAAATATCCTGGATACGACCACTGCCATTTTGGAGCCACAGTGTGCGCAGTAACGATCTCCGCGGTATCGTGTTCCTGCCGTCTGATCACTCATGAGCAGCGCCATTGATCATGAGCACACTAATTGGCAGGCGTAGCTCTCAATCATGACATCACAACCCGGTTTTATAGCCGCAAATAAGTAATTAAAGCCAAACTAATTAAGAAAAGCAAGCACTTGAACATACATCAGCATGATAAGAACAACCTAAAATGACAGAAACTATCTTTTGGAAAAATGTATTTTACGTGTAATTGATTTTTCAGCTTGGCACATCTGCTGATATGGAAGGGGCGGGGTTTATGACATATGCCACCAGATTGAGATGTTTTAACTTCATTTTTGGGTAGCTGTCATCTTCATTATACAGTCTGTGTTTAAAAAATAGTTTACTAGGCACATCAGTTCTGTTGTGCAAGATATTTTTTCTTCTTTTTCATTTGTTTCAGTAAAGTGAAAATATCTCTTAAAGAGTTAAAATAGCTTCAAGTTTTTTGTTTGTTCTTCCCCTTTTCACTTTCTGCTTTATCAAATCCCTGCACTGGTGTATATGCCTTACCATAGTAATCAAATGATTTTGAAGAAATACAGGCCATGCGTTGCTCATTCAGATGGGGAAATCATTTTCAATGTATGTCAAAATCATACATCTGTTCTCACACAGTCCTGTGATTGGTCTGCTTTGCTTTCACGCACCAATGTATTTCCCCAAAGTCCTTGTGAAACCGGCCCCCCATTTTAGGTGGTCTTGGGCCTAAAAAAGGGGGGTTTACTCTGCACTTGAGTTTGCTTGACAGTTTTCACAGCAGCCCGAGCCCAGAGTTTGTTTTAACTGAACCAGACAGATTATGTGAAAGCACCAAAAGTCTCAGCCCTGGGCTGCCATGCTGCCATAGTCATCCAACATGAATCTGCACACAGATTTCAACTTTAAATGTCAGTTACATGAAAATCAGTAGTGAGACTTTGTTTGTTTTCTGACATTTTGATCTGTCAGTCGGAGTAAGCTCCGTGTTTTGAACATCCCCACAGACAGCCTGGGCTTGTTGTGCTATCGCTTGGCTCTTTTTATGATCTCTGCGCTGTGTGTTTCTTGCTGTGTTCAGTGACCTGTGTTGACTCTGTGCTGCATCCAGTGACAGTAGTGTGTTGACTTGGTGCTGTGCTGTGTTGCAGTGGTATTTGATTCTGGGAGGTGCAATCTTCCTCATGGTCACCAATTCAGCACAGCCCCCAGCAGGGGGAGGCAGAGAGCAGAGCTGACTCCCACAGAAGTACTGTTTTCTTACTTGTGGCTTGTTCTGTCCTCCTTCCTCCTCTGACAACTTGTCCATTTAACTTCTAAGCAACATGAATACCTGAAACCCACCTCTTTGTTTCCTACTTATTCCCCCTTTGCCACTCTTTGATGTTATTTCCAGGTTTAATGCCAAATAAATTTTAAACTAATAAATGCAAAGCTCAGATTTTTTTTATTTAAAGTACTTAGTAAGAGGATGCCTCCATGCTAAATCATCAGCAAATCCTAAATTTTAATTGACGGTTTAAATATGTTGAGGATGTGTTTGGCGTTGAACCTGAGATTTCTTCTTTATCCTTCACTTTGATACCCACTTTTTTAACTTTTCTTCTCTTCTGTTCAGACATTAAATAGAAGCTAATCTGGGATGACCAATCTGGGACTGTTGAAAACATCTATGATCAGTTTAAATTTGCTGTCTTTAAAACAAATATTGTCTTATTCACTTTTTTCCTGTTTTGCTCCAGTGGATGTACATTGTGCCGCTCGTTCTCTTCCTGATGATGTCTGGTGCTCAGGACCAATCAGGTGGAGGAGCCGGGGGTGGAGCAGCCAATGGAGGTGGCCGATGATCAACACATTACAGCCTCTTCTTTTTTTTCTTTTTTTGGTGAACATTTCCTGAACAACAATTCTCTTGAACAGTTTTTAATTGCTGTACATAATGCTATTTAAGTAGGATGAATGTTCGTCTCTCTCACACACACTCACGCACACAACTTTAACTTGTACAGCATAAAGGAGATATTGTGCCCTGCAGATGACTGACTGCATTTTTATTACTAATGTGAAAATAAAGTATTTATTACTTGACCTGCCCTTTGTCACTCAGACTAAAGAGTTCAGACTCTTAGTTCTTAGACACAGGCCTTGTTTTACTGAAGTGCAGATTTAATTGTAACACCAGTACAGTAAATATAAATTTTAATAAAATTTACATACAGTAGGCAATAAATTTGTCTGTGGTATAACATGTCAAAAAGCAATAATTGTGAGATACCTTCATAATGTAAAATAGTGATTTATCATGGTTTCAGATGAAAATACTCTCAAGAACAAAATAAAATACAGTTATGTGAAATCATAGTCAGTTTTGTGAAGTTTTCTATGTTTAGGAATTTATGTTATGTTCAAAACATATTTTCCTGGAAAAAAATAAACTAATAAATTATATAAAAAATATAATAATAATAAAATTTTAAATTTTAAAAATAAATAAAAATAATTTAAAAAAAAAAATATATATTATATATATATATATATATATATATTGCAAAATTTTGAATATGAACACAAAATTTAAAAACTCAGCAATCACTTTAAAATCTATTGCTGATAACAGGTGAATAATTAAGAAAACAAACAAGATAAAAGCTTATTTTTAAGATGGTATAGACTAATTCCATTTAAAAATTGGCTTCCTGACTGGCTTCCCTCAGTGATGGGGAGAAACTAGAACCACTTCTTTGTCAGTTCACTACATTTGACCTGGAAAGCCTCCACTCGGCTGTTTAATCCTTTTTAATACAGGCGGGGATTTACCCCGTTGGGATAAGAGCAGCTGCTGCTGTCCCCCAACAAGTGTCAACTGTTGTGTCAGTTGGTATTCAGTAAATACTGTTTGTATAAACAGAAAATAAGGTACAGAAACATTTTCCTAATACTCCTCCAAATGCGTATCCAAATCGTATCATCATTTATATAGACTGTTTGCAGTTTCCTGTCCTAAAGTGTTGCTGTCATTCCAATCCTTCCTTTACTCTGTATCCTCTGAGGGTTTTGGAATTCCTTGAATGCAATAACGAGAGACAGGGTTGTATTTCAGACCTTGAAAGGAGTTTAACAAATCTCTCAGCGAGTCAAGGAATTTTTCAAACAGGTTCGCTCACAGAATCAGACCAGAATATTTACTTGCTTTGTACATCAGTTATTGAAATATGTGAATTTGATTTTGTATTCTAAAATGACTAATCTAAACTAAGAAAATTAAAAAACTTAACTAGATCTCAGTGGAAAATCTGTATTAGTGTTACTTTGTTGTTGCATGTTATTTTGTTTCTTTTTCAAGTCATAAGCCAGTCAGGACGACAGCAGCACACATTTCCTCTCTTTTAGTTTTCTGCACAGAGAAAAAGTACTATTTTTAACACATGAATATAGGCTACACAACTGTTCGCATGTTTGGAATCGCCTGTATTGATGTTTGTCTTCTTTCCTCAAATAATCTATGTTATAAAAGATAAAAAATGTCATTCAGACAATATTCAGACATCATATTTATAACATTACATTACATTTGTAATAGTTTTGGCTTCAAAAGTCAAAAGTCCAGAAAACGATCAATATTGCCCCAAAACGGTTAAGGCTCTAAATATTTAGGAAGCTATATTTCTTGCCCCCCTTTTCAGTCAACTCAGGGTTTAGATCAGGGATTGACAACCTTTATGGGTAAAAGGGCCATTTTTTTATTAGAAATAGGAGAAAAAAAATCTGTCATACATACAACATATTTCAGCCTTATACAGTAATGGAGGTAACACAGGCTATTTAGTCTATATTAACTGAATATTACTAGTAGGTCTTTTACCAAAAAGGGGCTATTTATGATTATTTGGTACTTTACCTTTGCAGAGTTGCAGGTGGTGAAAGCAATAAATTCATTTTAAATGCGAGCTGAAATTGGGATTTGTTAATCCATAGTATGTTTGACAGCTATTCTAACAGTGTTATATATTGACTAACTCTGTTTCTACTGTAAAGTGTGAAGAAGAGCATTTCCAAAGCATCGTTGTGCGTGTTGTTTCCAGCTTGTTTAGGTATTATTGTGCATTTGACACTTAAATAGGAATCTAATCCTTTTTAAATCTGCACACATTTTGGTGTAAAGCTTCCAGTTTCCTTCCACAGTCAATGTAAAAAAAGATATCTAAATAAATTGATACAGTATGTACCTTAACCAAAATAAATGAAAAAGTGTTGAGGTTCATACCTTTAAGATGGGAGCTGCTTAGGTCAAAGGTCAAACACTTAATACTGAAATCCTGCTAAAGTTAGCTACCTGGAAACTTGGAGAGCAGAATGCAGCTCAACATCTAACAGACAGTCCGATCCAAACTAAAGGGCGACCACCGGTCTGCCTTGGATCCTGACCACAACCATTTTTGGGGATCCGATGTGACCATGTCTTCGCTCCATCCTGCTGCCACCTATCTGTGTATTTATAATCATGAGTCAGGATGAGAGATCACAGATTCAAAACAGCACGGCTTTAGAAACAGAATGTCCCAAAATCCCTGTGTCAACATCGCCTATCCTCTTCCTTATGTGAGTCTGTCTGGCTGTTTTTAGTTCCCCTGTCAAACTGTGAGGAATATCCTCTTATTTTAGGAGGCTCAGCATTGAGCTTCAACACTTCAGTGCCCTCTGGCCTCGTCCAATCGCCAGCCAGGCCTTTCTCAGAATGACCCACCCAAGTCACACGAGCGCACCGCCCTGCTCTGTGACTGCTTTTCAGTCGCCTCCTCTTGCTGTCTCGCCGCACAGCACGAGAAATAAGGTGATAACAACAGCTGTGGGAAACAGGAGAGTTCCAATGAAGCAAGGCGGTCGGCAAAACTCATCAGTTTGTAAAGAGATCTGCCTCTGTCAGTGTAGGGCAGAGGTTAGACCGAGAGAGAAGATGCTGATTGGTCCACGTGTTTACATGTGATATCATGAGAGTAACACTATGTTACGAAAGGTTTCCTACCAAACAAACCGGCTCCATTTTCCATTTTTAAAGAACAATCTCAACTATTTTACTATCAGCAGAAACCCTGATGAATTATGGGAGGCCTATCAGCATGGGCTGTGATGTATGTTCATGTACTGGGAAGCTTGGAGACACATGATTGTGAGGGCTGTTTAGGATCGGAATCATGTGTGTTTGCAGATGCACTGCTGCCACACATGCAGAAAACACATGTTGCTTTCAACAAGTGTATAACAGACTACAGGCAAAAATGATCATACGCCTGTTATATCCAAATAAAATGGACCTAATAACAAATTGTAGTAGCCTATTAGAAAAGACAAACCTGTGCAGGTATAAGGTGTTGGACTCAGTTAGGTTTTTGCATTACGCTCTAATGCAGTTATTCCCAACTGGTTCTGTCATGGGCGTCACAAAAAGTACACAACAAGTTGACTCAGAACACAAACAAATAAAACATATTGCAAGAATAATCAGAAACTGAGCTTTAAAACAAAAGTTCTGTGCCAGAAAATCACTGTATTTCAAAATAAAGCGTCTTGGGGTTTTTTTAATAAACTTTTTACAAACAAGTGACTTGCAGTCCATTCAGAGTGGACACGCAACCCATGTTTGAACTGTGACCCCGCAGTCGGGAGCCACTGCTCTAATGGATAAGATTGCTTTTTTTAGGGAAAAAAAACAAAACATGTAGGAAGTAGTGCTTCCTGGACTTAAATTGAGTTTGTTGAAATTGCTCTGTGAATAAGGATACACATTTGCGCAAAAATCACAAGAAAACCTAAATTTTAAACTAAATTAAATCAAAATGCCTTTCATGTTATGCCGTGGTTATGTTAGCGTTATTGGACCATGTGTGGGATTTACGGGAACATACTAAAATAAATGGAATAAGATTTAGTAAGTATGTTTTCTATAGTGTAGAATGACTTAAAAAAAATAAAAATAGAAATTGTTGCATAACGGTTACCTTAGAAAGAGCCGTTTATATCTTCAAACGCAGCAGGTGCTCATTTTTGGAGAGCGCCATGTTGCACTGCCTGTTTCTACAGTTGCCTAGAACAGGCAAAGCCTGATTTGTTACATTAACTTATATCTTATGTGTTGTTACCAGTTTTATTCAGGTGGTTTCTTTGTTTTGGAGAGAAAGAAACTCTAACCGGGAGAATTTTTCAGCTGGTTGCAATCTGCAGCTTTCACCACTAGATGCTACCAAATCCCCCTTTAACGTTACACAGTGGACCTTTAAAAACAAACTCTGACATGTTTTTTTAGCATCAAGCATTCCTCAGGGAGTCTAGCAGATCTCATGAGTGTTTATTGTAACAGTTTTTTTTTTTGTTTTGTTTTGTTTTTTAAAGTTTTTATTTTTCTTCTCAAAGTTACATAGCAAAAACTCTCCATTATCAAGAAACCTACCACCCCAGCACAGCTCCCTTTCTTGTGCTTCAACACTTGGGCTTTCCAAAACCATGACAAATGTTTTTTTTAAAGGTTTTTACTGAAAGTATTGGGTCTATCCAGGATCAATAACTTTATTATACATCTTTGCATCAAGATAGCTTGAATCATTTATACATCAATATGTATTTTTTATTTGGGTATGAAATGTCCCTTGAATTCCAACATTCAGTCTCCTTTGAGCTTGGTTTCAAAACCTACTAATTCCTGAGAGATGCTACGTGCCTTTTTAGCTGCTGAATGTTTCTTTCTCATCATCAGGCTGCAGAGATAAGTGTTGGGTCTCTGTAAATTCAGTACTACTGAACTAACTGCAACCAGCTCAAAAAATACTATTTAATGAAGCTTTTATTTCCCTTCGCCCCTCACATAGTGAGCCCAGTCACATACCCTTTGTAGATGCACCAATGTCTTAGAGCTCACTTCCTTTTGTGTCATAAGGAAGGCAGAAAATGTGATACACTAACTAAAATGCAGAAGAGATAAGTGGTGGAGGCTGTAAATTATTCCAGGTGTTATGTGAATCATTTAAGTGATTTATTGATCGTGTATAAATTGTCAAATCTGTTAACAGTTAATTGACAAGATATCCAAAAGGTTTTAATAACACAGAGAGAGAATAATGGTAGGGTAAAATGGTAAAGGTAAATGATGTAATACAGAGAAATATTGCAAAAAAAAAAAAACATAATAGCAGAGAGACAGAGAGTGGAGAAGTCTGAGGGCGAGGAGCAGAGCGGACATTACACACATGAAAGTGGCAGCCTCTTGCATAGCAGCAGTTAGACTATACTCATAAATCTCATGGCTCTCTGTCGCCAGGAGACCACCAATGTCAGCATGACACCATGTGATGGGCAGAACATCCCCCCTCTCATGACATGTTGTGATTTAGGAGCAGTTACAAGGTTTATGTTGCACTAAAGCTGTAGGGGCCCAGTTGATGTTGGCCTGTCGTTATCACACTGTAAATCTAGACACTTTAACTATGCATGCTTTACTAAAGATGATCTGTAACTAAAGATCTGCATTTATGCTTTATCAAAGTGTCCAAAGTGGCCACTCAGAGCTGCTGTGGTTTCATTTGGAAAAAAATTAAGGTAGCACTAAAAATATAGTACGGAAGCCCTAAGCGGACGTGTTTTTTTTTTTTTTTTTACAAGCCGTTTTCTCGATATAACGAGATATTATCTCGTTATAACAAGATATTATCTCGTTATCTCGAGAAAACGGAGTTTGTTTTCCTGAGATATTATCTCGTTATCTCGAGAAAACGAACTTTGTTTTCCCAAGATATTAAGTCGTTATCTCGAGAAAACGAACTTTGTTTTTTGGTTTGTTTTTTTAAACTTTATTGACTGAACATCAGAAGAAGAAGTGGCGGGTGGATGATGTGACAGCAGGTGCCGTGCGGTGTTCAGCGCGGACAAATGCGTGCAGGTTCTCGCCCCTGCACGGAACAAAAAAGCACCGGAGCAACAGTATAATAATCTAGTTATGATTACTAATGAATTTGGGTGATGTGTTCCTGTAATAATCATCTTACCTTGCGCATTTGTCCGCGCTGAACACCGCACGGCACCTGCTGTCACATCATCCACCCGCCACTTCTTCTGACGTTCATTCAATTAAGTTAAAAAAAAAAAACAAAGTTCGTTTTCTCGAGATAACGACTTAATATCTCAGGAAAACAAACTCCGTTTTCTCGAGATAACGAGATAATATCTTGTTATAACGAGATAATATCACGCTAAGTATACTTTAAGTACTGGCTACCTACAGGGTAATTTAGATGAAAGATGTCTGAAGTTATCTCATAAGTTTTTTGTAAGTACGGGGTACTTTAGGGGAAAGATGTTTGAAGTTATCCTCTAAGTATTTTGTAAAGTACTTACGGGGTACTTTAGAGGGAAATAAATTAACTTATCCTTTAAATATTTTCTTAGTACTGGGTACCTACGGGGTATGGTACAGGTTTATAGATCCAAATGATTTACAAAAATGGGATCCTGCTAATAATGCAATTCTCTGTCGTATTGATAGTTATTAGGACTTATTATACTTTTTAGTTTTATTCTCTAGTTATCTTACTTGTCTTTGGCATCATCAGGTATATTGTTTGAACAAACAACACACCAAGGTTTTTTTTTTCCCTCTTTATTGAACATACAAATCATACAGGCATTCAGCTGGCGAACATGAAATGGACCCCTCATTCATCCAACACTGCAGCAATGCAC
This sequence comes from Plectropomus leopardus, assembly GCF_008729295.1. Taxonomy (NCBI): domain Eukaryota; kingdom Metazoa; phylum Chordata; class Actinopteri; order Perciformes; family Serranidae; genus Plectropomus; species Plectropomus leopardus. The sequence goes on along the minus strand of NC_056479.1, from coordinate 8,339,432 downwards.
ATGGAGCAGGCTTGAGTGAAAACAAACCTACCTTTTCTTAGCTCCATAGAAGGCTTGTGTCATCATCCACGGAAGAAAAAGTGACACTATTCAGTAATCTAATCAGAATAAATAACAATGCAAGTCTCCACTGTTCCCTTTTATTGCCCTGTACCTACAGAGTACTTACGTTGTACTTGCAAAGTACTACCATGTACTTACACAGTATTTACAGGGGTGTGGGCTGGATTATGGAGTGTCCACTGTGCCCCCTTGTTACCCTTTAATTACATAGTAACTACTCTTTACTTACAAAGTACCTACAGGGGTGCAGGGTGGATTATATAGTATCCACTGTTCCCCTTTCTTACCATGTAGCCACACAATACTTATCCAGTACTTCCAGATCATTGCAGGGGTTGCAGGCTGGATAGATTATCCACAGTTACCTGTTCTTTCCCTGTACTTACATAGTAATAAAAAGGGTGCAGACTGAATTATGGAGTATCCACTGTACCCTTTTTGTTACCCTGTTATTACACAATATTTACTTTGCACTTACAAAGTACTTTTCCTTCTTGAATCTCAAGAATCTTTGTGTGTTTTGTAACCTGCCTAGAGGTCACCTCAGTACTTAAATATATTAGGACATCTTTCCTCTAAATTACCCTGTAAGAAGCCAGTACTTACAAAATACTTAGCAGGTAACTTCCTACATCTTTCCTATAAAGTACCCTTCTATAGTACCCTGTAGGTACCAGGTACTTATAAAACACTTAAGCGATAACTTTTAACACCTTTCCTCAAAAGAACCTTGTAAGGGTCACATTAGTGTCATGTAATTACATCGTAAGTGCCACATAATTACATGGTAAGTCACGGGCTGTATTATAAAGTTCTGCCAAAATTAAGTACTGTACTCAAATCCAATTTTAATGTGCTACAGTTCAGATTGAAATATATATATATTTCAATCTGAACTGTAGCACATTAAAATTGGATATATATATATATATATATATAACTTTTTAAACAATATTTAGTAGTTACCTTTCAGATGAATATTTCATGTAAAAACAGATATGATATGCTTATAGAATATAACATCATTTAAGCTTAAACCAGTGGAAAGATACATTTACCTTCTAAACTTCTCACATGGTTTCCTTTCAACAGTGTTTGGTGGTAATGCATTACATTTACTCATTTACATGTACTTGAGCCACCACACATCATATTAAGCGTGTTGGGTGCAACCCCTAGACAATAGAAAGCAACACTCTGCAATGCATCTACAGAAGACTACAAAGTTATTGCAGTAACACATTCTCTTCCTAAGTCGTCATATGTTGTCGCTTTGCAGTGGACTTTCACGTCTGAATATTACACTCTAGCTATCCTTCTGCATTTGCTGTTTATGTTGCGGGATTAACATTATGTCAACTTAAGCACTAACGTTTAGGCAACAAAAGCACATGGCAACTAACGCCAGGACATCAACAAATGCACATGCTGGCACAGGTGGTTAGGATTAGGAGGAGACAGGGAAAAAAACATCACATTCAAAACAGGAAGCAAACACCAGACTCCCACATTAAAGTCCAGTTGTACGTTTAAGCTAAAGGCTCAAAAGTTTAAATGATATGTCACAAAAACAGCAAAGAGAGTAACAGCTAAGGACTAAGAAAGTCCTTCAAACTTTTTTCTCTTTTCTTTAGCAGCAGAACCTTTTTTTTCTTCTTTTCTCTCCGGATGATCATCCCAGGACGCCTGAAACTTATCTGGTGAACTTTTCCGATGGGCCAATAAGTCGGGAACCAGACTGAACTAACTGTATAGAAAGTACTTAAAACTAGTTCCACTTGAAGAAGCAACCAAGGTAAAAATGCTGCTGATGTATCAGTATTAACAATATATAATAATATTTCAGTTTGTGGATACTTTTAATACCTTTATGATTTTATTTGATTTTAAATGCAGGAATGTTTGCATTGTTGTATTGGTACTTGTACTGAAGTAAAGGATGTGAATTCTTCCACCACTGGGATTTAATCACAACAAGTAATAAACAACAATATTTTTTCAGATTCTTGAGTCACTCTGGAATTAACACACTCGACATGGAGAGCCAAAAACATGAGGACAAAAACAGTGAGAGGAGCGTGAGAAGGAGGAAGCACCTGCCTTGTCAATCATTGCAGAGCCAAGAAAAGGAGAAGTCCCTGAAAACCGTCCCAGCGGGCCTTCGCAGATTACTGCCTCACACTTATCGTATCCCCCTGCGCCCAATCCTGCCCTACATGTCACCATAGCGCCACCATGTTAACATGTAATGAAGCAACATGATAGGACATTTAAGGGCCGAGCTGGGAGGTAATGTACACTGGAATATTACATAGTGATGGTGGACTGTATAATGTTATGCACAGCGGCCTTAAACACACCCAAAGGTCAGGGTACAATACTATTTAAGCCGTCTCACTGACAGCAGTAAGCAGCAGGTGTTGAAATTTGTTTTCGTGCCTCACACAGAGCATATCTGGTATTATAGGAGCCGGCGCTAAGCAGATAGTTACACTACATTAAAATTCTTCTTCTAATAGCAGTGAGACACTGTCTCGTGACAGGCAGTTATTTCCTATTAACTTGTATCAATTAAGGCGTGCCAGTAAAGGAAAGATTCACTGCCATGGCATACCATACCATACTATACTATACTGTACTGTACTGTACTGTACTGCACTATACCATACTGTACTATACTATACTATACTATACTGTACTGTACTGTACTATACAATACTATACAATACTATACTATACTATGCTATACTATACTATACTATACTACACTGAACTGTACTGTACTGTAATATACTATTGCTTTTCGTCTGGTGAACATGTATTATGTATTGTATGAAGTACAGCGCTAAGCAAAATGTTGATGTATGTGTATTATACCTGAAATTTCCACAAAATGCTGTTTTATATTTCTGCACTGCACTTTTTATTCCTCTATACTTATCTGACAGTTCTAAATTGCTTTACATTTTGGGGTTTTACAAAATATAATTAGTGATAAATGATAGAATTGAACACAATACAATACAGTATATTTTCTTGTCATTGTACAGATAACAGAATTCAGTTGCACTGACTGAGTGTGGCTCAAATAGGATAAAAGGCCATAAGATAAAATGAAATAAATACACACACAGCAGTTCAAACATACAAACACAGTACCTATGTATACATTATGTTGCACAGAGAGTATTGCACAAGAATTCAAGTGCTTCTCAGTGAAGTACTGTGTGTTTTAGTGCAGTGTTCAGTGATGAATGATGATGCTGTATTACTGATTTACCTACTAAAAAACATAGAAAGTAGTAGTAGTTACAACTGAATAACTATCTGTGTGAGAAATGTCCCATCAGGTTTAAATATTAATATTAATGTCACAAAGTCCAGCTCAGCTGTGTGTCACCTCCAGCCACATTTCCACTTTGGTCCCTGATCCTGAACCTCTCATCTGCCTGCAATCACCTCATTCTCTTCACCTGAGCTTTCCCACACATTTCCCCACCTGCACTTCATTCCCTCATCAGTCCTCCACTTTAAAAGGGCCAGTCTCAAACACTCTTTTCCTAGTTTGCCTTTCTTGGTTTGACAAAGTGCATACTCTTGTTCATTCTCCCTCTCAGTGCAATCCTGATTCACATTTGGTGTTACCCACATTCAGTGGGCGCTCCCTGAGCCAAAGAAGGAGACGCTTATGAGAACAAATCCACTGAGCTGAGGAACATGTGAGAGCCGCTACTCAGCGACACTATCATTACGCAGTAGCAAAAAATACACCTGCTGAGCTGAAGAGGAATAAGTGAGCCACAGTTGCATGCTCAGTGTCACAATGCACACACACCCTGAGCCAAAGACAATAGCCGATCAGGAGATTTTTATTTATCAGACTGAAAAAGCTAAGAATGAATGTAGAATTTAGCAAACTTGCTGTTCCTACAGATCTTGTTGCTGGAGCTGAGGGGGGGGTAAATGAACCAGAAAAATCATGTGTCAAAAAACAGGGTTACATAACAGGAAAGGTCACCCATGAGGAGCCACTGAGTTGTGGATTAGGGGCCAACAACAAATTCTGACTCATTTTTGTTAATCTTACAGTTTAAGTTTAGTGTAAATTCCTACATTTGTAGGATGGTTAATCCTCATATTCAATTATAAAATTGCAAAAAAATCAACAAAAACAACAACAACAACAAAAAAAAAGAAACGCACACACATGCATGAGAGGGAGCAACCAAAAGTGGAAACAAACACCAAATTGTTTGACTTAAGTTATAAAGCCCCCAAATTCCTTAGTGCGTTTTATTTATTTATTCATTCATTTATTTGTGCACCACAAACAATATGGCTTGTTATGTATTTTGATTGCACAAGACATCTTGGTCCATCCTGTGTGCACACAATGCCGACAACACAATAACATTTGCACAAGATTAACCCTTCAAGACCTGGTGCTACATCATTTTTCTTGTGCTGCTTTCAGATGCCTGTAACCACTATTTAAACTTTTGAATTCTGAGCCAATTGATGCAATTTCTTTCAAATATGTGAAAAATGAGCAACTTGATAATAAATGTTTCATATATTAGTAGAGTTAAAAATCATTTTTCTTTTAAAAAGATAGGGAAAAATCTTTATAATCATCATAGCATATTTCAATTTTAATTTGCAAAGTCAGACCATTTTTTTAGACACTCTCTCCAGGTCATTTCAGTGTTTTGTTTTCTTCTAACTATCTTTTACATTTAAGTTTAACTATCTATTTTTTTTGCTTTTATTTTTATTTTTTATTTATTTTCAAGTAATTTTCTTGTACTTTTAACTAATTTCTTGCTAATTTTGGGGTAATTTCTTCTTTCGTTAGTTATTGCCTTCTTGCAATGTTTCTGGAGGAAATCTAGACAATTTGCTCAGGTTTCAAAGGGCTAAAAATATGCTTTTGGACCACATGGCCTCTGCAGAAAGTACTTATATTTCTAAATATTACTTTCCTCAGGCTGCACTGCCCCCTGCCCTTGCATTATGATGTGGCCAAAATAGTGGCGCTCATTACAAATGAATAAGTGCTCAATTAAAAGCTACTTGAGACGACTGAAAATGTCAGTAACATCTGCGCTCACAGACTAGTTACAAGCTGTTATTTTCAAGATCTGACCACACCAGCACTTCAGTGCACTTCACTCCAACTTCTCTGCCAGAGTGCACTTACAGTCACTGCTGATTGATGGGATCTGAGATTGACGACAGCTCTCCACTGAGAAGCTGGCTGCCATCTTAAATACTGACTGCCACGACTCCCCACACAGACACACACACCTATAGCCTGTGTCAGGGTCAGTTTAAGCTGCAGTTTTAAAATCGGTGGCTGTTCATCCACAGGTCAAAGGTCATAATGTTGCTTAGGTTGCAAAACAAAGCACAAATACATAAAGTGTTTTCAGGCATCAAAATCTCAAATATTCCAGACATGTGAGCACCATTTCACATGAATGTGTCTGTCAGACTTGGGGTGTGTGCCTTTGCGCACATGCTTGGTCCATGTGTATGCAAATGAGCATGCATACTTGGGATATACTGGGTATTCACTTGTCTCCATCTATCTGATCCCTAGAAAGGATCCCAAGTTTCATGTGACAGGACCATCCCTTTGGGTAACTGCTGCATCCAACCAAAACTTATGTACATTCCCTCCCCCCTCCGCTTGTCTCCCCCCACCTCATTAGGAAGTCAATAAGAGAGACCCTCCAGAGACGGACAGGCACACTATCACAAGACCTCCCCATTTGATGCCAACCAGCGCTGTGAGCACCAAGGACATCATGCCTGTGCCCAAGAAAGCAGGTAAGAAACCGTCAACACCTGAGTCTCTGCGGGGACCTGTGAGGGACAATACACAGTGCCATGAGAGTGAAAGCATCACCTGTTTGTCATTTATCACTGAAACTACAATTAGCATTTGCTACAACATCAAATAAGTGGAGGTATGTCGTCCTTATAAGGTTAGGGGTTAGAGTTAACCCTTTGGTACCTGGATTGATATCACTTTTCTTGTGCTGCTTTCAGTCCTTTCAAAAGGATTTAACCCTTTAAAGCAGGAGCAAATTGGCTTGAATGCTTCAAAAAACATGGGAAAAAAGGCAATGAGTGACTTGGAAAGTCGGCAAATTGCAAGAAATTTGTAATTTATAAATGTATTAAAAATAAAGTAGGGAAGTTTTTCAGAAAACTGTATTTATAATTATCATAATTATATAGTGAAAATTATGTTAGGGATGTTTTCTAGTAATTTCCTTGTTTGTTCTCTTTTTTTTCTTTGTTTTTCTTTTTTTAATATTAATTTTAGGGTAATTTCTCTTACTTTTTATGAATTTCTGCTCAAGAAATTTCTTGCTCATTGTTTTCCACCAATGTGTTTGAAAGCAATCAATGCAATTTGTTCAGGTTTTAAAGGGTTAACCCTAAGCCTAATCCATGGAAAATATGGAAGTTGCAATGTGTTATACTTTGTGCCACGTTCATTTAAAGATAAAATATAACTTAGTAAATTTGAATCTGAGTTAAATAAATATTTCCTGCTTTTGATAAATGCCATGTGGCCCTGAACTCACATCTCAACTTCGAATTTGAATCACATTTCTTTTGTACTTCTTCTCTCTGCTGAAATGCATTCACCAAATGACAACTCCTTTCTTATATTAGCAATATTAGAGCATTAAGGTCATTCAAAATCCTAATTATTGATTTTGGTTTTTTTCTCACTTTTTGCAATATTATTTGTCAATTTCCAAATTTTAAATTAAGGTCTTATTAATAATCAATCATGCAATGAGCATGAAGACGTACCATGTTGAATTTTAGGCATTTTATATTTTATTCAAAGTGTGTCACCACTTGAGCATAAAACTCTTATTTATTGCTTGTAATAGTGATTTATTATTAATTTATTATGTGTTTTATATGCTGTTAATTTGATGTTATTACACTGCCTCATGCTGATCAGCCTCTGTGCCAAACCTCCTTCCTCACCTTGGATTCTCTGGACCGTAATTCATGTCAGCAAAGTGCATGAACGATCCACTCTTGGGACGGTTATGGTTTCGCATGCACTTATGTCAACTCTTACCGAATCCCCTTAATGCCAAAACCTCATCTGCAATTTAAGAGCTCATATTTCTGCTTGTCTTTCTCCTTTCCGTGCTCATACACCTGTCTCAGCTCCGTCACTACAGGTAGTTCTTCATATAAACATCTATTGTCTATTGTCCCCTGGCTTCTTTTGGATATTCCTAATCCATGCTCAGGGTTTCCTATCCCATAATAGCATACATAACTCAGACAACCCCCCCTCCTCTCAACTCCCAGCCCAAATATTACTAATCCGTCCTCTGGCAGTCGCAGTAATGAAGTGTGAAATGCTGCACGGTAATTCAAGTCCTAAAATGTAAAAGCCCTGGCTCTTTGATTCTTCCATTATGTAACGTAATGCTCTGCTCTTTGACATCTCCTCAAGCATCATCAGAAGTTTACTTTGTCACCATAACTGAGAGATAGTCTCATTAAATAATGTGATTAGTTCACATTGGTTGCATCAACTGAATAATGTTTTTAATGTCTTCATTCTGTTCAGGAGCTCACAGGAGGACTCGAATTTGATAGATTAAGTCCCTTTTGTTTCAGTGTGAGGTCTTGTAGTATTTTTCCTTTTGAATTCTAACTTTTCCCAGAATTCGTCATCCATATGTCTCCATGTGTTCTATTTCCTCCCCTTTTCTACCTCACATGTGAGCAGGGCTCCCAGCCAAGGAGTCTTGAGAGGAACCAGAGGGATGAGCCGGGGCCCACGCCAACTATGCTCATCTCTCTCCCTCCACCTCATCTCACTATCTTCTGATCTTGCTGTCTCAGTGGGATGTTTTGAACCTGATCTGCACAGATAATGTAGCTCCATCCCACTGCGAGGGGAATCTGGGGCAGGAAAAAAAAGTCTAAAACAGCCTCCAAAGCAAACAGTGATCCTCTGTTGGCCTTTTGGCGGAGTCCCGCTGAGCTGTTCGCTCCTGCAAACACGTGCTCTGAAGGACAAAACTTGTGTTTTGTATCTTGTGTGAATCCAAGCCAAAATCCATCTCACTGACAATCACCCTTTTGAAGTTATACCCAAATCCAGCTCAGTCGTTTGACAGTTTTTGCCCAAACTCCAACAGCTTTGTCAAGATTCTCTCTGCTTGATTCATGAGGTGTCTTTTTTATGATCTCGCTGCCCTTATATATTTCAAAGCCTCACACCTCATGCTTGCACCCCACTCCATCTCCTCCATGTCTCTATTAGCATGATGTCAAGTCATCAATCTTTTTGACTATCTGTTTATCTCTGCGGGGCTTTCCCTGTTGATCCCACTGAGCGTGGATCGGCATTCGCTGGGGTTTAACCTCCACAGAGCTGGCCCATCTCCAACCACCCACCTCACTTACTGCCAGCCTGACATCTCACTCCAAGGTTACCCGAGGTGTTCACCGCGTTCCCCTTAGAGAGACATCTTCTCGATTTGAAGATGGATATATTATACGTCTGTCTTCTAATCTACCCTCTGTAATTCCTCGTAATGCCTGCACTATTCCACAAGGCTTTTCTTTCATCTCGTCTCACCTGCTGTGTTCCTTTATGTGTGAGATCAGGGAAGTAGGGGAAGAAAGACAAATGAAGTGATCTGTCACCAGTGTCTTTTTGCTCAAAGACGACTACATGACCTTCACTATATCCCTCTCTGTCCTGCTAAATCTGTCCTCTCCTTGTGTCCATCTGCTGGTCAGACGGACAGTGGTTCAGCAGTCAGTAAAGAAATGTGGACAAAATCCAAGCTCAAATCTGCTTTGTAATTAGAACCTAAGCCTCAGTAGGGTCCGATTAATATTTCTCCATGCCCAGTCAATTATCAGATTTTCGACATAATGATCTCCTGTGTAATAGTTATACTGTGTATATTTAGATTTTTAATTACAGCTTAGTATTTTAGACTTTAAAGCAGCAGCCGTCTCCGCCTTGAAAGCAAACTGTTTTAAAAGTTGGCACTCTCACAACACATTTGCCAAGCTTCGAAGAACCGCGGGCCAGCACGATTCAGGGAAAGCAATGCCACCCCCTCAATCACATCCGATGACTGCAGATGTTTGCCAGACTCCAGTTTGTCCTCCTGGTTTTTACGCTTCGGCTGGCGTCCCCAACTAAGGGTCAAACAGGCGGAGAGGTTATGTTACTTCAAGTTCTGACATGTCCCGGGATAAACCATCCCACCTGAAAGAGCTGACTCTCCTCTGAGGGCACATGAGCACAGATAAATCATCATGTTAAAACATTCAGCGCGGTTATTCAGTGCATTTACATTCATGGTAATAATCGAATAACACAAAAAGCCATGTAAACACTTTACTTTTGAAAAATGTTTTTGTTTTGTTTGGTTCTACTTTTTCGTTTAACAATCTACACATAGCACACTTGTCCAAAGACTCAAAAATCAACACATAAGACACAAATTCAATTCAACATGGAATGTGGACATGCAGAGACACAAAAAAGGCACCATAATACAAAATTTAGAATTCAACAAAAAAGTTTATAAGACAATCAATGTGTTATGGAAAAGGCAGAATCATGTGACAAGATAAAAACACAAACTTAAATTACTTATTTGTTGGGAAATATATCTAGCATGCTCAAGTACTGCACTAAAGTACACATTGAAAATACTTCCACTACACTTTTCTCCTCTCCTCCACTTCATTCTGGTGAGAAATATAGCCCAAAGTTCACAGATTTTACACATAAAAACATACATACATGCATATGCATAATATGATGATCTTTTAAAATATGATGCATTAGAGATTAATATAGGCTCATATAGTAAGCAGCTCACTTAAGCTCCACAGCTTGACTTCAATCTACTAAAACAGTGAAATGCTACTCTCAAATACATGCATCAGTGATAATAATCCAATAATATTGTGCAACATTACAGTGTGCATTTTTTTCCAGAATACCTTTGATACTTTAAAGGTGTGTAAAATGTAGGGACAATTATTGGCAGTCATGGAATATAATATCCATAATTTCTGTTTTTGTTGTATAATCACCTAAAAATAAGAATTCTTGTGTTTTCATCAACTTAGAATCAACCATTTATATGTACAAACAGAGCGGATCTTCTTCATAAGAGTCTGCCATGTTGTTTCTATAGTAGCCTAAAATGAACAAACCAAACACTGGCTCTAGATAGCATGTAACAGCTTTGATTGGTCTGTCACAGTGCAATATTAGGACTATTATGGCACTATTATGACTTCACGATATTGTCAATGTCGAAGTTCTTCAGGGTTATCACAGCTTTTTTTAAAATCGGTGACTTAAAAGCTAGTTTCTTCCCATATGATCAACCAAAGAGAGTGAAAAACTGTACCTTGGTATTATTTGTTTCCATTCTGCCCAATCTGTATTTACCAAATCACAGGCAAAGCAAACTAAAAGTGAACACAGTTAATGTTGCAAAAACAACCCTAAACCACGTTGCAATGCATCATTTCAGCAGTTAATGGTCAAGTATGGTTTATTCACACCAATTTGTATTTTAAGAAAATAACAGAAAGATATAAAATGATATAAAGACTGAAGTTAAGGGATAAGTGTGCAAAATGACGAGATAATGCAGAATATATGAATTTGCCGGTATGATGTAAAATACATCAAGTGGGGTTAGATATTTCTCTCAGTTTTGATCACCACATATCTTCAGTGAGAGCTGGAACTCACTGATACAGAAAATATGTGTGATATTCTCATACTGAATGGGAAAATGCTATTCTCAACATAAAAGGGAACATTTATGGGAAACCCTAGTGGTTAAGTAAATGTGTCTTATGTTAAGCCTGTTCTCAGGCCCACTAATGCATTTACTACACAGCCATGAGCTATATGACAATCACACTTCGACGCTCCCTTATATGGAATCAGGCAAAATTGTGTGTTCTGTCTAATTTTGGCAAAAGGACACACAAAATTAGTAAATGTGGTGATGTAACAGCCTGATAGGTGAGTGAGAGCAGTCGGTGTGAAATGTGAGGAAGAGAAACTTGAGCATGGGTGACTTACTTATGCAGGGGGGTGGGGTCAGACGATGACCTGACCGGCCAGTATTGAATCAGTTTTCTCCGAATGTCAGAAGACACAGTGACTCACAAACTGGAGGAGGAACAGACGAACAGAGATTACACACCATGACAACCATGCCCACAGGCGGTGTGAAGTAACAGCATCATACAGAAATATTCTTAGAATGAGACCGCCTGCTGTCACTGGCCATGATGTGTGTCCTCAGATGCACACAAGCTCCGGCCTCCGGATTCCTGATGTTGAAACCTAAACCTTCATGAATCAGTGCTGAGCCGACAGTGCATGCATACTCATCTGTGTGATCTACTATATGTTGAGAGTAGCAGGTGATTTACTATTGATGAATGACAGCTGGACAGAGGCACTGATGAAGGGAGAGGCTACAGAGGAAGGTGACTTGTTGGTGCCACACTGGAGCATAGGTGTTGTGAAACAAGGAGGTTGGGGGTCCTCTGCAATTAATCTAATTTAATTTCCTGCATTGTGGTGAATTTTTCTGCACCATTTTGTGCCTTTATTGCGTCAATTTATGGTGTAAATATCTTTAATTTTTGTCAAAATAAAAGTCCTTGTATGTTTTTTTATTGTGGGAAGACAAATGCGCATGTTCTAAATATTAAGGGGGACGTGTCCCCTGCATTCCCTCCGAAATCTACACCTGTGCCCTTAAAAGTGTGTTTTGTTAAATATGTTAATGTGAGGAGGGCCATAAAATATATTCTATACAATGGTGAAGGACGTACTTGGATCCTTCACTAAAAGACACAGTTCACCCCAAAATCAAATCACATATTTTTCCTCTTACTTCTAGTGTTATTTATGCATTTAGATTGTTTTGGTGTGAGTTGCCACATGACGGAGATATCGACTGTCGAGATGTCTGCCATCTCTCCAATATAATGGAAAGAGATGGCACTCGGCTTGTACACTTCAAAGTGCCAAAAAATACATCTGAAAAACAGCAATGCCTCTTTCCACAAATCATGACCCGGTTCCTCAAGATAATCCACAGATCTTGTTGTGAGTAGTTACATTTCAGAACTATTTTCTCTCTACACCCATCAACCGTATCATCGCACAAAAAGAATTGTGCATCCAGTCAATGGTGAAAGACTCATCGCAGTGCGAGTTGTAATATGTGAGATGCATTAATGGCGTCTTCCTCACCTGAGCTGTCATGTTAGCGGTTGCTAGGCGAGCTAGCAGTAAATGCACGCTTCTTTTTGTGCATCTCTGTGCTTGCTTCTGTGCTGAACTACCAGTATAAAGTAACATAAAATTCACCTCAAAAAAGTACCCTAAAAATGTACTTAATTACAGTACTTGAGTAAATATACATGGTTACTTTTTCACCACCACATATATAGTATCACCTCGTCCTATACTTTATTGCAGTGAAATGACACACTTTCTTTTTCTTTTGCAGGGAGAAAAAACAATGTTGCAGAAGGTAAGGGGCTGCATGATGTCTAAATCACCAAAAGATAATGAGAACCATTAATTATTTAATAGATTGTGTCATGTAAATGTTATCACCCACTCATGATAAAGCTGAATGCATTTTCCTTCTAATTCTCTGGTTATCTGTCCTGTCTGTCACCACAGAGAAGCTGCCACCATATGAGCCAAATGTCCCTGAACCTACCACCAGGGCTGACTTCATGAAATGTAAGGCTTTTTGAATTATTTAGGAGAATTTTAGATATCTTACGTAAAAAAAAAAAAAAAAAAGAAAAGAAAAAGAAGAAAAAAAAAAGAAAGCCGTTTTGAAAATAATTGATGATATTAATTAATGGCAAGCTAGCAGTGGGTGTGAAGTCACAATAAAATGCATTAAAATAATATGGAATGCAAAAATGTATCTTTTTCAATATGTTTGTTGTTATTTGAGTTATTTAAATATGAATTTAAGAAACCTAGTTCAATGTACATATATGTAATAATCAGGAAATCTAAGCTTAAGCCATAACATTAGCCAGTAAACGAGTCTGTGATTATTAGATGAAATATGTATTTTGGACAAAAGATTTCTGCTGAATAAGAAATTAGTAACTTAATGATTAAACTAATTTTATTTAGTTTTTTTTTTAAATACAACATCGCAGAATGAAAACATTCTGCAGGAAGGTCCACTATAATATTTGTTAATTCTTCTTTTTAAATGTAAAATCACATTTACAAGTGCTGATCTCTCTCTATACTTTACATCCCATCCTTGTGTAAACTGCTTCTTCACCTTTAGTCTTCCTCTCTATGCTTGTATGACTTCTCTCAGATTGGCTCCCGCTCTCTATGGATGATAAAACTGCACAGAAACTGTTGTGGATTTCAGAGGGCGGCTCCAAGGTGGCCCGCACGTCAGATGCCGTCTGCCCATATCCCAACAGGCCTGAGAGATATGACCACTCACCACAGGTAGGCCTGGCTTCTGAATCATAAAATAGTTATCTTAATTGCTTTTGGCAAAACAAAACAACACCTTTAATTTTAATAGTACTTGACTATAATGAATCAGTGATGTTCAACTTGCAGCCACATTAGGCCCCCAGCAGGGTTCTGGTTGGCCCCTTAACCTTTTTCAAATTCAAAACAAAAAATAAATTGATCCTGCATTTGTTTTTTCTTTCTTTTTAAACCTTGATATGGCCCAGAATGCTTAAAACAGCATCAAATGGCGCTTGTTTATCAAAAAAAAGTGCCAGGAGAGGATCCCTCAAACCCCACGACAGAGGTGCAGTCTTAGACCCGAATAGCCTCAATTCCTACAAATGCCCCTACGTACATCTGACTTGTGTTGGGATGCTGTGTCTGGCCCCTGGCCTCTTCCTCCTCCTCCTCCACAGGCAAAGCAAGATGAGTTTCCCTGTGATAAATAATAGGACATTGGTTTTCACATTTTACTTTTATTTTTCTGTGAGTCGACCACCCGACCCCCTCAAATTTGGTCTCCCCCAATGCTGATGCCATGGCTACAGCCTTGGTTCAGTTGGTTCAGTGTATGACAAAAAAAAGCAACAAAGTCACATTTCAAAAGGTGAAGGAAGGGAATCTTTTGTTCAAAAATGACTTAAACGATTAAACAATTGGCTGCAGATTAAGTTAAAACTGTTCAAGTCATCAGTACATGGACTGGGGACTCTTGTTTTTTAACTTCAGACTGCAGCTCACTTCATCTCCTGCTGTGTCCCCCCACCTTTCTCTAGGTGCTATGTAAGGAGGGTCTGATGGGCTACCGAGGATACTGGGAAGTGGACTACGACGGCTGGGTGGTGATTGGGGTGGTTTTTGAGGGTGCACCCCGGAAGGTCCAGGACGGGCGTGGAGCCTGTGGCATCGGAGAGAACAGCAGCTCCTGGGGCGTCGGCTGGTCAGGCTCCTGCTACCAAGTGTGGCACAACAGTGAGAACGTGGACGTCCAGCTCCCCCTGTCCACCACCATGGGCGTCTACGTTGACCAGCCCGCAGGCATCATCAAGTTCCTCACAGTGGAGGGAGAGGGAGAGAAGGAGGTGCGGCTGATTCACAAGTTCAAAGCAGACATCACAGAGAAGATTTTCCCCGGCTTCTGGGTTGGCACAAATTCGTTCTGCCTTCTTCGGAAAAAGGATCAGTGACACAGTGGAGGGCTGAGGAGGACGGGAGGGAGCGAGGAGGGTGAAGCAGGAGGTGACAGGAAGGAGATGGAGAGCTTGTGATGTTTGGGGAACAAGTGTTGGAGTTGTAAAGCAGAACTGAAGCACGTTTTGTTTGCTTTCTCTGGTTGCATGAAGAAAGCTTATTCATCTCTTATTATATCCAGAGATAGCTTATATTACTTTATTTACTACTGTGTAACTATTTATGTATTTTATTTAACGTAGAATTTTAGGTTAATGTTTTTGTAACAAGCGGGAATTTGCATGTACTAGAGTGCTTGTTTAACTTAAAGAGTCTGCATCTTTTTTTATGTGCTAAAAGTAGTCAATAAATATTATGTAATAAAGCTGACTTGCATCGTTTGTGTGTGATACTGCACATCAGATTTAGGCAGAAATCAGGCAATTAATCCTCTGAAACCTGAGCATATTGGTTTCACTTCTTAAAAAACAAATAACAACACATGGCCCCAAAATTAAAAGAAAAATAGTTTACCTTAAAATAAGCAAAACAAGTCAAAGACAAACAAGAAAATGTACTATAAACTGCTGAAAATTAAAAAGTGTGAGCGCGCATGTGTATATATATATATATATATATACATACATAATATGTAACATAATGTTAGTTTTCTGAACCTATTTCCCTAATTGTTCTTGAAAACTTCTCTAATAATTCTTCCATCTTCAGAAAAATCTGTTTTCTAGGTAATTTCCTTCACCTTTTAATAATTTCTTGTCATTTGTGGGCCATTTCTCACCAAGTTGGTCATTGCCATTTTTCCATAGGTTTCAAAGGGTCAAATAGTTTGTGAAAGGCCCCTGCACCCAGCTGATGTCAATCCAGTTTTCAATGGGTAACTTTTTTTCACTTCAGTAGAGTGCTGCTGCCCTCTAGGGGCCTTCAATAATATCCAAACATCATCACATTAATATACCATGAGTCTTCTTTTCTCTTGGTGTTGCTCCTTTATTTGAAACAAAAGTACTTAACAGAACATTTATTTGTTTTTGAAATGTCAGAGATGGACATTTGTTCCTTTCCAATCAACCTCTCTCTCTCTCTCTCTCTCTCTCTCTCTCTCTTTCTCACACAGTCACTTTCTCATTCATTCTGTCATTTCAAACCAGATCTCTGGAGCAAAAAAAAAAACAAAACCTAGAACTCAGTATTGATTTACAATCATTCTATCAGTCAGTCATTCATTGGCAAAAATAAAAGTACAAATAGGCATGTTATGAGGAGGTGCTGGTGTCCTCCGCTCACATTTTTGAAAAGCCACAAGCTTCATGTTAAGTCAACCATTTCTCTGGTTTCTACCCCTTCAAGGGATAGATTGGTGTTGGGTTTTTTTCTGGGGGATTGGACGATGTCAACACATGACCTGTTGGTCTACCTAACCTGCAAACGATAGGAGCGAGCAGGTAAAACGTCTACGTGGTCCTGGGAGATCACTGGCTCTTGTGCCTCATGCTAAAACTTCAGAAGAGGTAACTGACGGCAGGGCCACGAGTACGAGCTGGGAGGCGGTTGGCTTGGCTTAGCATAAAGACTGGAAGCAAACTTACAAGTTCACAATTACACCCTCCAACACAAAGAAATGTGAAAATGACCATTTTAAGGGGCTAAATGTAGGTTATAGTAACGCCAATTCATTTAATTCAAATACAAACTGTACACAGCTTGTTTGCATCTAATTTCACTAGTTAAATTACATCGACATTGTCATATGAGACTAGATGTGGTATTAAATTTTGGATATTAGTGTTGTCTTTTCCTGGTTTTCAAGGCAGCATCACAGCAAAGTGGTCATTATATCTTCATCAATAATGATTTATCAAAAATTTATTGTGAAAATATTTCCTAAAAGCAATGCCCCCAAAATAGAGAGCCAGGCTAGCCGTTTCCACCTGCTTTCACTCTAAGCTAAGCTAAGCTAACCGTCTCCCCAGTGTTAAGACTAAAATGAACTGTTTAAGCTAATTTAATATCATATTTCAGAAAAGTGACCAAACTGCCATCCTTCAGCCATATATTGTTTAGGGTAACATAGCATTTAGCTTTAAAGCTACTACACATAATAACAATGCTAATATATGATGCTACAGCATTAGCATGCAACATTGGAGCCAATGATCAACCAGCTAGAGACAGCTGCTCCCTAAACGCTCATCATTTAAAGGTAATATTGCCAATAAGCAAACTTCCCAAAACCTTTATCAGCACACAAGGTGCATAACTATCAACAATCAGCCATTAGGCTACTATACACCCTGTTTTAGTGTCGTGGTTGGCCAGTGCAGTGGGGCACTACACGCTCGTCTTGGGAGTCCAATCCTAACATAGTGTTTTGGGATGTGTAGTAGCTGGTATTGTGACACGTGTGTTGTTGATGTGGGGGAATAGTGTTGAAAATGTTATTAGTGTTCATAACAACATTTCTCTTTCCTCGAAGCATGTGCCGTTAATTTTGGTTAGTGAGAAATAAATGGAGGTACTAGCTTTTACAGTTTTCACATCCTGCACGTCACATCTGCCCGCCAATCCAGGTTTCCTCCCATCACGACAACCTTTCTCTCTCTCTCTATCCCTTTCACTTTCTCTCCATCCACTCGCCTCTCTGTCTCCCTCTCAGTGCTTGAGAGAGAAGTCCCCTGTGTTGAGACGGGGCCGAGGCAGGGCCCCAAACATTTCCGTCCCATCGTTGGCTCCGGGGGCCAGCAAGGCCTTCATACTGGCTGCGATATGCTCCAGGTCAGCACAGCCCACCTGAGAGACAAACACACAGAGACCGGGTGCACTTTATACAAGGTGATTAGAAAGGACTAAACCTGGACAAAAACTGAAAAATTCAGTGAAGACTTCCTCTGTTTTATACTAACTTTTTTTAAAACTATTCTCTCAGAAAAGGGTGTTGGACAGTCTGACAAGTTATTTGAAAATATTTGCCCGGCATGACCTCGCAGGATTGTCACACACACTTTTACGGTCACATGAACTGATGGAGCTGTCACGGTCATTGGTTGGCACATCAGAATAGCGAGAACTGAAAAGCTCCTTTGTCTAGTCTTCAGACAGCCTGACATATATCAACTGACATTAAAAAACATAAAAACAAAAAAACTACTCAATTATCAAGTCATTCATTATCTCTTCAATATTTTTTCTAACTTTCAGAATGCATGCTTTTGAATTTAAAGGCCCCATGTAGTGCTCTTTTTCAGCTTCATGTTTGGCTTTTGGGTTCTTACTATAACATGTAGGAAAACATTATTTTTCCACGCTGTCTGCCTGAATATACCTGTATCCACCCTCTGTCTGAAATGCTCCGTTTTAGGGCACTGTCTCTCTAAGTCCCCCCTCCTGAGTGTGCTCTGGTTGGTCAGTGTTTCTGTGTCATCAACATCTGCACTCTCTGCATTTCTGCACTATCACTGCAGCTGGGGAATGACTGGTCAATAGTCAGGCTGCTCGAGAGTTAGTTAGCCTTGCAGAATATGTGATCTACCTCAGTTTAAAATAAAACAGCTTCATGCTATCTGAAAACTTGAGCTAAACTCACAGATAGCCAGCTCACCCACTAATCTCCCAGAACATCTTAATTTCTTATCTTAATCTCTGCATGCAAACCAGCAGTTCTGTCCTTTTGCACACTGAAATGAGCTCACCCGCTCTCCACTGTTGCTGTCTCCTTGAGCCCTGTTTCCTCTGCAGCCCCACACAGGCACAGACACAGGTAGTGATCGGGCAAGAGCCATGGGGTGGGCGTTACGGGACGAGTACGCAGCATGACCCATAGCCATGCCGCGTGTCGGCGGGGGAGCGTCCTCACTCAAAGAGCCTGGAGAAGGTAGAAGAATGTATGCAGATGATGCACAAATGTTTTCTGTGCACATATGCTGCTACTTTCAGAAAGCAAACTAAACTCTTACCATCAGTGCTCTCCTCCTCCCCATCCGACTCAAAGAACGGCTCGCAGTCCCGAGACAGCGAGTCCTCGTCCATAGAGAAGACACCTGAAACAAAAAGATAAATCCTCAGAATGGATGCAAGTCAAAGTGCTTAAAAGACACAAATTAACTGCATGGCTCCTCACCGGCACTTTCATTCCCATAGGGTCTCCTCTCATCCATGTCCTCCTCCTCTTCCTCGTCCTCACACTCTTCTTCCAAGTCCACAATCCCAGATCTCTGTCTCCCCCGCTCTGCCTCCAGCACACTCTTCTCCATCTCCCTCTCTCCATTACCGTTCTGCCCGCCGCCCTGCCCGGTCACAGCTCCCGCATTGTAGATTGATGGGTAGCTTTGGGAATATCTGCTATTGGGACTAACTCCACCCACGCCTCCGTCTCCTGTAAAGCTCTGCAACAACAACAAAATCCACCAAAATATGGGTGTGAACTTTTTAAGTGAGTATCTTTGTGCAGTACTCAGCACATACAGGTCACTTACCCCCCTGTGTCCGGGGTCAGAGGTCATGTCAACCACCAGCTTGGTTCCTCCCTCTCCCCCCGCCTGGCGTGTGTGCTTTTGGGCTGTTAGCATGGTCGTGGAGTGCAGCACGCCGATGTCATCCATGTAGCGGCGCGCCGACTCAGCCAGAAATCCTTGACCCCATACATTGTAGGAGAAGTCACACTCCTTAGGAAAGGCACTGCTGCTCTCCCGTTTCCTCATCCCATCTCCGCCTCCAGCCGAGGACCGGAACTTCTTACATGCTGTAAGTATAGCCAGGTCGCAGCCAGACTTTTGGCAGTACATTTCTGCAGCAGAAAGTAGCGCCAGCCAGCTCTCTTTGTGGTTGTCTGGGATCTCCGGCTCGGATGACTGGTTGATGGAGGCCATAATGGTGCTAAGTGCTGTCTACAGCTTTCTTGATGAGAGAACTGAGAAATGCTGATGAATGATGAGGAGTTCTGAGGTTTACACTTATCAGACGCTTGGATAAGGTTGGATTCTGGGGGCAACGAGTACTGACGGGGAACTTTGGTAGCTGCAGTGTATCTGACTTTGTTCAAAAGTCACTTGAGTTTCTTCTGTCCTGCTGGTGTTAGTTTTAGCACTGGTGAAATGTAAGGGGAAATAATGTACTAGGTAAAGAGGCACTGGGTGACTAAGATATGATATTGGGCGGTGTCCTTACACACTGAAGAGCCAGGGGAGAGAAGAGATGTTGCCAAGTTGCTGGTGATACCTGAAAAATAATCAAGATTATATGCCAAAATCTGAAAATGACAAAAGATGCATCTCACTGTCAGTACCTGCTTGTCCTTTCCTCTCTTTAAAAGAGTATGAGTAGAAAAATAATAAACATTTGAATATGTGCATATAAACATACAAAAACAACCTGCTTAAGCTAATCTGTCTCCAGACTGTCGCAGCCTCCACGAGCTGCTTGACACCAATCTATGCTAATGCTACTGTAGCTACTGTAACGTTAGCAGCTGTCGCTTTACAATGACCTGCTCTCCATCGACCTACTTCACTGCCATCTTTGCAGTCGTTACTGTCTTGTTATAAAGTGCACGCCAAGGACCTGTCCTGCACGGTTTCTGTCGCTGCAGCAGCTGTTGTTGTTGATCTTGTTATTTATTCTGTGTTGTGTGCAGCCTCCTCATGATGGAACCACATTTCACCTCCATTTTTCAGGCTTTAACAGGAGCCGAGACGCGCAGGTATAAGTGACAGAAACGAGGCCAGACGTTCACCCACCTGTTCAGTTTCTTTCTTCCACGTTGCCAGATGTTTATCAATCCTTAACTTTATTCTTTTTCTTTTGGTCATACGTTTTCTACATTCTCCCACGGTTTCTCTCCCCTAGCTAGGCTCGACACCAGCAGCAAGCTAGCAAGGACTTCACGGCATTTCCGAGGAGGAATTTCAAAATAAAAGCCGCGGCAATAAATAAGAGCTTAAAATAACGGTAGTAGGGGAAGGTAACGTTATCATATAGGAATTAGTCATGTGTGGTGATCTAATATGCATGAAGGTTTATTCTATCTGAGGAACATTCAGTCAACTATGATAATCTTTGAAACATAAGGGAATATGTCTATAATTTCTCATTTACCTATTTCAAAAAAACTTTCCAAGAGAGAACTACGTAGTTCAGTAATAATCGTCAAAAATAAAAACACAGTTCGATTACAGTTGCTCTTACACTTACACCTGATTAATTCCATCTAGAGAGTTTATTAGTCAGAGAGCAGAGAACTTCAGCTGGGAATGAAAATATGAAATTTATTCACAGAAGCAAGCACATATTCAATAAAGTTCCTTTTTCTTTATAACTAGAAAAAATGGACAGATAAAATAAAGTGCAATTGTCACAGGTGTCGTAATGGGAAGATAAAGTGGAACTCAGGGTCCAAATGGGAAGAGGGCTCTCAAAAACTATGGAAAGAAAAGTTTAAAGTAATTGGTGCCATAACTAAATGAAAATTGGCTGGATAAATTGGTTGAAAGAATGAACTTTGGATTTAAAAAAGAGCAGAATCTTTCTAAGGCCCAAAATGGTTTAATGCACCCCTACACTTGAATTTTTTCCTAAATGCACCTCATGAGTGACTTCTTATAATGCTGGAGCACCAATGTATACTGTAATGTCTTTCCCCAGAAAAGGGAAACTGGGATTGCGAATAAAGAAAGAAAGAAAGAAAGAAAGAAAGAAAGAAAGAAAGAAAGAAGGAAGGAAAGAAAACTGACTTTGCAAAATAACTAAATAATAAAAGGTGCATTTGAGACATGGATCAAGAGAGGAAGGGTTTTGGGGGCCCACAGAGATCTTATGCATCTTATGCATAGGTCCCACAATTCAGTGCTACGCCCCTGGCTACTGTCAAACATTATTTTGACTTGAATATATTTTATGTTATGGAGGATGCACAGTGAATACAACATGTGTCAAAGAATCTATTCTTAGTTTAATGCCTCTGTTTTCTTCCATGACAGTCAAGTTTGTAGCCGTAATTAATCATCAGATGTACTTGAATATGTATTCTGTCACAATTCTTTTAATTTGAAGACCAATGACGTCTGCTCTCATCCGGTTTTGTTTATATTAGCTTTGGCTGACTTGATGCAGCTTTGACGTCACCTGTTTACTGACTTCCAATCGAGCGCACGTTGTACACGTGACCGAGCTCTGTGGGCGGGCTCGTGCTCGCCTTGCTGTGCACGTGTACACCCCACCACCTACTCCTCCCCACCTAAACCAGAGAGCATCTCTGCCTGAACCCACCGAACAGCTGCTCTCAAGCCACATGAGCATGCTGTTCAGTTATGTCAGTGCTAATGTTTATAGTATCTACATTATGTAACATGTGAGTCCGTGTGAAACGATAACAGCAACTGTACCCAAAACTACAGTAAAATTATTAATCACTGAGTAGGTTTTCACTTACAAATAATTAGATTTGGATTTTGGTGCGTAAACATACAGTAAAAATATTTAGAGAAAATAAAAATAAAGAAAAGTCCTGCAACACTCAAGAACATTAACAAAATACAATAAAAATATGACAAAGATACTTCTTAAAAGTTTTATGACATAGCAAATTTGTGAAATATAGCTGTTGCAGAATGAGGAAGCTGAGCAGGATATGCAAAAACATTAGTCAAGGGATGTGCAAAAAAATAAGGAAATCACAAAGATCATTCCACAACCAAAAACCATGGACCATTCCTGATGGCATTAACACATACACAACAGCTAACAAGTTATGACTGCAGTTTATAGCAGCAGTAAATTAGGCAAAAGGGACCACAGGAAGGAAGTGGAAGTACAATATCAGGAGGGCAATCAGAAGCATGTGGCAAGGTCTAAGAACTATGTCAGCCTGTCAAGTACTGGTGTATCTATAGCATGTAAATTGCTATTATGCTATAAGTAGTCAACAAAACCCTTCGGAACTATCATGTTTTCTGAGCATAACATCAGGAGGGTTTTCAAGCGTGTGAACACCAAGAAGGCAATAGGACCAGTGGTATGTGGAGAGCAGTTATATGGAGCATACCAACCTCTTTCTTCCGTTTTTTTACAGTATACCCACCTATCAGTCAAAAAGTCACTGGATTCATAAAGGGGAATATACCCACCTCCTCCTCAGTAACCAACCCTCTACCACCATCTCATCAAGTACCACCACATCACCGAGCAGGAGTCGATGCTATCAGTGAGCAGGTCCTCAAACTATGTTCTGACTCCAAATTTTCATCAACTTTGCTGAGGACACAGCTGTGGTGGATCTGCTCACTGATAAAAATTAGAGGCCCTACCTGAAAGAAGTAGACAACCTACCAATAACTGCCTTTCTTCCTGTTAAGGTCATCAAGCTGGCACTGGTGAGAGTGGGCCAGCACTGAGTGACTCAGCAAGAGTTTTGGATGAATGGACAGACAGACAGACGGACAGACAGACAGACAGACTGACTGATTTATTGTACTATGTAATTTATACCAAAAAACTACTGCAATAAAATATTGTGATATGCTGTTTCGCTTAATTTGTTTTGTGTTAGAGGTTTTCACTAGATGTGTTATTCCATAGAGAGTCATTAGAAATCCAAACTTCTGTTCCAGAAGTGAGAAACTTAATTTTAAATCCAGCTGACTCTACTCTGCTCTACTCTAATGACACCAAATATGACCCTGGATTATAGTCTTTCTCTACATGATGTCCTTTGGCTCACTTCATAAGAACAGTATACTTTATACTGTTAACTTTTGCACAAATCCTTCAGTAGTGTACTGTACATTTTTTTACTCTAAAACAGATGCGTTGTACCTGTTTTTATATTATTTTTTTCTTTTACATTTATACTTTTTGATTTTTACAATTAAAGTTTTTTTCTCTGTGTCAAGTCAACCGATCACAATCCCCAAACACAAATCACAAATTTGCCTCAGTCTGTAGCCTACAAGATACAACACCCTCTTGAAATGTCCTGAGTACAGAATAACCACCATAATGAGATTGCAGTATAGACAATCAAAATGATAAAACGATACATACACTTCAAACATATATATTTATTTATTTTTATGCATCAAAACACCAAGGCAAATTCCTCACATTTGACAAATAAAATTGGATTGATTGATTGCGTCAATATAAATACTGTAAATAAATAGACTGTCTGCTATCATCATATGGCATCTTCTTTTTTTAAATAAAAAATACAAACATAAGAGGTAAGCCTCATTGTAATAGTGTTATGTTGTACTGGTGTAATTGGTAAGTCTGATTCTAATAATAACTCTCCCATGGTAATGTACAGTGCCTAAGAAATGTATTTGTTTTATTTATTTGTATTTCTAAGGCACTGGTCATGTGTAAACTTTCAATGGCGCTGATTGGCTCGTGTTCCTACAATGACGTCCATTGGGGGCGGGGTTTTCCAGAAGCAGGAAGTATGACGTAACGTTTATTTTGGAAACACGGAGTCGGGACAGAGGTGACGGAAAAAATGGAGCAAAGCGTTGAGGACTACAAGGTATTCCCAAATTTTATACAATACTTCACTAACCGTATTTAAATGTGTGAATGTTAACAACTCTCCTTACTCGCTACTATGACGTTTTAGGTGAAAGTGCTCGAGCTCGCTGTCAGTGTTAGCTTACACTTCAAGCTAGCTATCGGTTCTCACAACGCTCGATAAAATAAAGCAGCGCACTGTCAGACACATGTTGTCATCTGACTTTATATAAGATATCGGACTCTGTATTGAAACGAGTATCTATAACCATACAGACACTGAAACTTGGCAGCAAGGTCGGTCGATACTGGCTCATCATAGTAAAGTTTTCCTGTCTATGTCTCGTCTTCACCGACTGACCTGCCAGAGCCGTAGTCATGTGATGCTACAGTCATTTACAAGCTCTTTGTTATGTGTATCACTTATGTGACACAGCTGCACGGTGCACGTTAGGCCTAGCAATGCATACTATTTAGTTTTATTTAATCAGTTATGTTACAATACATACAGCAACGTTAAAACGATTATGCCGTTTTACAAATTAGTTAGTAGTTAGGCCATATAACAACTTTGTAACACAAGCCAGAGCAATAGGATCAATCCTCCCCACCCCCAAGTGATTTGAGGACGTAATCTAATCAGCGCATTAATAGACGATGAAAATAATGATATGAAATTAGATACAATATACCAAACACAACAACAACAACACAACAGGGGTCGACAGATTATTGGCCTGGCCAATTATTGGGGCTGATATTTGGCATTTTGCTGATTACCTGTACCTGTGTTTTATTTTAATGATCATCGATAAAATTAATTAATCAAAAAGTGCAAAGAAATTGTCAGCATGAGAGGAACATGGAAAACCTTGAAGAGGTATTTTTTAATTCATTTTTTATTTAAATTTTCAGTTGACTTTGCAAAAAAAGTTGCTGGGAACTTTCTGTATTTGATGTTCAATGTTTAAGTTTTGACGAAAAATTTGCCAAGGACATTTAAACTTCAACGTATTGACCCTGAAAACCTAGTATCGGTCGACCATTAACATTATATAAACGTAAATGTGGCACAACCTAAAAGTGAGCCATCTCTTTATTTCAGTGCACATTGTATGATTTACTGGGGTGCTTTACTCTTGTGTTGTTGTTTTCTTCTTCCTCAGTTGATATTTGAGAAGGAGGGAGTGTACCTTCACACAAATGCGAAGAGGAGTAACCAGGACACCACCATCCCAGGGTTCATCCGCATTGTTGAGCGGGTAAGCAAAACTGTGTTTGTTGTTTTACCCGGAAATGAACATTTTTAGATGATTCACTTACTCCACATCATGTTGAATTCAGTTAAAAAAGAATCCAAAAATGAAGAAAATTCTGCGTGGATTGAAGTAAAAGGGTTCCACCTTTAACAACAGAAAAACTATCTAAACATCTGTTTACAAAGTTCATACAACTGGTGCACTATAGTCCAAGTCTGATTAGTCAGTAGTACTTCCCAAACAGACAGACCTTTGCAACAGGAAACTGAAGTTATTGGTCCACTGCTGCCTCCATCTGTTGTTCGTTTGTTTATTGTGTGATTTCAGTTACTCTGAACGAAACTAACAGATGAAGGAAGTGGTAGACCAGCAGCTCCTGTTCTCAGCAGGCTAAAATTACTGCTTTTTCATAGTGTCTGACTTCTAAGAGAGAATACAAAATTATCATTTACAATTCAGTGCCTTGTCAGAAAGGGCTGCTTGTTTGGGAAGTGCTGAGCATACAAACTAACTGAGACATGGATTAACTGCATGAGTTGTGTGATAGTTTGTAAACAAATGTGTTGAAATAGTTTTGCTGTGGTTAAACCCTATGTGAGAAAAATAGAATGTTCTCTTCAAATTCACCATAACACAGGGTCAGTAATTCATGCACAAACAATGGTATTTCTTTAATTGTACTTCTGAGAAATTGAAATTGAAGAAACAATGTGATGATTAACTGTGTGTTTGTTGTAGGCTGGGGTTCCAGCTTTAGAGTGGAGTCCACTAGAGGATGAGGGTCGCACTGCCCCTGCTGTACTCTACACCAAAAAGGTCATTATTCATCTGTTTAAAATACAGGATTTTTTTTTCTTTTTTGAATATAATTCCCATGAACCCACTTTGTACTAATTAGGATGGAGAAGGAGGAGAGGAGGATACAAACTTTGACCCTGGGTATGAGCCAGACTGGGCAGTTATCAGCACAGTGAAGAAAGATCGAGAACACGTTCCAGTCAAAGATTCAGGTGCAGTTTACACTTCTGTCACTTTGGGCAGTTACAATTAAAAAAGGATGGTTAAAACTAATGTTTTCTATTTCCTCTGCAGGTCAGTGGTCGTTCTCTCTGCCTCTGTCAGAGTTATACTCTCTCCGGAGGGCTCGCTTTTCTTTGGGGCGAAACTTCCTGGTGCTGACAAGTAGAGGGGGCCACCCACTGCCTCCTCTGCACTTCCACAGAGGAGGAACCAGGGAGCTGTTTCGGGCCCTGCAACGTTACATCATCCTGGACCAGTAAGTATCATCCTATTTCTAGCAGCAGACCGTATCTTGTTGTCACTGTAAACATGTCAGACATGTCTCATGACACTTCTGCAAACAGCTGATGTACAGTTTTAAACAGGGCTGTTTACATCTTTGTTTACAAACCACATGAATGTGAAAAACATCACATGGTTTCTGTTGTTATCAGGTCACCGGTTGACGGGCGGCTCTTCCTTGCCTACCCTCATGACTCAGGCGCACTCTCTCAGTCCTTTGATAAGCTGCAGCTGCTTGATGATGGCAGCTCAGATCTTGTTTCGGTAATTTTCTTTTATTTTTTATCAGAAATCTTTATTTTAAGCTGTCAATACCAGTGACTAACACATCAAAGTCCACTATAGCCCATACACTGTTTTGAATTAAAAACTTACAGCCTGGTCACTAAAGTTCCAGTCACTGTCCTCTGTCACACTCACATCTTTAGCCGCTCAGTAAAAAAGCATGCCAAGTGTCGTAGCTGTCAAGCCAAAAACACAGTGGAAGTAAATTAATTCTGTTGAGCTTGTTGCAAGTCTTAGTCAAAGTAAAATAAAAATCTCTTTTCTTGTTTTGGACTCTGTTCTCTTTCTGCCTGAACAGAGATTTATCCAGGACCCATATGCCACTACATTTGGTGGTTTCTCCAAAGTCACCAATTTCTTCAGGGCGGCGCTTCGACCTCCAGGGTCCCCCAGCCACATGCGTACCACACAGGATCCTGGCTTGCCCCCACAGTCCGATGATGAGCCTGGATTCGAACTCATCACCTGTGTAAGAGAAGGAAACAGTCATAGCCAATGCATGCACTGTAAAATCTGACAAGTTGATTTTACAAAAAAAATCTAGGAAACCATTGCCTTAAAAAATGTAAGTAAATATATTTGTCAGTTTTAATATATTTTAACTTCACATTTTATTGTTAAGTTTGCTTAAAATGTAGTTCAATTTACTTGATTTTATGAAGTTGTTGCAGCCTAAAAATAACAAGTTAAATTAAATCAAACTTTCTAAGTTTTAGCAACTTCACTAAACCAAGTTTACGGCACTATGAATCTGTTTCTGCCAGTTGCAAATTAGTCTGTCATATTAATTATTTCATTAAGCATGTTAACAAAACAGAATTTGCAGATCTCCAAACTTCATCATTGGCAAATCATCTTTGTCATGAAGTTAAGTCAGACTAACTTGGTTTACTTAAGTTGCTAACACTTAGAAAGAGCAAGGTTATTCCACTCGCCATTTATAAGTTGCAATAACTGCATACAATCAAGGAAATACAGCTAAATTTTGAATAAACTTAACAAGATATGAGTAAACATAAATTAAGATTAATAGTTATATTTACTTTCTTTTTTCAAGGCAATCAGTTTCTAAGATTATTTTCAGTAAGATCAAATTGTCAGATTTTAAAGTGTAGCGATAACAGACTGATATAATTTTTAAATGTAAGAGACATGAGAAAAATCGTTGCGTCTGTCTTTCCCTTAAGGGGGTAGAGCTTGGTCCCAGACCAGACGTGACCAGAGGACAACCTCTGAGCAACTGGGAAGAGTTTCTGGATCCAGAGGGCCGAGTGAAGAACCCAGAGAGAGTCAAAGAGCTCGTATTCAGAGGGGTGAGGCAGTAAATGCTGTGACAGTTTACTTCCTTTCTGGACAGGGTTCCTGCAGATTCCTTAAAAAAAATCTCAAAAGGCATTGAATACGTTAATCTAAAAATAGGGCCATTATTAGTTTTGAAATGTCTTATATAAATCACAGAAAGTTCTTAAAAATGCCAAGGCATGTAAAAAAAACCCAACATTTTTCTGACATGGCATTATAAAATCTCAAAATAACTGGTAATACATTTTTGTAAAGTTATTTACAGAAAAGTTAAATCTCACTTGCCTTAGCTGTAGGAACCCTGCTGGAAGAAACACCTTGTTTACCTTTTACAACCCTCCTCCTACCAGATGTGCGTGTTTTCATGCCATTCTTGTCCATTGCAGGGCGTCACACCGTCCCTGAGGAAGGAGGTCTGGAAGTTCCTCCTGGGCTTTTATCCATGGAACAGCACTTTCAAGGAAAGAGAGGACATTCTGCGTGTCAAAACGTTAGTGTTTTTAATGCTGCGCATCCCCTCGTAACTCTTTTCAACGGTTAAAGTAATAATTTGACATTTTGGGAAATCTACTTATTTGCTTTCTTGCCAGGAGTAAGATGAAAAGTCAGACCTCATGTCTGTACAGTACATACAAAGCGGCCATCAGCAGGGAGTTAGCTTAGCTTCTCTGGGACTTGTTTTCACTGTGAGGTTTCAAGGCAAACAGCGGAGACTCCAGGAAGTGACTACACCTGGCTGAGAAATATAAACCACCTGTAAGACCACAATTTGTCATTTTTTGTGTTTTTTTATAAATTAAACAAACAAAATATATTCTGTTAACCAGTGAGTTTTAGGGCTTGTATAAGGTGGATTTTGTTTTAAGTTTTCCCCTGTTTGCTGTCTTTGTGCTTAGCTTATCTTGCCAATTTTAGCTTCGCAGATGAGAGAGTGGTGTTTTCATCCCATCTTCTCAACTCCTGAAAACTAAAGCCTATCTTTAAGGTAGCCGGCCACTTAAATGATTTTCTGTGTCCGCAGGGATGAGTACTTCAGGATGAAGGTGCAGTGGAAGTCCGTCAGTGAAGAGCAGGAGATGAGGAACTCCCTCCTCAGGGGATACAGAAGTCTGATAGGTCAGCCCTCACAATCTGTCATAAAACAGAAGATCTGTTCATGGTGTCAGTCAGCTGCTCTGTGAGAGCTGCAGTAGATGTTGGAGTTTGAGCTGTCTTTGTTCTGTTGTGACAGAGAGAGATGTCAGCAGGACAGACAGACACAATACGTTCTTCTCTGGGAACGACAATCCAGGACTGACTCTGCTGCATGATGTGCTGATGACATACTGCATGTACAACTTTGATCTGGGTATGTATGTCTGAACTGTTGCAAACAGAGGTGCACGATACTAAAGCAATGTGTGCACAGATACGTGTAAATATGGAAATAATAATATGAATTATTATTAAAGGTGGGTAATATGGCCAGAGTCTTCTATCACAGTAGATGTAATTTTATATCATGGTAACAATATATATCATGATACAGTAATTGTTCGGTAAATTAAATGAAGAAATGGTTTAAAATAAATATAATGCACATTTGATTATTTTCTTTTTATTTTCTATTTTATTTATTTTCTTATTTTATTTGGAAATTCAGAAACAAAAAAAATGCATTTAATTTTTAGACAATCCGAGGTGAGATGATCTGAGATGCTAATGATCATTCAGGCAGCTACTATGGCACCCTGACATCTTTGTTTCCATCCATCCAGGTTATGTCCAGGGGATGAGTGATCTCCTTTCTCCTCTCCTGTTCGTCACCCAGAACGAGGTGGAGTCCTTCTGGTGCCTGACGGGCTTCATGGAGCTGGTGGTTAGTGGACATGTCTCTCTTTTCTCTGTGACTTTTAAATTTCATTCATAGTTAGCTTTAGTTTTTGTTGTTATTTCTACTTTAATTTAGGCTGTGCAGTTGTGTTACAGTGGACAGGATCAGCAGATTCAGCTGAGCAGTGACACAAACTAAAACAGGAAGTTTGACTCAAAGCTAAAATACAAACCTTATGCTTCCTGCTTTGTGCGGTCAGTTATATGATTCCAGTGTGTGGGCTTATTGCTTAATCAGCAGCTCTGATTTAAGTAAAAAGAGAAAGCACACAACCACTAAATTTGTAGAAGTTTCACTGGGGTTTTTACTTTTTTTCCGCCTCCACAGTAACGACATTCTAGCCAGAGGCATTATTTTTTTCTATTGTTTGGTTAACACTATATCTAAAGAATGCCTTGAAGGAATTTCCTCAAATTTGGCACAGACGTCCACTTTGACTCAAGGATAAGCTGATTAAAAGGTATTGGTCAAAACAAAACATGTTTTGGTCCATAACTCAAGAATTCCTATACTAATTATGACAAAATTTCAATTTCCTGATTGTATTGATCATTTCAGGATTTTTAGCTTCTTTGCAGCAACATTCATATATTAAGGCATTGTCTGTTGTCATGGATACATGTGAGTCGGGGTAGACATGAATATAAACTGTGAGGTGGTAATTCTAGTTTTTCGTGTCTTTCAGCGTGATCTTTGTGAAAGTTTCAAGTCATATAAATAGCAGTACTTTGAAAGGTGAGGGCATCTGACATGTGCAGTGACTTAACAAGTCTTTGTTTCCTCTGCAGCACCAGAACTTTGAAGAGTCTCAGGAGGCCATGAAGCAGCAGCTCCTTCAGCTCAGTATCCTGCTGAAAGCTCTGGACCCAGAGCTATGTGACTTCCTGGGTTAGTCAGCTAATACTTATGCATTCAGAATGGATTAGATTAAAAAAAAAAAAAAAGTCCTGAGGCAAAGCTGTGCACTTTTGTGAGGATAAAGCAACAAAAAGTAGGGCAGAAACAGGAATAAAGCAAATGAGAAACTATTAAACATAATGCAACCTCAAGGATATGCATTAGAATCTGTTCGTTATGTATGAAGTATACATGCTTACAACGTCTGCAGATAAGGTGTGCACCATTTTGATATGCGTATGTATGAGAATGTTAATGAAAGAAACGCATTTCTACGATACAGAGTATGTCAATGTGCTTAAGACATCATTGTAGATGTTACTTATTTATATGAAGCTCATTCTTTGTGTTAGTCAATTTGCTGAAAGAAAAAAACAAAATATTTATTTTATCCATCAGACTCTCAGGACAGCGGCTCTCTGTGCTTCTGTTTCCGCTGGCTGCTCATCTGGTTTAAGAGAGAGTTTTCCTTTGAGGATATTCTCACCATGTGGGAGGTGAGTGCACCACAGCTGCAGTTTCTTCCTTCATACATGAGTATTTTTTATAAAGTTCAGTCTTCTCATCGCTTTAAACCTTGATGATGTTAAATTTAATAGTAGGGTGTTGCAATGAACATCATTCAAAGCTAAAACTGTTTGACTTTTATTGAGGTATCCTCTTCATACAGAAAAAAGGAATTAAAGGTTTATTTTGAAAGTTAAGACTTAGCTGCAACATGTCTGAGAAAAAATCTCATTTGAAATTATCTCATGTAGCAAAATTAGTTTACAAATATTGTTTAGTAACATCCTCTTTCCTTCCTCAGGTCCTCTGGACTCGTCTGCCATGCGACAACTTCCACCTGCTGATCGCCTGTTCAATCCTGGAGTCCCAGAGAGGAGAGCTGATTGGCTCAGACCACGACTTTAACACCATTCTGAAGGTGAGTACAGTGTGTGTGTGTGTGTGAGTGTGTGTGTGTGTGTGTGTGTGTGTGTGTGTGTGTGTGTGTGTGTGATAGGAATTAAGTCTCTCAGCTGTAACTACAAACTTTTTTTTTCTGTGAAACTCTTCAGCACATTAATGAGTTGACAATGAAGTTGGACCTGCAGAGTACTCTGCGAGGAGCAGAGGCCATCTACCTGCAGCTGACTCAGTGCAAGGTAAGAGCTGCTTCATGAGCCAGCAAAATCCAGCATGGAATTAATGGCAAATCTATGGTCTATGTTCAGATTGTTCAGGGCAATGGGAACCCCCGCAAAAAAATTTAATGCCAAAAGTATTGCCCAATATTCATTCCCGTGTATCCATTCTGCAGCATTTAATAGCTGTCCATAAACGAGGCAAGAATCTTTAGTTAATTCACATATCTATAATAACAGTAGGACGGTCGAGTGTGTTGAAAACAAAATGTAAAACAGCAGAAATACTGAAAGAAACTTTAAAGTGTTAAATTTAAGAATGTAATCGGTGTGGCAGTAGGTGGTACACTAAATTTTATTAATGGCTCATCAGCAGCTAGGGGGTAACACTGGATCTGAAGGTTGTGGTTGTACTGAAGAGCAACATTTTAGGGATATGCCTGTATTTTAAAGGCTAAATCTAAGAAGCTGCACGGTTATTGACACCTTAACACCAGTGATTTCTGACCTCCCGTTCTCCTCCGCCCTCCGCAGGAGCTTCCCCTCAAGGTGCAGCAGGTCCTGGGTCTCTACAGCCCCTCCAGCTCTGAGGAGGACAGCCCAGACTCTCAGGCCAGCGAGACACAACGCCTCGTCTGTGAGTCCCTGGCAGGAGCTGCTGCATCGAATTCCGCACGCGGTCCCACCTATCCTTAAATGTGCAGGTCAGCTGTTGGACTGAAATATAGGGACGATCATTATAAATGAACAAAATATATATATATATATATGTATATGTATATGGTCTAATAAGAAGGAATGCTGTTTGATGAAGACAGTTGTAACTGTTTATCAGAGGTAGGGGGCGTTGTTGAGGCTTTTTTCTTTAAAAGTCCCTGTCAATACACATGTGAGGCCCTTTGTGATGTGAGGCGCACATGTGCAAAATGGTGTGCCATCTTGGACAGCCAGCCATGGCTACTCCACTTGATCAAATCACATGGTACCGTTGCGATATGAGGCGGAAATGCGCAAAAACATCCGCCATCTGGCTAAGTCACCACCATAGGAAATTCAAGATGTCACTACAAAACTGACTGTAGCTTGCTTAAATCGAAACTGATTTTAATGAAATTTGGTTTTTTTTATAAATGTATTAATCTGTTTTGTTGAACTCTGGTCTGCAGCCTCTGATTTACTGAAACTGAAACTCGGATCATGGCATACTATTCTGATCGTGACATGCGGTTTGTCCATGTGGCGTAGCTGTAGCTAGCTGTCCAAGATGGCGGACCATTTTGCACATGCACGCCTCACATCGTGTAAGTAGTTACATTGTGTGTTGACAGAATGTTGCAGTTGAAGATGTTAAAACACTATAGCCGTATTTGCAGTGCTCTTTTTCTTTATTTATGTTGTCCTCGTCACTTGTTTACATGTCCTGCCCTCCTTTCTACCCTCTATGCCTCTTTTGATGCTGCTCTTTTTACCTTTTAATAATCATCTCCGCTTGTCACCTGTAATGCCGTGTACTCTCAGTGCATTCTGTTTTGCGTCCCCTCGCTACCGTCCCTCAAAAGGGAAGCAGATGAAGGATCAACTCACTGGCAGCACCTTGTTAGTACTGTATGATGCCATTCCAGCCCTATGCAAACTTTATTGCATGCCTTATAGTTTACACAGTGAAGTAGTAATATTTTAAGCCTTGTAATTATCAACCTAATGTCATAACATTTTCATCCGCTGATTATTTCCAAATAAATGGTTGAATCTTAATGAAGCAGTAGCTATTCATATTCAGTCTGACCGCAGTTCCTGAGCAGCAATCGACATAACTGACAGCTATGTGAGAGACTCCTCTGCTCTGATTGGTTGGTTTTGTTGACATGTAGTAATGCTATTAGAAGCAATACGAGTTATTCCTAAAAGTAACCAATTTTAGCTTTAAATCATAAAAATTAGTTAAAACTTGTTTACAATACTAGTTCTTAAATGGGCCGTTATACAAATACATAAAACTCACCAACAACACAAAAGTAAAGAAACACTTACAGAACATCAAAGTGTAAAATGTGTAAAAATCAACAGAAAGAATACCCACAAAACGCAACAAAAAATCACATACAAAGCAGCCTTCAAAACAAAACTCAAGAAAATAAACACAATGATATAATTAAATAAAACTCATTGCAAGAACCAAATCACTCATGACTGATTCCTCTGTAAAGGTCTCTTCTCCCCTAGTATGAAAATATCCAAGAAATGATCCTCTCTGAACTCTGTGGATACAGCGTTAAGTTGATGATATTGAGCCTCTGAACACAAAGTCGTCTGTCCGAAAAAGGTTTTCCAAGAGACAGAAACCATGGCACTGAGCACTGAAGGTTATTCAGACTTATATTTATGTGTTTAACCCCTTGAAACTATTAGATATTTAACCCATTGAAACCTGTGAATTTCTTTTTTCTTTTTTTCCTTTTTTTTCAAAAACATCGGGGGAAAAGGCATGGACTAACTTGGCAAAAAATGTCCCACAAATTGCAAGAAATGAGTTAAAGGTGACAAGAAAATTATCCAAAAAGAGTCTTAAAAAAGAGGGGAGGATTATTAGATAATAATAAAAAAAAGTAGAGGGAAATATATAGAATATATTTATAATTACAACAGTTTTAGATTTAAAGTTATGTTACAGAAAAAATATAATAAAATTTATAAAATAAATATGTGTATTTTTTATTTTCAGCACTTTTGTAGGTAATTTTCGTGTTTGTTTTTACTTAATTTACTTGGAAAAAAATGACCTAAAGCTATACAAATAGAAGATTATCAAATGACTAGGGAAACATATCAATAAAGCTATATTTATAATTATCATAATTATATATTTAAAATTCAATTACAGAACAATATTACCATTATCATTCATCTTCTTTATTTTTATTTCATTTCAGCACCTTTTTCAGATCTTTTTCTGTTTTTATTATATTTATTATTCTTTCTGTTTTTCTTTTTGTGTGTGTTAATTTCAGGTAATTTTTTGCCTCTTTTTCCAATTTTTCTGCTAATTTTTGGGTTATTTCCTCTTACTGTAAGTTGCACACTGCCTTCTTCCATGTTTTTGAAAGGAATCAAGCCAATTTGCTCAGGTTTCAAAAGGTCAATAAACACTTCAAATGGCCTTATATCTGCTTACAGCTACATTGTAATTTAAGCAGAACAACAAAAATGCATGAATATGTTGCTCA
Organism: Plectropomus leopardus; assembly: GCF_008729295.1. Taxonomy (NCBI): domain Eukaryota; kingdom Metazoa; phylum Chordata; class Actinopteri; order Perciformes; family Serranidae; genus Plectropomus; species Plectropomus leopardus. The sequence goes on along the minus strand of NC_056479.1, from coordinate 8,303,838 downwards.
GATGATGAATACACAAAACATAACTAAATATGGCATTTTGGGATCAAACTAAGAGCTTGTAACCATCGCAGTGTAACAGGACCATCTATTTGTTTATGTGGTGTCTTAACTTGTGAACTGGTTAAACTTTGGCCTCTCCCCTCTCCTCCCCCACTGGCCAGCAGGTGTCTGTGTGAGGTGAATGGCTGAGGGGAAAATAGGACCTCTGTTCTCCACTGTCCCGGGAAATGAGCTGGAAAATGAGGGGCGGGGGAGCCACACCTCCTTCTCAAGACCTCTTTTGGCTCGTCACTGTCTCTTTCCTCCCTCCGTCCATGTTGTTTGAATACAGCTGCGACGTATGAATTTAGCAGGGTGCTTAAACAGGCCCGCGGTCTGTCACCCTGTTTCTCTCTGCCCCTTCCTCCCTCCGTCCACCCCAACCTGACCTCACTTGACTGGCAGAGCCAAACTTACTCAGCCCTTCATTCAAACTCAATCTGCTTTCAGTCCCTCTCAAAGCCTGTTTTATAGGCGATGGCCTTGTCGACAGCTTTAAACCCCATATTCTCTCACTAATGCTACAATCGACTAAGTGTTCGAGGATTAGGGTCTCTTCATGTTGTCATTATGCTGGGCGTCTTAGAAGAGCTGTTATCTGCACTCGATGATGTGGATGAATCACTACCCCTTCAGAATGTGAGATCTTAGCGCCGCTGGGTTTGTTTATAAAAGTACAACACTACATTTCAAGTCTGCTTTGTGTGGTGATGTTACAGGTGTCGTTCCTGTAATTTTTTTCGTTCTAAGAATTTTTGGTTCTAAATAAGTTCTGAGAATGGTACAATGCAACCAGTGCAGTATTTTTGTAACATTCTCAGCAGCAAGTTTTCTTTTAGTTCCCAGAACGTTCTACTTAAAGTTAGTGTAACATTCTCTATTAACACTAAAAAAATGCTTCAAAAGTATCACACTAAATTCCATTTTCACTATAAAAAGGTCTGTAATCTCAGGCCTTAATAACATGTTCTGAATGTTGCTTTGAAGATGTTCTTCCTTTGTCCTCATGTTACATTGTAGGAACATTTTATAATAGAATATTCTATGATCTGTCACCTTTCAACCTGACCAAAACATCCTTAGAATGATGCAATTATAACATTATGTCTTAGTCAGCATTGAACCTTATAGGGACATTATTTGAAATGATAAACATCCTTAAATGTTCTTTGAACATTCTATTAAAACCTTTTCTTTAAAACATTATTGCAACTTGTAGGTAATGTTAGCCAATGTTTTGCTAGCTGGGATAGTTACTAGATGTCCCCCTTGTTTTACACTGTATTTGATTGTGCTTAATTTAATTTAAACACTCATCAACGTTATGCAGAGAAGTATTAATGACTGCATCCACTTATTCTTATCTGCAGTTCATCCACCTTTTCAGCTGTTACAACTTTATAAAGATATTTTAAAGGAGAATGATTGTTCTCTAACCAGTAAGATTATCTGTAAACAGCAGTCCTCACTCATGTAATCATAGAGTCTAGCAAAAAGTTTACATAATTGCCACTTATACATGCAACCGCTTAAATAAAGAGTTTAAGCTACTACCTTCAGGACGAAGGTATGGATACACCACGGAAAGGTCAAATGCACTTACCAAAAACATGCTGTCATTATCTTTTTTTAAAATATAATTAGTACTTGCAGTATTAAATTGTATTCATTCTAATGTGTGTTACTTTTTTAAATTATCTTTTTTTTAACTGAATTCTGTCTTTTTAATAATCCATTTAACTGATGGATGAGTCTGTCATTGATGCCCTGCAAGCCAAATTTTCAGTTAACTGTGAACTGTTCCAGTAAAGTCAATATTTGTGCATATAAATGTCAAATCAGATCATGAAAACATGAATTCATAATGTTGTCGGGTGGTGCTTGTTGGAATCGGTCTTAGGGATAAGATAGTTTTAGTTTCAGATACACTGAACCAAAAAGTGTTGGATTTAAAAGCAGCCATTCAGCTATTAGAAAGTGTGCTGGAGTGGTAGTGCCCCCGCCACTGTTACAGCTGTTTGGTTATTCAGGGTTCACTGAGAGACTGAGTGAAACTCCTAAACTTAAACACTTTATTATTACTCTTTATGATTAACTGCTTTAGGGTTGATTTTCCCCTTTGTAAGTGAAGTGAAGTTAAAACATGTTTACCACCATATAGCCCCCTTTATATTTACCACAACAGCTCCACTGACAGCACAGTTATTCTAATATATTTATGTCTTCAGTGGTGGAATGTAATTTGCAAAAGTATTGTACTTAAGCAAAGGGAAATATTGTACCGCATTTTTTAAATTTATTTGACTATTGCAGATTAAAACTTTAAAACCACAAAACAATGTTTATATAGCACCTTTAAAAATGAAGTTACTCTACAATAACAACAATGGAGCAGAAAACATGTGCAGCCTCTTACAAAGACATGAACCAGGATACAATATTACAAAAAGTAACATTAAATACCATCAGTTAGGAGAAGGCCAAACATTAAAAGTCTGTTTTAAGAAGAAATTTAAAGAGGTCATTGAGTTTGTCCGTCTGAGATCCTCAAGCAGCTGATGGACCCGGATAAAAAAAATTAAAGATATAAACAGGAGTGTGACCATACAAGGCTTTAAAAACAAGCAGTAACATTTTAAAATGGACTGTAAAATTCACAATTAACCAGTGAAGGACTGCAAGAATCGGTGCGATGTACAATGAGCGAAAAAAATATGATGGGCACCTGTAGATTGAACCACCCAATATAATTCATATTAGCTCCAAACAGTGAGATGTTTTTACACATTATTGCATCAACAATAAAAATCCACTGTAATATTTCATTAGTATAACATTCACATGGACAACATTTTTCTGCGTCATGAATACTTATGAGACAGTGACCTTTAAAGTGCAGGACTTCTCCTAGTAATGGAGTATTTCTCTTTTCTAGTATTGTTCCTTCTACTTTAGTAAAGGATCTGAATTCTTTGTCCCTCACTGTATGATCAGATACAGAAGCTTCAGTCCTGTATGATGATGTCTATTTGAGTCATCTTAAATCAAATTCATTATCTTTCCCTTCATAGTTTTCCAAACCGTGTTCTGTTCAGATACCGTGTCCAATATAAAATGTGTTTGTTTTTGTCATAATACTTGAAATAACTTTTTACTCTGCTTATATGAACCTGAATCGACTATCAATCACGTGCTGCAAACGGCCACCAGCTCCCCTTTTGAATAGAATGAATAATTGATGCTCAGCTGAAATCAAGTCACGGTGTCACTGTGGCCGTCCATTTAACTCCCATTGGAAACATGAGCCGCCATTGAAAGCTTAATGTGTGAAGAGCCACCTGTAATGACTGTCAAATACAATCTGTATTCTCCGCTGGTGAGTGCGACCCTATTGTGACCATCAGAGGAGTCCCTGGAGAGTGTGTAAAAAGTGTGTCTACCCCATGAATGTGTGAAGTGTGTGTGTGTGAGAGAGAGAGAGAGAGGAGCCAGCAGCAGGCAGAAGGCCAGGGGCTGTTGTCTGACACTGATTTGTAAAGGGAGACAATACGGCTCATTGACCTGCCCGGCTCCACTGTCTGTTGCACATACCTCGCCCGGCCCTCCCCAGGGGGTTCGCTGCTCTTTAAACACGAGCAGCAGATTGCCACAGGCGCAGGGAGGGGGGTCTGCAGGCCACAGGTTGCTTTGACAATGAGAAACCTCAGAGCAGTGCCAAAACTCTGATCAACATGTTCATATTTTTTTAAACTTGACTATTACTTATGGTCACAGAACTGATGTAAATTATTAAATCTACTTCTCAAAACGTGTTTTTAAGCTTTTAATTAATTTGTTTTATTTCTCACATTTTTTAAATATATTTTATTATTTATCATAATTGGGTATTTTATTCCATTTCATTTTTGTATAATTATAATTGTCTGTTTTTATTGTCCTCATTGCCGCCCTTAAATGTTTAAACTTGGTTCAATCATGTTAAACTACCTGTAACTTTATTTTGAAAAGTGCCAGGCTTGTAATTCCTTGAAACAAAACTAAATCTTAAGTTTGTAAATTACACAATATGGCTATAATTAATTATTATTGTCATTATCAATTACCTACCTATCATTTATTGATCAATTCATTGACTGTTTGATTTGTTTTTATGGTTTTTCCATCCAGCCCTGTGTGCAGTACTTTTAGAAAGTTTAGTAATTTATAAAAAGTCAGAAGATGTTGGGGAAAAAGTCTAAAATAGTGTCTCCAAGACAAATGTGACATCTTAAAAAAACAGTCCAAAACCCAAAGATGGACAACTGACTATTATATATTGCTGTAAAAAGAAACTCTTGGTTTCAATTTTTTTTTAAAAGAAAGAAAGAAAAAAGAGCTAGCGTCGCTTTTAAAATTTTAGTTGACTTAATCTGAGAAGACAAATTGAGCTAATTTTGTAATGAGTCAACTAGTCCTCTTAAATTCAGTCAACTTAAAAAAAAATGAAGGCAGCCAGGACACTAATTTTTTTGAGTTGAAATAAAGTTTCTTTTTAAAGTGCAAGATTAATCAATCATCTGTATTGCTGATGATTAAGTTCATTTCGACTGAATAATCAATTAAATTCAGAATTATTTAATCTCTATTTATCTTAACAGAATGATATTATTTTGAATAATTTGGCCTAAAGAGGTAAGAAGACCTGTTTCAAAAGAAAAAAGTAAAGATAGGGGAAATGTCTAAAAATATTTATTCATTCAATTCTTGGCAGAAATATGTATTTATTTTTTTCCATCATATTTATCTTGCAGCAGTTTGACGACTACCAGTTTACAACATTATCGCACACTAAAAATCCTTACTGAGATCATACTAATTACGTAAGTATTGTAATTGTCATTATCCAAGTATCAAGTACAAAAGTAATATGTATTTTGGGGTGAATAAAATCAAAAATATGAAGCAACTGAATACATGCTGAATGCTGTCAGTACTTGAGGCTCTGTGTATAACAGCAGGAGGATTCACCATCCATCCAGACTTTGACACATTTCCTCTCATGCTGCACATTGTAAACAAACACCCTCCTCCTTTTGTCATCCATTCCCATTGTCAGAGTGTGGAGATGACCTTTTCTCTCCCCTCTCTGCCTCTCACCCTTCGCAGCCTTTTTCTTTTCCTCCCCTCTCTCTTTCACTGTCGAAGACAAGCTGTTGCTCTGTCCCCGCGGGCCACTCCCTCACTTGTCTGCGCCTCCTTCTCTCCCCTGCTCTCCTCCATTCTCCCTCTCCCCACCTGTTGAAGCAATTGTTGCACAGACCATATTGTTGTCTTCTTATTATTTTATGTCACTCACAAAGGTGCACGCCCCTTTATACGGCCCGGTCCTTCCCCTCTGTGCCACACCCTCTCTCCCTTGTCTGTCCCTGCTGGGTATAAAAGTCAGCGATGGTAGTTGAAGGCTGATATTCAACAAGAAGCCAAAACACACTTCAACAAGGATTTCCCAGCCTCTGATTACATGAAAAAAGCCTCCTCAGGTGACACGGGGACACTAGCTGCTGCCTTTCTTTCCCATTTGGAAAAGTTCATATTTTACCCAGCAGGCTGTGTATAAGGACAGAGGCATGTCTGTGTCTCTGTGGTGTGAGGAGGTGGAGGACAACCAGGACCAGAGCCTGACTGAGACACGACCTCAGGGACCCTCAGCAGGCCCGTCTCAGCTGCGGGCCGCCTGGGACCCCACGGTGTCCGGGCATCGCATTATCCAGAGGCTGCTTCATGTGGAAGAGAGATACATGCCCTCCATGCTCTACATCACCCTCATCCAGCGGGACCCAGAGCGTCGGGAGGAGCTCGCCAAATGGGCCCTGGAGGTATGAAGCTCTCTCATGCTCCACTCTCCTCATGGCGCACTGAAAAATCAGACAAGTTGATCTAACTTAAAATAATCTTAGAAACTGATTGCCTTGAAAAAGGAAAGTAAATATAATTATTCTTTTTAATTCATTTCAATGTTAGGTTTGCTTGAAATTTAGTTGCATTTACTTAATTTTATGAAGTTGTTGCAACTTAAAAATGACAATCGAAATCTCCTGGTTCTTGTGTTAGCAACTTCAGTAAACCAGGTTAGTCTGACTTCACTTGATCATGACGAAGAATTTTGCCAGTGATGAAGTTTGGAGATCTGTGAGTTCTGTTTTGTTAACATGTTTTAGAAAATACAAATATGACTGACCAGTTTTCAGCTGGCAAAATACAAGTATATAACACGGTGAACTTGGTTTAGTGAAGTTGCTAGAACTTATAAAGATTAATAGTTATATTTATTTACATTTTAAGGCATTTGGTTTATCAACTGTATCTGCATCCCATCGTCTCTGTGATGCTCACTTGTTTTTCTTCTCTGCAGGTGTGCTGTGAGTGTGGCTGTGATGAGGCGGTGTTCCCCCTGTCTGTCTCTCTGATGGACAGGTTCCTGTCTGCCTCTTTGTCTCTTCCTGTCTCACCATACTGCCTGGCTGCCGGCTGCATCCTCATCGCCTCCAAACTCACGGAGTGTGACAACGTCACCGCTGATACTCTGTGCGCTGCAGCTGAATACAGCTTCCAGCCTTCCAACCTGCGGGTGAGTCAGTCACACAGTCCACACGTGCAGAAACTTGGCAGTTTAGGACCACGCAGTCATGTTGATTAATTAATCAAATTTTCTTTCAACTATAAAGATAATATCACAGTGTTTTTAATCAATAACATATTTGAAATTTGGATTCTTAATGAAATTGGGATTTGTAATTTGGTTATGGTGGTTTGTTTCAGTCTAGAATAGTCAAATGAGCTCCGAGAATGCAAACTATAAGACCAAAAGTAAAGGTCTATAGGATTTAGGGGCATTTATCAGCAGAAATGGAGCATAATATTTATGACTCTTTTTATTAGATTATAATCACCTGAAAGTAAGAATTATGGTTTTTTTTAAATTTAGAATGAGTCGTTTATATTTACATATGGAGTGGCTCCTCATCCAGGGAGTTTGCCTTGTTTCTACAGTAGCCCAGAATGGACAAATCAAACACTGGCTCTAGATAAGGCTGTTCGTTGGCCACAGTAATTCTCCTACAGCTTGGCACAGGGGAGTGTCAGTTTGGTTGCAATCTGCAACCTCACCACTAGATGCCACTTAATCCTACACACTGGACCTTTAAGATCTAAGCTTTCACAATATAACAATAAAAAGTCCCCATGTATTCTCGCATCACAATTCTTGTGTTCGACCTACAACAATCTTTTCTAACTCCTCTGTGCACCTGTCTCTTCTCCATCAGGAGATGGAGCGTGTCATCCTCGCTGCCCTCCGGTGGGACACAGCAGCAGTGACTCCACAAGACTTCCTCCCACATTTTCTTGCCTCAGTGGAGGAGAGAGGAGATGGAGGCAGCGGTGACCCTAAGGAGGAGCTGCTCTCCACCCTGCGGCGGCACAGCGACACGCTGGCTGCCATGTGTGCGTGTGACTCCCGCTTTCTTGGAGCACCGCCGTCACTTGTTGCTGCAGCATCACTGAACTGTGCTCTGCGGGGTCTGGGCAACAAGGGCCCCGCTCAACTGGCTGTGATGAGTCAAGCACTGGCAGAGCTCTGCCAAGCTGATCTGGTGAGTCTGAGGCTGCATATGGGCCCTTTTATATGATTTCATATGATTTTAGGAACTTTTCTTTATTTTTCAAAGGAGGCGGTTGGTTGGGGTGTGACAGTTGTTTTTTGATGCTCCCTGGAGCTACAAATTTTTTTCCTTGAATGACAGCAAATGCATGACCCTCCATTCAACATCAGTTAGTTGTTAGATTTTAAAAACTTAAGTTTTAACACCATTTTTAAAAGTTGAAAGTTCCTGTTTTGTATTTTTTTCACTCTTGTCATGCATGCTGGTTGGTTTGTGCAAACTGTTGTTTTTTTGGCCAATATCTAAATGAGAAATGTAGAATAAAGTGTTTCGTTGTTTTTTTTCTGATGAATCATTTGTTGCATGTGATGTGTCCAAAGACCATCAGAGATTTGAAAATCTAACAATAATTTTTGTTGTATTTACAGCTTCTGGCTGTGATAAATGGTGTGATTTGGGCGATTTTTAAAGAAAGAAATCACACCTTCCAAACTGGAAGGTGTGATTTCTTAAAAAAAAATGGTGGTAAAAGAAATACAAAATGCAACCATTTAAATGTGTATACCCCTATGTGTATACCCTCTGCTAAGACTTAATAAATAGTCCATCCTCAGTCCTTAAAAAGATATTTGACATAAAACCCCCATATGCACCACCCCTCTCCCCTCATAAATAACAAACAGTCCCTTGTCAGATTTTTTTTGTGTGTTTTTTTTTTTTTTTTTTGAGAGACCTGTTGCCAAATGCATGAAGACACTTGCATTTATTACCAAATGCATTTATTTTCCTTATGTCTTGCACCTCAGGCAGTACTGCAGTGCTACAGTGACATGATTGAATATGTCCTCCGGCAGCGGCTGAGGAGTGGGCTTCAGCAGGGCCCCATGGAGAAGGATGAAGAGATGGAGAATGAAAGACCCGGGACGCCTACTGACATGAGAGAGATTGATTTCTAAACACTGAATCAACTGTGGCATAGAAAGTGTGAATCAATCAAAATCTTTCAGCACATTTCATCAGTTAAACTGATAGAAATTGACTATGACCTCAAAATGCTCTGACACATTTTTATATTTTGAAATTCTGTTAACGAGCGACTGTTAATTTATTTTTTAACTTTATTTATTCGTGACCAATTTTGCAACTATGTGTTTTGCATGTGCCATATTTTATTATCTATTCCTATTAACTTTATTGCAGGCCTAGATGTTATTTTTGATGCATAATATTTATACCTTTAATTTATTCTCACGTGCAATGGTTGGCTCTTTTGATGTTAATTTATTCCAATTTGCCATGACTTTGTGTTTGTGTACTGAATTAAATATACAACAAATCTATTTTTCAATGCAATTAAACGTTTTAAACGTTTGTTTACTTTGCACTGGCGTGTTATTTATTATTATTAATTATTATTATTATTACTTATTATTATTATTATTATTATTACTATTATTATTATTATTATTATCATGTGGTATTTTATTTATCGGGGTTATGCTACCTTCACTAACTATGCTTAGAGTAGTACTTCCGAGCTCCGAGCTTGTGTTGCCAGTCATTTAATTGGGGGGACGCGATTACCCCTTCAAATGACAGTGACAAGAGCAAACGTATTGGTGGCTGTTGGGTTTAAAACTTATTTTGGGCTATAATAGTTAAAGTCAAACTTTACTGACACATATACATTGGATATTTTCAAAATAGAAGTTGTATAACAATATTTTAAAGCCTAATAAAAATAAATAAATCTCAGTCTCATAATAAATAAAATGTAGAAGAAATAAAGAAACATAACAAAAATTAAAACCTTCATCAACTTGCTATGAAAATTAAAATTAAACTGAAATGTCTAAATAATCTAATGGCCCATTTAAAATAGGTATGTTTTAAAAAATGTTCGGTTGTCGCAATGTATATTTTAAAATCAGTATCTATAAAATATAAAATCAGGGCAGATTTTTAGGCCAAATCATTTCATGTAGCCTATACAATATATTTTTTAGACAATAATTAATTTGATTATTTTAAGACTATTTTATATGAGACACATAAAAAGAAGTGAGGAGAAAAATGAAAAATGAGTCATATATCTAATTTTTTTTGTGTTTTTTTTTTTTTTTTTTTTTTAAATATTTTTTAGTTTTGAGAAGTACCTTTGTCAATCAAACCAAGCATATAGTCGAAATTTCTGTCGGGACAATGTTTGTGATTTCCGACAGTTCATGAAGGCAGCATGTTTGACCAGCGCTGCATTTTCATGACGTCATTTTTATCCGACGCAAATGCAGATCGTGCTTTGAGCATCGGATCCGATATCAAAAACATACCTGCGGTAAGAGGCGAGCTATTTAAACATATTACACAATACAATCATAACACATTTTAAAAATCTATTTATTTTTTAATATTGGCGGAGTTTAACCGACGAATGTGTAGAGATTCGTCAGTTATAAGAAGGAAAGCGCAGGTAGAAGACGTTTTGTATAGCTCGCGGCTAACTGTTAGGTTGACGGTAAATGGATAACCCGGTAATATAACGCTATCACCTGCCAAATTACCTTTTATTGAACAAAATAATCTTTACAATGTTATTAAATCGAACAATAATTGACCTGTGCCGTAAATTTAATATCACAGGTGATTACACCTACAGAAAGGTCATTTATTTGGACCCCAAACCGCATCCGTGTTTTTAAGCTAGTGAGCTAACAAGCTGCATACACTAACACTATACTGTACTATACCATACTATACCATACTATACTATTCTATACGACTATATATACACCACTAATATAATGTTTAAACTGTTGTTTATCTTGTTGACATGATCAATGTTCTAAAAATCCAAATGTGCAAATACAGGATTGTGAATAAAAAAAAAGAAACAGGATACTTTTCAATGAAAGTTTGGTGTACATGGGGCACAACACCTAGCATCAGATACTGGTATGAGCTGTTATGTAGTATAACTGGCAGTCTAATAGACATTCATCTTGGCTGGTTTTTGTTGTTGACACACCTCTGCCTCTTATTCTTTCCTGTGCTAAGACTGTAGCTTTACAGTCAAAATTTTGCCTACATAATTGTGACATGTATTGTTTGTTTATTTTGAAGGAGGATGAACTTAATGCCTGGTTGGCTGCTGCTTCTATCCATCTCTGCTGGGGTCTGGTCAGTGCCTATTGATCGCAATGGAGACAACCAGGAAGCTAAAGAGGAAGTGCCAGAGGAGAATGGGGTAATGGTCTGAGTTATGTGCTTTATCGGAGATTCATTTTGTTGTGACTAACCCGTCCTTTGTTGCAGGACACTGGCCTGTACTACGACAGGTATCTCAGAGAGGTGATCGAGGTTTTGGAGACAGACCCTCACTTCAGGGAGAAACTGCAAACAGCAAACACAGAGGACATCAAGGTCAGCATCCATTTATTCTCATAGAGCTTCCTCTTTTACCTTTAAACAGCAGGTAACAGAAGGATCTGGCATGTAATCTGTTCTTTTCACCTGGATGTGTTGTGTTCTTCATCAGAGTGGGCGTCTCAGTAAAGAGCTGGACCTGGTCAGTCATCATGTGAGGACTCGCCTGGACGAGCTGAAGCGTCAGGAGGTTTCCCGCCTCAGGATGCTGCTCAAAGCCAAACTGGACAGCACCAACACACAGAGTGAGTGGACTCAGTTTCCCTGTAGACCACTGCAGAGAAAGAGACAGAGAGACAGAGAGACAGAGAGAGAGAGACAGAGAGACAGACAGACAGACAGAGAGAGAGACAGATAGAGAGAGACAGACAGAGAGAGAGAGAGAGAGAGTGGTTGTTGTAGCAGAGAGATACAAATAACAAAAACAGTGGTCAAGGTTGTATTGTGTTTTAGCTGTAGTTTGATTATGTATAATACACTTCTATACACAGTGTGTTGTTATATATTATGTATCATATTTGAAAGAAATGCCCATTATATAAGGCACAAGAAACATGAGTGTCTTCAGATGTCATTGTCAAATAATAGTTAATTTGACCTGAATAAAATAGTAAAGCAGTATCTTTGCATTTATGAAAACTAAACGGCAAATGTTTGTGTTTTTACTTGAAAGAACATTAATTGAAGAGACAGGCTCGGTTTATTTTTTAGTTCATCTACTAATCAGCAGATTATATTACTGTCAATTGGTGATAACTGATGATTTCACCAGTGTAAGGTTAAACTGATGATCACGGCTGCACAACTGAAAACACAAAGAAAGAACCCTTAAAATATGCAATATTCACTGTGAGCTGCTTTTCATTAACAGATATAAAATGTGTGGTATCATTATGTTTATGCTCTTGTCACCTTGATGTTCGAAGCCAGAAATGACCATATTTGGACAAGATAGTGGAGCTATGAAGGAGAAGGGAGTGGATATGACTCATACGCTTCTTTACACAGAGATCCTGTAAAACTGTGGCAACAAAGACCTTTGAATACACCAGCTTTGCTTTTTTACGTAGAACTGAACAACGCCAGCGTAATACCGCTCCAGTGAGTGATTTTAGCTTGCATGCCAATGTTCGGAAGCAAAAGAGGCGTGACAGGCGTGACGTGTAACATGACAGGATTGACCTCTTGTGTGACATACAGCATGTGTAAAGTAGCACTTTGTAAACAGTAGCAATGGCAACATAACATGGTCAACAATCGCTTACTGTCCCTGTTATATGGCGGTTGAGCTCGTCCTCTGCTCAGAGGATAAGGAGCTTCTGGACCTTTTGTCTCCCCAGTTTTCGGACATTTACAGGTGCTGTTTTTCTTCATTGTTTGCTGCTAAGTGCTGCTAGCTGCTTTTCTACCAGCTCTCACTTTTTATACAAACATCAGCTTGGCTCTGTTACAACCTCTACAGCAGGTTATAAAGCAGAACAAATCTGTCCCCCCGTTCTGTGTTCCAACTTTTTATTCAGAACAGCGAGTAGAGATTACGGTGCAACATTTCTGTTTCAATAGGTAGTATAAAAGAGGCTGTAGACTGCAGTGATGCTTCACAGTCAGCCTGTCACTCAAGAGGACACACCCTTATTTATGCACGACTTTAAGCTTTAATAGAATGTGAGTTATATAAAAGTTCACCCCCTGTACACTTATCATTAAAGTTGTAATTAGCTATAGAGACCAAAGCCATTTTTTTATCAGGCTTACTTATATCTGCTGTTAAGTTATAACATGTGGCTCAAGGGGAATGGCTCACTTTTAGAGCCAGCCTGTAGTGGCCGTTTTAGGATCTATAGCTTTTGGCACTTTCATATTGACTTCATTTTTCAGCCCTAGGAATGCGACTATGTAAAAACATACAGATGTGCAGTTTTTCTAATTTAATATCAGTTCCTGGATGTGTATGGATGCAGATCACAATATTTTCAAGTAGAGCAGGTGGAAGCAGCACAAAAGAATATCCATGTAAAGTGTTCATCGTTACTTGAAAAATGTACATACAATAGTGCAGGTTGGTGAGGTTGGTAGTGAGAGAGGAATGCAGCCTCAACACAGATGTTTTACGTGTGTACAGGACATAAAGGAAGTGATGTGTGTGAAAAGTGCAGCGTGTAATTGATGTGTGTGCTGTGAAGGTCTGCAGATGGACCACGCCTCTCTGCTCAAGCAGTTTGAACATCTGGATCCCCACAATCAAAACACCTTTGAGGCCAAAGACCTCGAGCTGCTAATCTCCACGGTAAGATCCTCCAGAGATAATAAAAACTGCATTATTGGTCACCCCAGAGACAAAAAAAATCAGTCAGTGGTTTAGATGTTCTGACAAGCAGAATCCAAAATACACTGATCAGCCTCAAGGGTGCTACAACTACAGCTCAAAACAGGAGGGTCGATCTGTCACTGATTGTTCCAGACACCTGTTTGCTTTGTCTTAAATCTGACCTCACTTTTTGATTTCGAGATAACTGTCTGGCTCTTTACGCATCGTGGTATCATTGTCATCGTGGTGTCAGTCGCCTGGCACGCAGGTTGAGCTTACTCAGTTGGAAACAGAGAAATGCACCAATACATTCAAATCTAATGAATGGTGTAATGAAACATTAGGGACTAGAGAAAATTAAATTTTATGAAATGTGGCAGCCTTTTATAGTTTACTTTAATCATATGAAATCTGACAAGAGTTAAGATTATATCCATCACATTCTTGAAAATGTTTATTTTTTTATTACAATTTTTTGTATTATTTTAATTTATTCTCTCCTTTTTAGACTGTTTTAATTCCCCCTTTTTTTCCTTCTTCTTGATTTAATTTTTGCTATGTGCTATTACTGTTATTATACTTGTTATGTGTGCTTTTGTATATGCATATAGAGGAGTGTTTCTTTTGTACAACATTATTGAAAAACAATAAATGCAGTTTAAAAGAAAAACTGTCCGGCTCTTTGTCTCTAGGCCACCAAAGACCTGGAGAACTACGACGCAGAGAGGCACGAGGAGTTCAAACGCTACGAGATGCTGAAGGAGCACGAGAGACGGGAGTACCTGAAGGGCCTGGACCAGGAGAAGAGGGAGAGAGAGGAGAAGAGAATGCAGGAGATGAAGGACAAACACCGCCAGCACCCCAAAGTTAATGCTCCGGTACGTAGACACTTCTGTTGGTTTTCAGGGGAAACAAGTGGAAGTCAAACTGTGAAACTCTTTAGATAACGATTTAAAGAAGTTAAAAAAGTGAAACAAGTGGAGGTGAAGCTCGCTTACGTGTTATTCCTCCATTTTTTCCCCACACTCAGGGTAGTGTCGCTCAGCTACGGGAAGTTTGGGAGGAGACAGACGGACTGGATCCTCAGGAGTTCAACCCCAAAACATTTTTTAAACTGCACGGTGAGTGACGCCTCTGCTTCTAACCCCTGTCCTTCATTATGATATGAATAAATATGAATTACGTTCCTCGCTGCTCTGTTCAGATACAAATGAAGATGGTGTTTTAGATGAGCAGGAACTGGAGGCTCTCTTCACTAAAGAGGTGAGGAACCTACAGCACACCGTGGTTTTAAAATCAAGGTTTTACTCTTTAAAATCTCATGACAGCAAATCAAAAATGGTTGCTCATCTATTTGAAAATACAGCTGTTTCGCCTTTGCTCCCGCAGACTTTTTTAAAAGTGAAAGTTTTGAACCTGACAGCAGCGATATGCACAGCAGCACGGTAACATCTGCTCATTTCCTCCTCCAGCTGGAGAAGGTCTACGACCCAAAGAACGAGGAGGACGATATGATGGAGATGGAGGAAGAGAGGCTGCGGATGAGGGAGCATGTCATGAAGAATGTGAGTCTTAAGTATTTACTTTGACCTCTTGTTTTCATCAAATGCCATGAGTCACTCGCTCCTTTTTTTTCCTCACTGCTGCACTTTGACTGTTAACGTTTCTGTGTTACAAGGTGGACACAAATAAAGATCGTCTCGTCAGCCTGGAAGAGTTCCTTAAATCCACCGAGAAGAAGGAGTTCAGTAATCCCAAAGAGTGGGAGGTAAAGAGCCCAGAGGTGGCCTGAAGGTCGGGGGAGTGGGTGGGCGATTGGAGGGTCTGTGGTTGAAATCCCAGGACAGGCTGGGAAAATGTGGGTGGTGAAGTTAAATAGTACTATATTCTCTCCTTCATCAACTCGCAGACTTGGAGCTGTTCCCAAAAGTTGCGGCTGTGAATAGAAGAAATGTCGAGTAATGTTGGGTTTAATTAAAGAGTAATTAAGCACTGCACTCCTATAACACTGCTGGACTTAGGAGGGACAGTTGAGAGAAAAGGATCAAAATCGATGAGACAGAACCAGAGGTATCATCTTTCTTGTGTCACACATTCCTCTTTAAAACATAGTGCCTACAATACCCAAAATGCATTTTTCCTGTTCAGTCAGAGATTCTGGTGCTATGCTTGTAGCAGCTATAGAGTGCCGCAGGGATGACGTTTTTCCGTAGGCCAGACTGGAAGCTAATGTTGCCCTGGTTCCCTCGTCAAAAAGCCCATGGGATTTTTCCATTGGATTTTGGAACATTGCAGAAAGTAAGCTCTGTGGTAAACAAATGTTTATGATGCTTACACGTTTCGTTCAGTAAGATCACACACACAAATAAACACCATTTTCAGGATTTTTGAAACCTCAGTGCAATTGTCTGAGGAAAAAAGATTTTGCTGGGCTAAAACAAATGACACTACGGTCCCACGGCCGCCGCTAAGAGGTTATAATGCCGTGTTCTGCGTGGATTGGCGTTTTGATGTTCTGAAGTCTCTTTTAGCCACTTGTTAACAAACTGTCTTTTTTAAGACATGAAAGCTTCAAAATTTGTGATGGGGGTTTTTGCTGACGTATTTTATGTCATAGGTCTCTTACCTCTTTCAAACCTGGAGTGACATCTCTTTTCTTGTGCTGTTTTTAGACTCCTTTCACAAGTATTTTAGAGTTTGAACTCTGAGCAAATTGGTGCGATTTCTTTCAAAAACATGGGGAAAAAGGCATGAGCAAATTGTAAGAAATGCTCCAAGAATTGCAAGGAATTGTTAGATTTAGGAAATTATTCTAAAAAGCAAGGTAAAATGTCTGGAGAAAAAAATTAAAAAGCCTGGGTAAAACTATATTTAGAATTATCATAATTATGTATTTAAAATTATGTTACAGAATTTTTTGTGAATATCATTTTAAGCACTTCTCAGCTTTTTTCCATGCTGTAAATTGAGACAACAGAAGTAGGACCAACTGATGAGGTTACATACATGAATATGAAGAATGTTTAGCCTTTACAAACCCATAACATTTAAATAGCAGTGTGAATTCTTTCTATTACATCCATTCCCATGCTGTTTCCGTAGACTCTGGAAACCAAGCCGGTGTACACAGAGGAAGAGCTGCAGCGATTTGAGGCTGAACTCAGAGACAAAGAGGAGGAGCTGAAGAGGAAGGCAGAGAATCTGCGTCAGCAGCAGGAACTGCTGAAGGAGAGAGGCAAAGCCCTGGAGGCCCAGAGGAGAGAGTACCAGCAGGTAACTGTCTCAGCACGTCACTCATGGCATCATCAATACCTGGACTCAAAGAGTGCATCATTTGACACAGCTAGAAAGGGGTCAAACTTGAATTATAGCCACTCAATAGTCAATTTTCAGCCTGTGGTAACACTGAAGCATTTGGAGATAATCATTTAGCTGCACTTTTTTCTATTTCAGGCAGTGTTAGAGATGTCCCAGAGACAGAAGGAACAGCAGGCGGCAGATGGGCAGCCTCCTGCGGGTCCTAATGGAGAACTCCAGTTCCAACCAGAGGCACAAAAAGTGGAAGATAAAGGTAAACAATCTGTGATGTGAGTGATATGTGTGTTTGTGAATGTAGCTTTCTGTTGTGATTGTTTTTATAAAGTGAATCTCTCTCTCTCTCTTACAGAGGCAAAAGTCCCAGCTGAGCACCAAGCCGAGGCCCAGAATAATCTGCCCGCAGAGCCTCCACAGAATCTGCCTTTACACACTTAACGCAGCACGCTCTGACAGCCTTAACACACACACGCACGCACGCACGCATACACACACACACACACACACACACACACACACACACACACGCTCACTCCGATTTGCACTGACACAGATAGCCAGATGGGTTCCACAAGCTAAATAACGTGAACTGTGTGTATACATTCAGACAGACTTGACTTCATGAATCATGACATATTGTACTGTGTGTTCATCTCTGTGGTCGACATTAGATTTAAAGATCTCTAAATAACAGTGTATGTATTTTCAGGAATCCTCCGTTTCTGTGAAGTTTTCATTAATGCAGGGTCTTCAGTGTAATATCACTAACATCATCAAATAAAGTCTTAATTTAAAGCCTCGAAACCAATAAACTTCTTTATCTCTATTTATTTGGAGGACACTGGCCGGGAGAAATTTCACTTGTAAAATTTCACTCTCCCTGCTTCCTCTCATAGCACAGCAATGTCGTGTGATGTTGTACTCCTGGAGACAGGCATCTTCTTCCACACAGGTCAGTCAGAAATCAGCTTCTTTTCACAAAACTCTGAGCTCACGGTGAAGTTCTCTCATTAAACAAGGCTTGTTTGATATAAATGCAAAATGAGGAGCTAATTTCCACACTGATTTTTCTGCCTTGCAAGATAATTGAATGATTACTATAAATGAAAAGACTGGAGAGAAAATCTAATGTTGAAAAACAAAAACTAAATGTTGTATTAAGCATTATAACATGCAATTCCGAACATGTTGGGTCCTACAGAGGTGATACTCACCTTACGGCCCCCAAGCCAAATCTGGCCCCCTATGGGGTGCTGGCTGGCCCCCCCAACCATTTTATCATTCACAATAAAAATATGTTGGATATGTGGAAATGTTCATGTACTTTTAGTATACATTAAGTGCCAGAGTGCATAAAACAGCATCAAGAAAGAGCTTGTTTATCAGAAAAAGTGCCAGTGGAGGATCCCCCGCACCTCTTGACAGAGGTCCTAGCTAAGCCCAAATGTCCGAAAATCCTAAAATCAAAGAAACATCCTAAAGTCCAAGAAACATCCTAAAGTCCTAGAAATGTCCTGAAATTATAGAAATGTCCTACAATACAAATGTTTGATGTAACATCTGTTATTTGTAACCTAATGCAAATATTGTATTTGTATGAAAGCAAAGGTGAGTAATTTGGTATAAACTCTAACAGTGTACAAAAGAATAGAATGAATAATCATTTGATATAACCATAAAACAGTTATTTACAGCATGGCATGATGAATGTAGGAGATTAGATAGTGAGTTTGGACAGTGGATGTGTATGTCGCCCTGTAAAGATGTATTTCTGTGCTCCCAGCCTGCTCCTGCTCCTCCTCCTCCTCCTCCTCCTCCTCCTGCTCCTGCTCCTGCTCTTCCTCCGGGTCGCTGTGTGTCTCTGCAGACACTGGGCCTGTTGTCCACTGTCATGGCTCCCCGGGGACGTGCTGATGCTTGTTGTTGTCCTGCTGACGAGATGCTCCCCTGGCTGCCGCTCAGGGCATTCCTATCAGCATTCCTCTAACCCGCTGACCTGCCGTGACCCCTCGGGGCCCCTCCTCTCCTGGTGTCCGTGCAGCTGCCTGCTGTCAGTCAGCGCTGTCATATCAGCCAAATAAAGACGTCTTCAGGAGGCCGCCCAGATCATCAAGTCAGTGTTTATTACAATGCAATGCCCAGAGTTTAGACACAGCGGAGCACAATTATTTTGAAATGTTATGTGTATATAGAAGCAAATACAGTGTGTGACTGATGCACTTTATGGATGTATAAATGTACATTTTCCAGACAATTCATTTAATACACTTTTGTTTTAGCACAAATTCAGGTGCAAAACAGCTTAAGCATTATATTTTATTCTGTTGCCAATTAAGCGTTGTATTACAGAGCACACTCCTGGTGAAAAAAGTGCCAATCCTCCAATCAGTCCAGAGTCAGCAGTGGAATTATACTGGGAGGTTCCAAAATTGATTTTTTTTTTTGGCTCCTTGCCAGTGATAGCGGTGGCTCTGGGCATTATGTTGTCGGGCTGTATGTCCATACTTTAACAGTCCATGGTCTGCATGTCCGTCCCATTCTCAGGCACGCGATATCTCCAGAATTCAAAGTAATTCAAACTCAAAAGTAATTTCTTCAAATTTGGCACAAACGACCACTTGGACTCGAAAAGGACCTGATTGGATTTTGGTGGTCAAAGGTCACGGTGACCCTGTCCATGACATTCTTGGTAATGCAGTATCTCAAGGACATCTTGACTGAATTTCTTTAAAATTTAAAATAAATGTTCACTTGGACTCAAACGATAAAATGATTAGAAGTTGGTGGTCAGTAAGTTCACTGTGACCTCGCAAACATGTCTTTGGCCATAACTCAAAAAATCGTATGCTAATTATGACAAAATATCACAAGTAGTTAATGGAATATAATGATGAACTGATGACATTTTATATCCTAAAGGTCAAAGGTTAGCTTCACTGTAACATCATACCGTAAACTGCAAGTGAAACTTGACTGGTGGTATTTCTAGTTTATAGCTGATGTTGACAGATACAAATCGTATGCCAAGGTACAGAATTAGTGTGTCTATAATGCAAAAGTGTGACATCTGTTTAGATGCTTTAATAATGCTTAATGTTCAAACAAGAGTATTACAAATTAGAATTAGGATAAAAACTTGCTGTTAAAGCCATTTTTGTATGCTGAAATAGAAACAAAACTAACTTCAAACTGCCTTTTTTGAATTGAAAGAAATCTGACAGAAATCTGGAAAAACTAAGCTGAAGTTTGAAGTGTATATTTAAACTTACACTTAATTAAATAAAAGCAGAAGAAATAATTATACACAGGCATTTGTTATTCATGTGGTGGGATTGTGTTCGTCCTTGGAGCTGGGATTTCCAGTGAACTCCGAGTGAGGCTGTGCTCCCTGTGGGGGCTCTAACAGCTCGGTGTTGTGTTGTGTCTGTTGGTCTGCAGAGGTCTTCATCCACAACAGGAGCTCTGACATTTCAACTGTTTGTGAGCAGAGGCGGCACTGAAACTGTCAACACACTGTCAGCGGCTCTGTTAAGACGTCATGGCAGGAGAGCACGATGCAGTGTGATCCTGCGAGTGTACTGTGCTCAGGTACCTCTGCTCAGATACTTAGAAATAATGACACTTTACTTGAAAACTTCCACATTGTGAGTCTGTGAACATTAATGACGATACTCTTTCTTCCTTTAAATATTTCTGGCTATTTTGCAGAAAGACTTCTTTTTTGCAAAGTTCTTCACTAAGAGTAATTTCACTTTTATAACAGATTTTACTGTAACGACAGCTCAAGTTAAATGAAATTTAATAACAGGATATGTTCTGTTATTGAAGTGTTATTCCCTGATAGCGATATTAATACTTTTAAGTATTAAAGGTAAAAAATAGTTCTTCCTTATCCATTGACGGTGGCCTTTGTGACTTGTGCAGTCCCTCAGAGAGCAAAGTGTGCCTCCTCCTTTGGCTGTTTTAGAAACAGAACTCATTCAGTTCTGTTTGTTCTGATCTCTTGTGAAATTTTTTTCAATTTCAAATGACTTGTCATTGAGGTCTGTATAACAGACGATAATAGACTTTACTCAGAAAGAGACATTTTGCAGAAAGAAAGAACACTGTGTGCATGCTCCCTGTCCTCTGTGGTCATCTCTCAATATGAGAAATAAAGTTTAGTGCAATAAATAAACAGAGCGCAGGTAGTGAATTTTTAAGTAGGTTTAGGCAAAAAAATCAGCAGTATCATTATTAAGGAGCACTTGCAGGTGATTTTGATAGACTAATTCTGTTCAGACAAGCTGACAAATATCACTTTTACAATATTGTAAGTGTTAACATTGCTCTTTGTCGAATAAATTCAACATTATTCTTAAAAACAGTTAATAAGTATTAAAACTCATCCAGTAAAAGCTGTAATTTGTTTATAATCCCAGACTTTCATGTTTTCCCCTCTGTTCTTGTCTCTTACTTTTTTCCCCAAATGTAATTTAGATGCACTTTGAATCTCACTGGCGGCTCGACTGAGCATCAGCCTTTCTGAAGAGGGCATTACGTCACCTTCACCCCACCTCCCTCTTCCCTATCCTTCCGTCACTACCTTTAAGACCCGCCTCCCCTGCGATCTAATTGGCTGACAGACCAAACGTTTCATGGCTGGTGATGGTGACTGGTGCATTTTTACTGGCAGAAGAAGCGGGTGATTTAATCGTAAAGAAAGAAATTGTCAACATTTTATTCAAATTGTTTTAATAAAATAATTAAATCTCCATAACAAACCCCAAACGAGTCACTGTACCGGAAACCTTTCACAAAAATCAAAATTCTGGTCATTTTAAAGTTGTTTACCGCTGACTGTGACCTTTAAAAGCCCTCTCATACTCCTCAGTTACACAAAAAAACATATGAATCCATGATGGTTGTTGAAAATCTAGCCTAAAACCCTATGGTGGCAGTGCGATGCTTTTCTTTTGTTGAGCCACCAGAGGGTGCTATTGTTAAACAATTTCAGCAAGTTTCAGGTACCACACAGCGAGAATGAGTCAAGGGAATAATTCTAACTGATTATGTGTTTTGGTTTTGTGTTTAAAGGTAGAAAACTGCAGAGAAATGCAGTCAGAAGTGAGAATGAGGATGTGAGGACTTGGCGTGGTGACAGCCGGTGTGAGCTTGTTTCTTTAAGACCCAACATCTCACTGAGGAGGAGAGATGAGGGAAGATAAACGATGGCAAGTCGTCAAGGTACGCACAAATATCAGGAAGCACACCGGAAGTATTGTTTGTCTTCAGAATAAAATTCTTAATGTTTATGTGTATTGTAAACACTTGAACTAAAACTTCCCTGAAAATATAAGCACTACATGTTTATTTTTTCCTATCATCCTTTTGGCTTTTACAAATCAAGTTGGCTCAGTGTAAGAGTATAAAACAATTTGGATAAAAATAAACATCAAAACTTGTTCTTTGGTGACTTTAACAAGACTTAGTGGTTTTACTTGTCACATGTTCAAGCCCAAATGCAGTCAGATTCAGGCTTAGGGCTATGTTAAAAGAATTTATGATAAGTAATAAGGAATTATGATAAGTAATACAATAATAACATAATAATGAAAAAAACCCTATATATAAATGTGAAATAAAATGTTAAGTTATATAATTGTAATATAATGTTGAGACCACATTTTCCAGGCCTGGAGATGTCATAGAGTTGGTAAAATTCATAGAAAGTTTTGGAAAAGACACAAAATGTTGGTTGTGTATAGTGAAATTATATATATATATAAATATGGTATTTACGTCAATACTTGATAGGTCCATTATCCTAACGACGGAGGATTAGGGCCACATTAAGGGAAAAAAAAAATTATTTACGAGATTAAAGTCATTAGTCATCATTATTAACGAGAAAAAAAAACTCATTATTAATGAGAAAAAAAGTCATTATTATTAACGAGATTATTAACGAGATTAAACTCATTATTAACGAGAATAAAGTAATTATTTATGAGAATAAAGTCATAATATTCAAACCTGCTGCTTTTGGAGACCATTGTCAAAATGAGGGCTACGGAGGATTTGTTTCTTGAGACACAACGAAACCCCTCTGAATAGCCCGTAGATGCATCCAACGTAACCCTGCAGTTGACCAGTTCAGCCATTTCCCCCTCCAGAAAAGCAGCAACACCCTCCAAGTCCCACTGGTTCTTTCGCCGGAAAAGATGCAATTTCTTGCATATTCTTTTTAAAGTTCTGATACTTATGATAATGTGATGCTGATGTGCCAAAAGATTAAGTATCTCCTTGTTTGTGAAACCTATCCTAAAATACAACTCAACCAAATCCTCCGTAGCCCTCATGTTAACAAGTGTCTCCAAAAGCAGCAGGTTTGAATATTATGACTTTATTCTCATAAATAATGACTTTTTTCTCGTTAATAATGAGTTTAATCTCGTAAATAATGACTTTTTTCTCATTAATAATGACTTTTTTTCCTCGTTAATAATGAGTTTTTTTCTCGTTAATAATGACTTTTTTCTCGTTAATAATGAGTTTAATCTCGTAAATAATGACTTTTTTCTCATTAATAATACTTTTTTTCTCGTTAATAATGAGTTTTTTCTCGTTAATAATGACTTTTTTCTAGTTAATAATGAGTTTAATCTCGTAAATAATGACTTTTTTCTCATTAATAATGACTTTTTTCTCATTAATAATGACTTTTTTCTCGTTAATAATGAGTTTTTTCTCGTAACTAATGACTTTAATCTCGTAAATAATTATTTTTTTTTCCCTTAATGTGGCCCTAATCCTCCGTCGTAATTATCACATCTAATCAATAATTAAAATGGAGTTAAACATAATAAAATGAATATAAGTAGGTGATTAAAATGCCCATATATATCAACCATGTGTTTAGCTGGGCTGTGCAAAATTTCAGCATATGAAAAATATGGTTCAATTTGTTCATTGTTAAAACCATGTTTTGGTTTGTCATCTTCCACGTTCATATCTCTGGCACTTTGGTCGGGCCAGCTGTTTGCAGATTTTACTCTGAAAGTCCTCACCGGATGTAGCTCGTGTTTCGCGCGTACCATTTGACGCAGCGGCTGAGCAGCGCCGTCGCTCCCACAGCAGAGAGGGAGGGAGGGGATGGGGCAGGCTGGTAACCGGGCTGTAACGGGGATAAGCTGCAGCCTCCGTCTCTCAGGTGCTCCGATGGAGTGAACCGGGCTCCGATGCGCCTTCACTTCTTTCTCTGTCGATCATGGAGAGGGTAAGACACATCGACCGTCCGGCGGCGGCTGAAATCCGCCGTGATGCTCGGGCACACGGATCTAGGCGTGCGGTAGACCGTCCAGCTGTTTTTATGGGTGGGGGTGGTGTGAGGAGGGAGGGAGGGAGGGGGGGCAGTGGGGTGTTGATAGGAAATAGACGCCTTGCAGTCGGAATAAAGCCAAAGCGGCGCACTATTTTCCGACATTTGGGTTAATCACATCTTGAAAAATAATCCAATTGCGTGCTATCTGGTGATTGAGCGTGTTAATTAGGCCTACATCATTTACAGCGTGATTGGCACCTCCTACCATGATGTGATAGCGATGTGAGGCTATCCTGCACAGCCCTATATGCATTAAAAAATGCTGTTTTTCCTCATATTTAAGCTAATTATTTTATTAAGACAGCAACTAATTTCCCATCCTGACACCCGAGGATAACAAGACCCTAGAATATATTTTTTTTCCAGATGGTTTCCGGAGAAAGAAGCCTATTTCCTCCTGGATACAGCCCGTAATTACAATTCATGATGACACCCTTTTTTCCCTTCTTCACATGAATGTATGAAACAGCGCCGCATCTTTCTGCTACCTACAGGCCCTTATAATTGTTCTGTGTTTGCGTGAGGTAAAGCCACCATTCACGACTCATTTTCCGTACATCATGCGTATTCATTTTCACCATCATGATGACTATGGGCGCACGGATTCATAGAGCCGAGACATGCACTGATGGATGAATTACTCCAGACGTTTGAGTATCGCGATGCCAGTCAGTGGAAGAGAGAGCTGTGCTGCAACAGCAATGGTTATTCTGTCTTTGAGGTTTGGAGGAGAGCTGTGTGTGTGTGTGTGTGTGTGTGTGTGTGTGTGAGAGAGAGAGAGAGAGAGAGAGAGAAGATGTATCACATGGTATGGTATGAGAGATCATAACCTGGTGGCGTAATACAGGCTTTACTATGACATCATGTGTTCCTCCATCATTTTAACTTACACATTTGCCTAAAAATGTCCTCTCCCTTCTTTTTTTTTTCTTCTCCAGGTTTGTCTCTCATCTCAGTGAAGCCTGGGCCAGGGGTCAGAGGTCATCCACCAAACTTGCACTTCTCCCTCTTACCCCTGCAACCCCACCCCACCCCCTAACCCCCACTCAGCCCCCGTCACCCCACACTGTTCCCTCCAAACACCGGAACTTATCTTGCGTCCCACACTTTTCTTTCACTGTCCGTCCTCCCCTCAGCACTTGTCTCTTGCCTGCCACCCAATCAGCTTGAGAGGACAGACACCTCCTAACCTGACGTCCGTTTCATGACGAGCCAGTGGTCCACCAGACCTTAGACAGCTTCTCAGATAACCCCTCTCACACCCAGGCCTCAAGATGATGTGCGAGGTGATGCCCACCATCTCGGAGGACGGGCGCGGTGGCGGAGGAGGCGGCTCGTCTTCCCGGCGGGGGGCGGCGGTGGAGGTATGGGCGGAGGAGGGATGGGATGGGAGGCATGGGGGGCTACGGCAGCAGGGATCCACGCAGTGGTGCTGGCGGCGGCAGTGATGAGGAGGGGCAGCACGGGCAACCTGGAGTCGCTAATGGTGAACATGCTGACGGAGAGGGAGAGGCTGCTGGAGAGCCTGAGGGAAACCCAGGACAGCCTGGGGACGGCGCACCTACGTCTGAGGGAGCTGGGCCACGAGAAGGAGTCACTTCAGAGGCAGCTGTCCATCGCCCTACCACAGGTACAGTGACTGAGGGGGGGGTCAAGGAGGAGGTGAAAGAATCTCATAATGCTGTTTCAGTGCTACACACATACACACATCTCATCAGTCTATAGCCCATCTGTCCGTAATCCAGCCTCCCCATCGCTGTAAGCATGGATGGGTTACTGAAAGGGCCCACCGGGCACAGGCCCAGGGGCCCCAAGTCTCAGGAGTCCCCTGGTGTTCACTAGCAAAATGTCAAATTAAAATGCACCAACCAGGAAGAGGAACAACCCTCCAAAAAGATGCATAACAACTACAAAGAGACACAAAACCACCACCTGTAAAATCTGCCACTTTTAAAAAATCTGAAAAGCAAGTGCCTTTAAAAATGTAAGTGAACACAACTATTAATCTTAATTTGTTAACTTTATATTTTATTATTAAATTTACCTAAGATTTGGTTGCATTAATTTTTGTGGCATTGTTGCAACTTAAAAATGACAACATGAAAAAGTTAAATCAATCTTTTTTAAGTTTTAACAACTTCAGTAAACCAAGTTTACTGTGCTATATATGTGTTTTCTGCTGGTTGCAGACTAGTCATATTTGTATTTTTTTAAACATGTTAAAACCAAACTGCAGATCTCCTAACTTCATTATTGGCAAAATCTTTTGTGTCATGATCAAGGTAAGTCAGACTAACTTGGTTTACTGAAGTTGTTAACACACTTAGACAGAACAAGGTAATTTCCCTTTCATTTTTATGTTGCAACAACTCAACAAAATTAAGTAAATACAGCTACATTTTTAGTGGACTTAACACTTACAAATAAAGTAAACAAAAACTAAGATTTAAAGTTATTTTGACTTTTTCAAAGTGTTGGTTTTGAAGATTATTTTAAGATCAATTTCTCAGATTGTACAGTGCACAAAGTCTGTGTCTTGCTCCTGTGTAGGGGTGGTGATGGGGCCCTTGCAAATCTGTGCCCAGGAGCCCATTGTCTTGTAATCCGCCCATGCCTGTAAGAGGATATTATTGTTATCATACTTCCACTGACAGAGGTCATGTTAGTGTTTTACCGTGTCGAGGTCAGACTGAAGGTTTCATCAGAAAGTTATCTGTTCAACTGGCCTGAAAGGACAAGTTCAGTCATATCTTAAACCTTTTGAGCAAATTGTCATGATTGCTTTCTAAAACATGGGAGGCAGGCAACGAGCAACTCAAGAAATGACTCAAAAAATAGCAAGAAATTAGTAAAAAGCTACAAGAATATTACCTGAAATGAGCCAAAACAATGAAAAAATAAAAGAACAAAAACAGGACATGAAATTAAAAGATCAGAAACCGCGAATGAACTGCTAAAAGTGGTAAAGTAAAATAATGATATAAGATAATTATGTAATTATAGTTATCTTGGATTTTTTTTCATTAGTTATTTGACAGTTTTCTAACAATTCTCTGTCTTTTTTTTTTTTTTTTAACTAATTTTCAGGTCATGTTCTTGTCACCCTTCGCTAATTTTTTGCAGATTGCAGGACATTTCATACCAAGTTGCTGATTGCCTTTTTTCACGTGTTTTTGTCAGACATGTGCTCACATTTTAAAGGTTTAAATGTTTGTAAAAGACGTCTAAGTACAGCACGATGTCGATCCAGGTTTCAAAGGGTTAATGGCATTGAATTATGGAACGTATAGACAAGCATATGTGCATCCCAAATTTTACTCAGAGGAGCAATTAACCCCAAATTGAAGACTCAGCCATGAGCTGAAACAATAGTGTGAAATACATTTAGTATCTGAGTGCAACGCATGGTGGTCATTATCTCTCGCATATGTTTTGCCTCATACATTCACGTCCTACAGTCGCATGCAGACGCACATTGAAGTACGTGCATGACTGAAGCATTAACACTGAGGTAAATAGAGGACATGATTATTGAATAACCAGACCCGTATGTCAAATATCTACTCACAAACATTTGCATTGGCAAAAAGCTGTTTTAAGAAAACAGTTTTATGTTTTCATTAGAGCAAGAAAAAAGACTGTTAGCTTTTAGCTTTAGTTGTAATAGTTTGGGTGAAGGTTGTGCTGCAACAGATGGAAGTATTGGTAAGAATCTGCTGTTTATTTTTTGGTTCTACATGCTGGCACGTGGGTGTGTGGTTACAATCAACTGTTCCCTTAATGCTCCTAGTACCCTCAGCTGCTAGATTCAAATATAGTTTGGGATGTGTGTAAAGTCTTAACTGTCTCTCAGGTAGGGCTGCACAAAACTCAAAATATTACCGAAATAGCAATATGGCCAAGTGCTAAATCCAAATCAGAGGAGTTGTAATTTGTAATGTATCACAGCATACTAAATACAGTAAAGGTAGCACTGTGGTGTTACAGAGATGCCCCAGCCTATAAATCATACTCCAGACATAAGAGGAAATGATTTTTTTGGTGCAGACCTTTGCAAAAATCACATCATCATCATTTTCTTTAAAGAAATGAAAATTACCATTCTAAGTAAAATTGCAACTTGTATGACAATCTGCCAAATAATGAACATGCCTTTTTTTGCATGTTGTGTAGCCCTAGTCCAGGGATGTGTAGTCGTATTATATTATCTCTCTGTCATCTAAAGTCTGTTATGAAACAGGTATGCTCAGCTCGAAACTGAAAAACACAAAACTACAGAAAATAGTCCATATTCACAAAATATGCATGCCCTAAAGTACTTGATATGGACATATATACAGTGAACATAATTAGCCCTACAAGTACATGATCCTTCAGAGGGTTTTTTTGCCTTGTGCACGCAAATAGTTTTAAATGTCTAATCTTATAAACACATGTAATAAGAGAACACCAGAATACCAGATAAACTTCATCCCTGTGAGCTGCAGTGCTGGAAAAGTAATAAAATAGTTTTCTTAGTGTATAAAAAAAGCATCAAAAGCAAAATGTAAAAAATTAAAAAATTAAAAGTAGAAATCCTGCATTCAAAATCTAACTTCAGCAAAGTAAACAAGTATCATTGGTAGAGTGTTGTGCTGTATCAAAAGTACTCCGATTGAAAATGGTTCCTTTCACAGTGTTGAATTATTGATGCCTTAACCTGTTAGCAGGGTTTTAATGTTGTAGCCGGTCCAGGTGGCGCTGAGTCTGACTCCTTTATTGTTCTGCTGGGGAGTTTAAAGTACAGCAACACAGATGGAAACCATCGCATCTCCAGCATCCACACCATCTTTCTTTTCTCCCGTTAAAACTCCTCACATGATGCTGCAAATGTGAAGCTAAAATAAGGCTGTGGTATAAGGTCGTCGAGGTAAAACATGGCTGAGATATAACAGTGTTTTTTTATTGAGTTCATTTCATGCATTTCGTGCATTACAAACTTGATCTAAACACCGATGGCGTCATTATTCTATAATTATTAAACTGCACAATCAGCATTTACTTCATAATGATAAGTTAAAGGGAAAAAAAATCAATTTCTACTTTAACAAAATTGATTTAAAATTTGCTGCAGTTTATGCCCCTTTGTATTATTATTACTTGCAAGTCACAGAAATCAACATCTGACTTTCCCCAAAATAAAAAGCCTGTTATCTTTTACAAATAGAACATTCTGTAAGAAAATATGTTCCATATGTTGCACCAAAAAAAAAAGTTTAGACTGTATTTGCCATCCAGGTAGCTGAAAATGGCGTGTGTTCTTACTCGTTTTGTAAAATACGAGCAAAATATTGTGTTATTTTGTATGAAAGTATAAAGGATTGGAAAGTAATCTAAATATACTAACATAACACATAATAGAATTTTAAATTTGGGTCATGTTGTACAAACTGAGCAAGGAGAGGTTTCATTTCAAGCTACTGTCTCTGTGTTGGTTATGAATTACAGCCACAACATGAGAAACAAGCTAAAAACTCTTTTAATTGTGCAGTTGAAATATTTTTTCAGTCTTTGAGGATTCTGTAAATACTTTCAGAGCAGTACTAAGGGTTGTCAAAAAAAAGCCCATCTTGGCTTTTTAAAGGCCGTTATAAATTTTCCTGTAAAATTTGCTGAGCTTTGTGATGGAAACACATGAGAAGCACAAACCGGGTCTGAGCTAAAACCTGGAGATGATGGCAAAATGTTGCATTTGCCCCCTGTAGCACAGGAGCCAATTATTATATTATCCCACATCCCCGTGCCCGAGAGCTAATCATTTTGTAATTCCACTCAACATACAAGGGCTCCGTCTCTATTTTCAGGCAGGAGTCATTGTTGGATGCCTCGGGCGCCGATGATGCCTCCCTCATTGTTAGTGCACTATTTTTCTCTGTCGCTACACCGGGAAACAACAAAAAAAAAAATAATCAAAACGAAATAACAGATGTAGCAGCGCCGCGCGCTCTCACACAGAGTGACTGGACATTAAAGGGCAATATTACCTCACTGCGAGGAGATCAATATGGCGCACACATCTGTAGAAACACACACACGCAGACACAGGAACACATGGAGTGCTGTGATACATTCTACAGTAGATGAGTTCAGCGAGTTCGTCTGCGCACGTTAGACGTTGCCAAGAGAGGAAAATAGGAGAGAGGGATGGAGAGAGCCACAGCATGGCACACACAGAGAGAAAAACCTGGTGATATGAAACACACAGAGACTAACAAATCAAGCCCATTTGCATATTGCTGCATACTAATAAGGTGGCTTCTAGAGTCTGCTTTAGATGTGGTGGATCATGACGGGGGAGATTGAAATGGATGAAGGAGGAAGAGTGGAAAAGAGGTGAATGCCAGTGCAGGGTGATGTGCATCGACCAAATATGAACCCAAAGAGAGGAATCCAGGAAGTGTACCGGTGGTCCATCTCACTCCATCTTTTCTCGCAAATTAATCCCAGAATTATGATATCCTTTGGGCCCAGTACATGCCATCTGCACGCAGCAATTTCCTCCTTGATCCTCCCTACTTCCATCTTTTCAAATAAGCTCCTTTCCTTTCACGTCCTTTCTCCATCCTCCCATAATTCAGCCCAGTGAGCACATGAGATGTAGAGGCTTGTCAGAGACTGTACATGCTGTACTTTTTTTTAATGCATTTTGGCTGGGAGAGGGTGTTGAGGTAAAGGCGCCTGTTTGCTGCCGTGTGGGTAAACTGATTAGCGGGAACACAAGATAACAGCAGCGCCGCGCATGCATCGGTGCCCTTTAACTGCTTGTTTTGCATAAGCATTTCTTTTTTAAACACGCATGATTCGGGGCACGCGTAGTGCTCTGTGTCATATGTGTATCACGCCACCGTCACGCACGAGCAGAGAGGACAATCAGTGCACGGACGAGCGGTCGTGCCACAGTATGTGTGCATAAGATCATGTGTTCAGTGGAGGGTTGTGATTACAGAAACAAAGGAATAATCTCTGCTGAAAGTTTGACTTTATGGTGTCACTCATCCTCTCTTTGTTGATTTGTTGCTATGGATACCATTCAGTTTGACCAAAGGCAGCAGATTTTAATCATAACTATCATGTAGCTAACCTCACATTATACCTAATTGGATTAAATTACACAAAATCACAATTCAACTGGACTGCTGTCAGTTGGAGATGTAAGACATTACACTGCGCTGGATTCACTCCAGCTCCTCTCATGCTTGTTTAACCTCCAAGCGTTTGTTTTAATGACGGGCAAACGCACAGCCAGTCGTGGTTATTGAGCAATTAAACCAATTTCAGGTGCAACACATGCAGTAAACCTGGTTGTTAGATTTTATATCGAGGCCTGGTTTAAGACTCCTGGTGGCCGTTAACCGTGAACGCTGTGGTGGATATGGCAGGGATTGTAGTGTGTGGAGGGGTTTCCTCGCTGCGTGTCTGTGCACGTTTGTTTAATGCAGTGAAAGTCTGTGAGGTTGACTGTGAGTTCGCTAATGAAATCAAGACTTGTTCACTGTAGTTTATTGTGCTGTGTGGGTTAACGGAAAATGTTGGCAGTAAGGTGTTAAGGTGCCATTCTTTGGGATAACTGGCCAAAGTTAGAGGAGGTAACTGCATGCTGAGACCATGAGGTTTGGTAAAAGAATTCTACTGATCTTCATTTATTGGTCTTAAACCTCCTGACTCAACATTTATCAATCATACAAGGGAGAAATCTATTAAAAAAGTAACAAGAACTGCATTTTGTCTGGCAGTGCAGATTCAAGACCTATGGAAGCCCATGTCTGCCAGTGCAATGAGAAAAAAAATCCTGTAAGTCATTATAATGACAAACTTTCACAGACAATGACTTAATATCTCAAAATAACAACTTCGATCAAACTTTGACTAAAAGTCAAAATAATGATTTAGAATAAAAAATTATAAGACACTTTATTAAAAAATAATTACGTTCTATCTCAAAGTTAGATAAGATAAGATAATAAGTTAATAAAATAAGTTTAAATAATGTAAGTATAAATAATGAGAAACTTTCTGCAAATAATGAGTTAGTATCTCAAAAATGACTTAGTAACAAAATAATGAGAAACATTCTCAAAGACAATGACTCAAAGTAATAAGTTCAAGTCAAAATAATGAGTAACTTTCAAAACAATGAATTTCTCAAAATAATGCCATACCATGCCATGAAAAAACTGTCTTGAAACAATGACTTAATATCTCAAAATGAGACACTTTCTCGAAATAATGACCTAATATTAAAAAGATGACTTGCGGATGGGAAAAAAAAGGTAGTACCTTAGAATAATGATTTAGTATCAAAATAATGAAAAAGTTTCTTAAAATAACAATGTAGTCGCTCAAAATACTGGCTTAAATCAAAATAATGATTTAGAATCAAAAATAATAAGAGAAAGTTTCTAAAAATAATGACCTAGTATCTCAGAAATAATGAGTTAATATCAAAATAATGAGAAACTTTTTGTAAATAATAACTTAGTATGTCCAAATTATGAATTAGTCTACAAAAAATGAGAAACGTTTGTAAAACAGTGAGTTAGTATGAGATAAATGAGTCGCCATAATGACTTACAGAATCTTTTTTTTTTTTGTCATCACACTGGCGTAAATGGGCTTCCATACAAGCAGCCATAAGATATCAAACTTGGAACCTTCACTCCTTTGCTCACTTGTTTCTAATCTCTCCACCTGTGAAACCAGCCAGTGCAACAAAGTTTATACCTGCCCTCTGCTGGCATTCTGGGAAATGAAGGAAGTCGCCAACCAAAGCAGACAGGGCAGTTTTAGGGAGAGAGGGAGAGCGGAGCGCTTCACAACAGAATCATTTATCGGTACAGTTTGATGAGTGTGTGTGATCATGACCTCATGCAGCAGCCCGGAGTCAATAACAGCTCCCTCTTGTGACCCTGCAGGAGTTTGCAGTGCTGACCAAAGAGCTGAACCTCTGCCGGGAGCAGCTGCTGGAGAGGGAGGAGGAGATCGCAGAGCTGAAGGCGGAGAGGAACAACACACGGGTCAGTACACTAATACGTCTGCGCCAAGTGTCTGTTTAACATTATCTTTTTATTTATTTGGTTAATTACAGCTCTGGTCTGATTTTTTTTGGCACGAGTTTTCTGAAAAGAAATCCCCATGAAATGTGAACTCTAATCGTGTGAGACCGTTTATAACCGATAAGAGGTGCACTGTGGAGACGTTTTACTGTATGTGAACCACATGTGTTTCCAGCTGCTGCTCGAACATCTGGAGTGCCTGGTTTCCCGTCACGAGCGCAGCCTGAGGATGACCGTGGTGAAGAGGCAGGCCCAGTCCCCAGCCGGGGTCTCCAGCGAGGTGGAGGTCCTAAAAGCACTTAAGTCCCTGTTTGAGCACCACAAAGCTCTGGATGAGAAGGTGAGGGAAAGGCTACGGGTGGCTCTGGAGCGAGTGGCGTCCCTGGAGGAAGAGCTTCAGTCCTCCTCTCAAGAGGTGAGTCCATGTTTCTGTGCTGGTTTTCGCAGGTTTCAGTGAATTAATAATGAGAGTGTCTTCTTGACGATTCTCCTCTGTGTTGTTTTAGGTTGTGTCTTTAAGGGAACAAATCAAGCGGCGGCAGCAAGGACTAGACAACGGCAAAGAGGTGACGGGATGCATTTCTTATACAGTTTCAGAAATAGGTGCTTCACAGAAGTGGAAACATTTAATCAGCGTACGGTTCACACAATCAAATCACATTTTTCAAGTCGAAATAAGGATGCTAACTCTACATCTCTGCTGGGCGAGCAGAGATGTATTGGTTTCAACGTGTCACCATGAAAATCCCTCACTGTTACTGCTTTGACATTCGCACTGAGTGACCAACACGTTTCATGCATTCAGTGCTTTTAGCAGAAGAAACCTGAAAATCCAAAATAACCACGGGTAAGATGAGCGCCATCATGGGAAAAGAGTCAGTGTCTGATTATTGTTGGGAGTAACACCTTACAAAGAAGTACTGTAATTTCACTTTTTTCGTGGTAACTAAAAATGAAACAAATTACTTTTTCAAATTATTTAATGCAGTTACAATCAATGAAATTTTAAACAGTTAACTTGTTACTTTTGTCTTGATCATAGCCGACAAACGCACCCTTTTCCCAATATTTAATGATCTTACATTAATGATCTAACATTAAGGGAAGTAACTAGTAACTAATCGCTAATTTTTAGTAACTTGCACAACTGTCAACAAGAATGTGATGCTGAATGCTGTTGTTTAGCATTTACAATGATAGCCATGCCCACCATTCTAGTTTAGTGTGTTAGAGGGATGTTTTATGCTGTAAAGATCAAGAGCCTCTTAAGGCAAATTTGTGACTTACTTATATAAACAAAAGTTACTTGTGTTGTCCACAGCTGATGGGAATGGCATCAGTTTAGCAGGTATTTGGTCATAGAGCAAACTACTAGACATGAAAAAGTGTTGATTTGATGATGGCGCTAGATGGAAAGAGAAGGGAAAGTGATTACAGTTCATCCTGAGAGGGACGTAAACATCTGAATCAAATTTTTAGAGCTCCGACTTTTAACCAGTTGATCAATTAGTTTTCAACTATTATATTCATTGCCGTCTACTTGATAATTGATTGATCATTTGAGTAATATTTTAAGAAAAAAAGTCAAAAATTCTGATTAAATTTGAACATTATTTTAATTTCTGTACTCCTCTATGACAGTAAATTTAATATTTCTGGGTTGTGTACAAAACAGAACATTTATTAGCGTAATCTTGGGCTTTTACCCATTTATAGGCCAAACAATCAATTCATCAAGAAAATAATTAACAGATTAACCCACAGTGAAAATAATCCTTAGAAGCAGCCATACAGATTTCTTGTCAGTCCATCCACTATTTGAGTTGAGACACACACATTACTTCAAAGCACAAACGTCACAGTAGTGTAAGAAGAGAAGTCAGGGCATCTCTGAAGGTTCACCCCCCCGAACCAAAAGGACAGAAGTTTATGCCAATGTGTCGAGTAGATGTTTTTGTCTGGACAAGTCAAAACAGAGGACACATGATGTGTCCCGATAACCCAGGTGGATCATACTGTAGCAATGTAATGGTTCTTTCTGCACCATTAATTAAAGTCATCCTTTTCTCTTTATCCAGCGGCTTCCCAACGGACCATCGTCCATCCTGGATGACGGGGACATCGACAGGCAGCGGGAGGGCGAGATAGAGAGACAGAGGTCAGAGCTGGGACAGCTGAAAGAGCGACTGGCCCTCATGTGCAGACAGGTACTCGATTCGGGGACACTCCTATGGTCTAATGCGCTCAGCAAAACAAACAAAATATCGCACGCCAGCAGATGCTAAACGGACAGAAAGTGACGTGTGCTCGCTCAGCCTTGTATCCCCACACTCTCGCTTTCCCGGCAGGTCGGGGAGATCGAGGAGCAGCTGACGTCCGCCAGGAGGGAGCTGGCCCGATCGGAGGAGGCCAACCAGAAACTACAGCGGGATGTGAAAGAGGTGAGACGCCACCGAGCTGTTGACAGACAATAATGTGTGTGTTTGTCCCATTGGCACACATAGTCTATTTTGCTTGTACTCGCAGAAGTATGTAACAGTTTGCTATGGTTACAAAGCCATTTGCCTACTTGGCAGCGGCGGCTGTTACTGTACGCACCAGAGCCTCTACCCCTGTAGCCATGGCGACAGTGCCAGTCACTGTGCTGGTGGTGGAGTGAAAGTTGTCTTGGGCATTTTTGGACAATCGATCCAGAGAACCTTTTTCCCTTCACGTCTTCTTGTCTAACTGCTTCTCCTCACTCACTTCTCTCTTATCTCCCCCCTGCCCTCCCCCCTCCGTCTCTTTTTGACTTGTGCAACAGCATAAGTGGGTGCCTCTGAAAGCTGTCAACAACAACTATTAACCAGTCATTATCATTCTTCAGCTAATAGCCGTTTGAGCTCAGTGAATTCCCTTTGATCAACACCTACTTGTAAACTTGACATTTGCCCTATCCCACTTTCTCTGTCTGCTCTCCTCCGCTTCCTATTTCTGCATCTTTACATTTTTTCTGCAATTCCTCCAGGCGCTCTGTCAGAGGGAAGACATGGAAGAGAGAATCACCACGTTAGAACGCAGGTTTGTGTTTTGTCTCTGTGAAATCTCTTAGCCTTCCTGCAAAGCGTCCTCCCGCTCACTGCTCTCTCTCTGCTCTGTTGTTTTTTTTGCAGGTACCTGAGCGCCCAGAGGGAGGCGACGTCTCTCCACGACATAAAAGACAAACTGGAGAACGAGTTGGCCAGCAAAGACTCACTCTATAGACAGGTGAGGGGGAGGAGTGGGGGACTTTCTGCTGTTGATTGGCAGCTTGGCCATGTTTTCACTTTGGCACACAAGAGCGTGCCATCATTGTGTTTTCTTTTTCCTCCCGGTGGTTTTCATCATGTCTGCTGCCCTCGGGGATCTTCGCTCCCGCTCTACGAGTTTCACCTCCACTCCCTTTTGTTTTCTTGCAGAGTGAGGAGAAGAACCGGCAGCTCCAGGAGCGTCTGGATGATGCCAAGCAGAAGCTGCAGCAGACTCTGCAGAGGGCCGAGACACTGCCGGAGATCGAGGCCCAGCTCGCGCAGAGGGTGGCAGCGCTCAACAAGGTGTGTGTGTGTGTGTGTGTGTGTGTGTGTGTGTGTGTGTGTGTGTGTGTGTGTGTGTGCATGCATGCAAGTGTGTGTGTGCAAGTGTGTGCAGGTTTGGAAATGTGTCAAGGTTTTCTTTTCACCTCATTCAGTTTTACATAATGAGATTAAAATGGCAATTTTTTTTCAACCGACAGCAGCAATATGTGCATGCATATGTGCGCAGACACAATTGCGCGAGTGTGCGTGTGCATGCATGGGCATGCTGGCTGGTGCAGGCGTGAATATATACGTGTGTTTATTCATGCGTAAGTCAAACGGAACATGAGATGTCAAATGACAGATGAATACCAAATATTTTCATCAAGCGGTGCCAGTAATTCACAAGCACACGATCTGAAGATGAAAGCCAGCTCAGGGCACCGAGTCGGCTCAGCTATTTGATCCTTGGGCGATCTACACGTCAAGAACTGTACGCCGCACAAATTCTTCATGACTGACTGATTTAATTGCTCTTATGTTAACCTCTTGCATTCCTGTAAACACAGTGCCAAAAAAAATCCTCACTCTCCTCCAGGTAGCCAAACCTCTTAAATGGCTACACTCACATGTTGGGGCAAGATGGCTTCCTCAGGAGGAGAGGATGAACGCCTGTAAGAGACGAGCGAACAAAGTTTCCTGTTTCGCTGTGATCTGTACAGGCATGTCACTAATTGGTAGACTCGGGTCAACAAGCTGTTTCCTTTTGTGTTAATTTGTATTAGTGTCGCAACACGGTTCAGGCTGTAACCCCGCTTCCTTCCTTTGCAATCATTCAGGCGGAGGAGCGTCATGGTAACTTTGAGGAGCGACTGCGACAGATGGAGGCGCAACTGGAGGAGAAGAACCAGGAGCTACAGAGGGTGAGTCATGCTTGCTTTTTTTTTCTCTTTCTCTTTTTTATTCCTCCCCCTCTTTCATGCCGTCGCTTTTGTCAGCCTTCACGCAGCACAAAGGCGCACTAATTTTCTAAACCCTTTATTTGACCGTACACACTCAGATAGACATCTTTGTCTCTCGCTCTCAGTCAAGCAGAATGCTTGTTATTAACTCTCCTACAGCCCCCCCACCTCCTTCTTACACTTGTTTTTTTTTCCTCCTGTTTCACTCTCACCCGTGTCGCTCTCTCTTCCCCCCTCAGGCGAGGCAGAGGGAGAGGATGAACGACGAACACAACAAGCGTCTCTCTGACACGGTGGACAAGCTGCTGTCTGAGTCCAATGAGAGGCTGCAGCTCCATCTGAAGGAGAGGATGGCCGCTCTGGAGGAAAAGGTGACCAAATCGCGAACATGTCTTCATTTTGATCTTCAGCTTGTAAAAATCATGCAACAGAGAATGTATCCGTCCCCAGTCAAGACCCTAAAGATGTGTCCCTTTTCCCTAAATAAACTCTTGGTGTCAGGTATGCTGATGCAGCTCTTTGCCCTCCAGCAAGTGACCAGTTAAAACTTGAGCAAATACCAAAACTGATCCCCAAACAGCCATAAATCCTTCATCCAGAGCAGATTTACTTACTTTACTGAACTTAAGTACCGCTTTGAGGTACTTTTACCAGACTTTAGTATTTGCATTTCAGAGTGCTTCATACTTCCACTGCATTTCAGAGTAGAGATGTAATGATCAATTGATTAGTTGCCAACTATTAAATCAATCACCAGCTAATTTGGTCATGATTATTCTGTTTGGGCAATTAAAAAAAAAAACCCAAATTCTCTGATTCCAGCCTTTAAATACTTTTTGGTTTCTTTTCTCAGTAAATTGAATATATTTGGGTTGTGGATAAAACAAGTTATTTGGAGGACGTCACCGATCGACATTTTTCACTAAACGAACGACTAATAATGGACAGATTTGATGATTAAAATATTTGTCAGTTCCAGTCCTGTTTCAGAGCTCCACCTCATCCAACTGCAACATGCTGCTTATATATTAATGCTACTATAAAAGAAAATAAAAATAAAATAATGTATATATATATATATCTATATATCTATAGATAAGTCTCGTTGCCATACAGTTATATAGTTTATAATAAAATAACACTCATGGGTAATTTTTCTAAATTTTACTTTACTAATTTTTTTTTATATTTTCTTAATAACACATTTATACGCTCACTTTGAATGCAGGACTTCAACTTGTAGCTGAGCATTTTTACAGTGTTGGACTGCTCCTTTTAATTCAGTAAAGGATTAAAATGATGAGTGAAAATATGGCTGAAATTTGAATTTTAAAACACCATTTGGAGCACAAACTTGGTTCTGTCTTCTGTTGTTTTTTTCTCTTACTTTAGTGCATTATCAGCACTTTATTAACATTTTCCACCTATTTTTCCTCTGTTTTTATGCACTGGAGGCATTTTCTGAGCAGTCAGCATCGCAAAAGGAGCATATTAACTGTAAATTGAAGAGATAACTTTCCCTTTGCTGCAGGGAAAGTTTCTGTAAAAGCAAAATCTGGGAGAAAATAGGCTTAAACCGCTCTACCCCTTTTAAAAGATCTGGGAAAAAAACGAAAACATCCTGGGTTAGTAGACATTGCTGTGACGTGTGCAGGATTTCTGTTTCCCATTTCTACTGTGCAGCTTCAAATAACACAATATACCACTTTCAGACCAATTCACCAACCCTGCTGTCCAGTTTGAAAACACATCTCCTTGTTACTTCACAGTATTATTGCTTCTCATTTTCTTCCAGAACGCCCTGTCTGAGGAGCTGTCTAACATGAAGAAGCTCCAGGACGATCTCCTGGCAAACAAGGTGCCTGCGCCTCTAGGCTTCACTTTTAGTTAAAGCTAGTCGACATATGTTCCTTTTTTCACTAGCTCTCTCTCTCTTTTTTCCACCCTCAGGACCAGCTGATAGCGGAGCTGGAGCGGCTTCAGCTGGAGTTGGATCAGCTGAGAGCGAGGCCAGGGGGCTCCTATTCTAGGTTTGTTGAGTAAAAACATTACTCTGAGTCTCCCGCGTCGTCTGACTGTGAAGACGCCAGTATTGTGTCTCTTATCTTGTCAGATGTTGTAGATAAATCTGTGCGTGTTGGAGGTGTGTACCACTGTCAGCACTCACGCAGATAAAACACTGTTGATATGTACACACTCATTAACCCACACATACACACATACATGATCCAACACTTCTCATTAGCACATTCTCATCTGCATGTCTCGACACTTGTTATTCTGAACCTGTAAATGGGAACATGACACATTATATGAGGTAAAATCACCGGTTTTCCTCATATATTTTGTTATTTTTAGTCTTTTATATTGGATGTACTAGGCTTTGTTCATATTTTTTATATTATATAGTTTTTATTATTAGAGTTTTTTATATTTTAGATATTTATTAACAGATGCTCAAATTAAAGTGAAATTACAGTTCGAAAAATATATCAGATTTCCAAATTAATACCCTTATTAATTTGTATAAACTAACAAATGAATCAGATATGATCAGAATTGAGAAAGAAAAATAAGAAGTTGTACAGCATCGATCATCAATTAAGCGGTTGCAGGTAAAAGATCACTTTGACCTCATGAAACATATATTTTGCCATAACTCAAGAATTAATACGTTAAATACAACAAAATTGCAAACAAACGTCCAAAAGATTATATCAATAAAGTGACAGGTGCACAGAGGCATTTACAGCATGCCAGTGATTCTAGTTTTCACATATTGTCTCCTTAGTTTGTTCTTTTTTAATATTTCTCCTGCACATATTTTAGTTTGGTATTGCCAGCTGTGTTATGCTAATGTGTTTTTCTGTGTTTGTTCTGTGTAGCTGCTGCCATAATCTTACTCACCCTGCAGGGATAATTACCCTTTTATCTTATCTTGTATCTTTTTTTTCCCTGCGTCTCTGCAGTCGCTCTCTGCCAGGTAGCGCTCTGGAGTTGAGGTATTCCCATGGGAGCGGCTCGCTCCCAGCGGGCTCCACCACTCACCTGGATCCCTTCGGTAACACCTCGGGGGGTGTGGTCAGGCGAAGCCACCGGGCCCGTTGGAGCTCCGCCAGAGAGGACTCTACCAAGGTGAGACTCAGACATTCCTTAAAATCTGTCAAAAAACCCCACTTTTATTTTTAATCTATCTGTATCTTTTTATATTGAATCAGCACACAGACTTTTTTTCGTTGCACTTTATAGCTCTTAGAAGCATCAGTAACGTTTCTGTTAAACAACAAAAGTTGGCCAAATATCCAACGATATGGAAAACCTTAATACCAAGAATTGGGAAAAAATTGAACCGTGCAATTTTCTCATCAGTCATTCTTACAAAAAAAAGTTGTGGTTTTTTCCACCTGAACAAAAAAAAAATTCTTGCATTTCTTATGGAGAAGTTAACTAATAAACTCTAAAATAAAAATAAGGTGGATTATGAAACTACATCATTTACTTGCAGGTTGATATTGCATTCATCTCAATCTCTTGTGATTTTTTTTATTTCAGGGAACAATAAAAACACAACATAATGTAACATTTTGTTTCATGTGGAAGTACTGCAGTACTGCTCTCTCTGTGTGCAGTACCCAGACTGGGAGAGCGGGGCTCTGCTGGGGAGTGGGTTTGAGCCGGGCTTGGATGTGGGCTGTTCCGATGAGGAGGACGACGGGGAGCCTCGGTTTGGCTCCGAACTGCTGTCCCCCAGCGGACAGACGGACGTGCAGACCCTGGCCATCATGCTGCAGGAACAGCTGGAGGCCATCAATAAGGAGATCAAGTGAGGACAGGCGGCAGCACAGCAGCTGGGAGGGAGGGATGCTAGAAACACCTTTTTGCATAATCCGGCACATACCACAGCCCCAAAATAAACATATCAACACCCTCTGACACCGTCTGAAAAAAACTGCAGCAGTAAAGGAAGTTCTCACATCCTGTACTTTAGTTACAGTACTGATGAAACTACAAGCTCTGTACTCACACCTTTATTTGAGTACAAGTACATAAGTATTTACAGCAAAATTCACTTAAGGTATCAAAAGTCCTCATTCTTTAGTGAGAGAATATTGGCTCTGACTGAGCAGTGTGTCACTGGTGTAGCTGCTAAAGGTAGAGCTTGTTTGAACTATTTGATTTACAGTTATTTACTTTAGTCCAGTGGTTCCCACCCTGGGAGCCGGGCCCCTCCAAAGGGTCACCAGATAAATCTGAGGGGCCATTAGATGATTAATAGGAGAGGAAAGAAGAGAAAACAGAGTTGCACTTCACAAATTTGTATTTATTGTGTCTTGTTAGCGTAGCATAAAGACTTGAAACGGGGGAAGGTCCAGCCAGACTCTTTCCAGAGGTAATATAACCTGCTTATCAGTGCCTCTGAAGTTCACTAAATTACAAAAACAGTACAAAAACCGAAGAGTAAAACTGTCAACTCGCTGCTTTACGGGGGATTATGTATCAGACTGTTTTTCTGGCCAGGACCAGGAGCTTCCTGGAGACTCAGTTGGTTGCCGGTAACCCCTGTAGACCTATAGACCTTTATGCTAAGCTACGCTAACTCACTGCTGACTGTAGCTTTATAAGGAAAACTGTCACAAGCTGATTTCAACTTGCAGCAAAAGTAGTAGGAATGGTTGGAAACAGAGTCAGAATGTCTAAAGCCTGAGGTTTTTGCTCACAGGGTTTACTATGACACCGTTTTACCTCATTATTTGATACTTAGGCCACATTTACTGTGAACATCTCTCATTGTAACACAGTTTATAAGACACAAAAAACTGAAAAGCATCAAAAGGTTTCCTTTAGGGCAAGATAAGGCAGCTTTATTTGTAGAGCATGTTACAAACACCAGGGCAATTCAAAGTGCTCTAAAGTGCAAACTACAAAAAAATAAAAAATAAAGAGATCAGATATAAAAGGCAAAATTAATTTCTAAATGATTTAAAAATTATACAATACAAATCACCATTAGATCAAAGATCATTTAAAATGATTTAAAAATCAAATTTAAAATAAGTTTGTATAATTAGAGGGTGGAGTAGGCAGGGTAAAAAAGAAACATTTTTAGCTTTGAGTAAATAATGGTAAGAGTCGGGGCAGGTCTAACATCATCTGGGAGGTTATTTTAGGTCTGCGCTACATGATAATTCAATCTTTCCTAATCTGTTCAACGCTATCTGTTCAACGCTATACGACCAAATGTTTTAATCCATCCTTCTTTTCTCACCCTCTAAACTCAAATCCAGACTCATTCAGGAGGAGAAGGAGAACACGGAGTTGCGAGCCGAAGAGATTGAGAGCCGAGTCAGCGTGGCTTTGGACAGTCCGCCCATCCCTCCAACTTCCTTGGGGAGAGACAGCACAGGACGGGGCTTCATCCCTTCGTCTATAACATCCTCCACCCTGGCCTCCCCCTCTCCCCCCAGCTCCGGACACTCCACCCCTCGCCTGCCTCACTCCCCGGCCCGCGAGACTGATAGACAGGTACCGCTTCTATTCATGTCCCGTGTTAACCTCTTTTTTTTTTCTCGCCTCTGTATTCCACCTCCCTGTTTATGCAAACAGCTCCTCCAGACTGTGAGTC
Source organism: Plectropomus leopardus (assembly GCF_008729295.1). Lineage (NCBI taxonomy): Eukaryota > Metazoa > Chordata > Actinopteri > Perciformes > Serranidae > Plectropomus > Plectropomus leopardus. Next base: position 8,260,540 of record NC_056479.1, on the reverse strand, counting down.
ATGTAAATAAAGCACAAGTAAATCATGCAGACAGGGTCAGAGAAGTTCAGTTATTCTAGCAGCATGTTAGATTGGGTGAGACTGATCCAAGTAACTGGTAGGATGGTATGAGGGCTGGTGCCAGACACGCTGGTTTCCAGCATTTCGGAGGAAAGATGGTGCAATAAACACCAAGCATGCAGTCAGTGGGGATTGTGAAAGTGAAAAAGCGGATGTGGGCAGTAATGGAGCTCGAAAGCCACAACAGCTTCTACTCCTGAATACCAAAATGTCATGGTGATGCGGGGCTATATTGAGCAAAATGAGACTGTACTCACACACACTCTCCATTTACATGTTAGAAATTAAGACTAAAAAATGAGTCATTAATGGATCCAGGATAATTTACAGAGTAATTAGAATGTGAGGTTATAGATATTGTTTTCTTAGCTTATTCTGGATTTGTATTGTAGTGCCAAATAAGTACCATGTGATTGCTAGACTTTATCCAAACTTATATGACACATATTGATTTGCCTCACTCAAATTTCACTCAAAAATTTCAAAATCATTTGGCACGCAGCGCATTAAAACTGGTAATGTTTCTGCTGTTGGTTGCCGCCCGTGTTTGTTTTGGTAAAAGAAGACTGTGCGAGTTGGTGGAAACAATCTTTCTGTGTGGTTTGTCTTCAGATTTGATGAGGTGGGGAGAGTCTGTTTATTGAGCAGTAATAGAGTATAATTTCAATCAGTCCAGGTTCTGTGATTCAGCTGTTCTGAAATATGGCTCCTAAGTTTCCATGGTGCGAACAACCAAACTGCCCACTTTGAGAATTTTCTTTTTTTTCTCTTAATTGCTCTTTTTTACATTTCGATTTTTAGAACAGCAAAGATGATGACCGGTCCCTCGCCCTTCTTGATTCTACGCCTCCTTCCACTCCTCGTGCGCTGCGATTGGACAGGATGGCCCTCACCCATCCAGGAGCGATGCTAGATGACCCCCGGGAGTTTCGCAGGTATAGCAGCTCCGCATTAAATATAGCAAACACAGCGGTTAGAGCCTTGCTCGCCTTTTTCCCCTCAGTGATTCCCTTTGTCCCCTCCAGTCTCTCGGCAGATGGCAGCAGCTCCAACAGCAGCCAAGATTCTCTTCACAAGTCCAGCAAGAAGAAAAGCATCAAGTCTTCCATCGGGCGGCTTTTTGGGAAGAAGGAGAAAGGAAGGATGGGTCAACCTGGGCGAGATGGATCTGCTTCTCTTGGTAAACAGATGGAGGAAAACACTGTCTGTATATCAGTGATCCACACTGTCAGCATCTTCACTTAAACACTCAGCGATTCAAAGCTCATCTCTATTATATCTTTTAATCTTGTAAACCTTTGACCTCACTGTGTCTCTTCCAGCATCTACACCCTCTGAAGACTTGGCCTCTGGAGACCCAATAGGGATGAACAAGACTGGGACTCTGGGTCCAGCAGATAAAGACCGCCGCAGCAAGAAGAAGTACGTAAATGATGCATCCTGTTTTGGTTTGATTTGGTTTGCAGATTAAATGAATACTCCACCCCCCAAATGACCTATTGTAAATCAGTTGCTCACCCCATTTTACGCTTAATTTGTGAATAAAACTTTGTTTTGCTCACATGCCTCCAAGGTAAACAAAGGATCCAAAAACAGAAAACTCTTGATGAATATAAGTCATAGAGGCCCACGATTAATAACAGCAAAACTACATCAAAACATCTGTTTACAAACTATCTCGCGACTCGTGCAGAATAATCCAAGTCTCAGATATCCAATCTTATGCTCAGTACCTCCCAAACACTTACACTTCTCTAAAACTTTAATTTCAAAGCCAGACTCCGTTAATAAAAAAAAAAACCCAGTAATTTTACCTCGCTGAACATGGTAGCTGCTCTACCACTGCTCTGAATATTTTTATTATTTGTGTTATTTTGTGACTGATGTTTTAAAGGCTTAGTTCGGGTTCACCAAAGTCACATAATAACACAAACAAACAACATACAGAGGCAGTGATAGACCAGCAGGTCCCGTGTTCAGGGAGGTAACATTATTGTCTTTGTCAAAGGACATCGATAAGTTTCAGTTCAGTTCCCTTTTGGAAAAAAGGTCTGTTTGGGCAGCTGAGCAAATGGCAGGATGAATGAAACTTGAGTGAATTTGTAAACTAATGTTTTGATATAGTTTTGCTGTTGTGAAACGTGGACCCCAATGACCTCAATTCATTGAGAATTTTCTCCAGTTTTGGATTCTTTGTTCACCGTTGAGGCAAGTGAGAGAAACAGAGTTATCCCCATGAAATCAAGGTAACACTGGATGAGAAATTGATATACAAATGATCATTTGGGAGGGTGAAGTATTCCTTTAATATTTTGATTTCTAATATTTACCTTTTCCTCTTCTTACAAGGCATGAGCTACTGGAAGAAGCATGTCGCCAAGGACTTCCCTTTGCATCTTGGGATGGACCCACTGTTGTATCTTGGTTGGAGGTACTGTGCCATCACAGACACCTGAGGGATCGGAGATTGTCTTAAAAAACAGAATTTGGATTTTTTTTTTTTGTTTTTTCCTCATATTTTCTCCATCATTTAATATGTTGTTTGCCTCCTTCCAGCTTTGGGTGGGAATGCCGGCCTGGTACGTCGCAGCTTGTCGCGCCAACGTGAAGAGCGGCGCCATCATGGCCAACCTGTCGGACACAGAGATCCAGAGGGAGATTGGCATTAGTAACCCGCTTCACCGCCTCAAACTGCGGCTGGCCATCCAGGAGATGGTGTCCCTCACCAGCCCCTCTGCTCCGGCCAGCACTCGATCTGTGAGACATAGTCATTCACCTTACAGAAAAAAGAGAAATTAAGACCACAAATGTTCTCGTGTCATAAAATTTAATTTAGTACAGCATTTAAATTGCTGAGTTTAGCCTTTGTGCTGATAATGCAAAAAAGCTGCATTCATATCAGCACCATGAGGTATAAGTTGAACCAGGTGCTTGTTGTTATGAGATTAGTTGAAATATTAATGATCACTGTTAGGAATTTTGCAGCAGAAACTTGGATACAGAAATAATTTTTTAAAAAGCATAATTTAACGATTATTATATCAAATAGCGATGAAAAGCAGATCCTGTTGAGTGGAATAAAGGACATGAAAGTATCCTGAATGTGATAAATGTCAGAAATAATAAAAAAAAATATGAGTGTATCTTCCATAAGATTATGATAGTAAGGTGCACTTTTGCTGATAAAATTCTGCCTATTTCACATTGAAACAAAACTTGGCAACAAAAGCAACATTTTCCCAAATTTTGTCTCCTCACACAGCGACAAGACAGCCAGATGTTGAAAAATGTAGTAAAAGTGTTGCGTGCAAATGCATGTGTGCTCTTGTTTTTCATCTGTTGAAGGGGAGATAAAGTCACAGAGATCTTCTACAATCTGTCAGTTTTTGGAACAAATGCCAAGTTGTGGTTTGCCTTGGCGTTCCCATCCTCTGTTTGGCTTTGTATTTATCAGCAACAGGAATCCTGTTAATGAAATGTTGAAAATGATCATTCACACAGTCCTCACCAGATTTCAGTAAACTGCTTGAACCTCTTTCATAAAAAAAACACCATAGCGTTGAGAAATCAGTCTGCTGTTGAGGTCGGCAGGCATCTTGTGATGGTATGTGGTGCTTTTTTTTTAATCTCATGGCAACACTTTTCCCGTTTTCACAGTCGACAAGTAACGTGTGGATGACCCATGCAGAGATGGAGTCCCTGAACGCAGCCACCAAGCCTCCGGTCAGTGTCCCTGCTGTCCTGTCTTTGTCTCACAAACCCTTTTTTATGTTTTTCATTATTATTTTTTTAATTAATTTTAGTGTCTCGTCTGGTCTGAATCATGTTGACGAGTCTCTCCCTCCCTCCTTTTCCTCTCTTTCTTTCTCTTTTTGGAATTTCTACTTCTTTTTTGTCTCTTTGTGGGCCCAGACCATAGTGTTGAGCATCTTCTTCTCTCCCTCTGGTTTCAGTGTGAACTGCTTCCAACTAATTACCCGTTCACTAACACACTATTCCTTCCTTTTGTCCTCTTTTCCTGCCGCCACTGCTGCTCCCTCCTCCTCTGCTTCTCCTCCATCATCACTCCATGTTCCCCCTTTTCCCTCGCCACCTCCACATCACTCTCTCTGGCTCTGTCTCTCTCTCTGTCTGCCTCTTCTCTCCTCTCGCTGCTGCAGGAGCTCAAAGAGTTCAGCTGGGATCAGGTAAGGACCGAGTGAAATGCTCAGAATTAACACAACACGATGCGTATTTGTCAGTGATTTTTCTCTCGAGTGAGACCAACCGCAGTGAGTCATGCGCCACTGACTTGCACTACCATCAGATATGAAGCCGAGCGTGAATCAGCGCTGATCATCTGTGGTTGTCCCCTCCAGATACTGGCCTATGGCGATATGAATCATGAGTGGGTGGGCAACGACTGGCTGCCCAGCCTGGGCCTGCCACAGTATCGCAGCTATTTCATGGAGTCCCTGGTGGATGCCCGCATGTTGGACCACCTGACCAAGAAGGAGCTGAGAGGACAGCTCAAAATGGTGGACAGCTTCCACAGGTAGAGCTTCTGCTGCGTGCCCGCTCTCGCCTCGTTCGCAGCCATAACTCACACTCTTTGTCACTTCTAGTGGTTTCACTCTCATACTTTTCTGTTGACTGTGTGCGTGTGTGGCGAGCAGAAATGTGAAGGTGTTAAAAGACGTGTAGGGAGAGTTTTCCGGTTGTTGTGACACTCCCACTGCTCAGGTGTGTGTCTCCGGGCCCTTTTTTTTCTTCAGCTCTTGTTAAATAAGAGTCCAGGGGTCATGGGACTTGGATTGTTGTTAATGCTTTCTGAGTACAGGTGAGAGTAGAAACACTCCCTCTGTTAACCTGTTTAACCCCCTCTGGCTCTTTTGACCTCTCCCAGGGTCAGTTTGCATTACGGCATCATGTGCCTGAAGCGTCTCAACTACGATCGCAAGGAGCTGGAGAGGAGGCGAGAGGAGAGCGTCCACCAGAACAAAGGTCAGCTCTTTTTGTCTCCGGCATTATCTCACTATTCATGCCCCACATGCCCCAGCTAATTCCTCCATTCATGCTGTGCTGTTGTCTTGTTCAAAGCATACCTCAGTGATTACTACACAAACCACATAATCTAGGTTCATTATTTAAACCAGCCATTTTCAATGGGGGGGTCGCTGGGGGGGCAACAGCAAATTGTCAGCAAATTATAGAGAAGATGAGGAAAAATGCTAAAAAATAAATAAATAGCAGATTTTATTAATCATTGAGATCATTTTTTAAAATAATGTATAACATATTGAAATCTTATTTGCCATAGCCATCTTTTTAATGGTCTGCCAGTCCAATAAAATCATCCATTACATAATAAGTTGTCAGTATTGACTGGTAACTGTCTGCGCCTACCAGAATGCTGCTCTGCCCCCAAAATTTACCTAGCTTGCCTGCTAGCATTTAGCCAAATGTTAACTCACAAAAATGGACACATTTTGATAAAGGCAAAGATCTGATGAGCAGACCCAACAGTCCAGCTGACAAAAGCTCAGCTGCAAAAAAAAAGAAACAAAGAAAAACTCCTGGTTTGTTTTATTCCAAATTCTAAATACTGATGTAAAGATGTTCATTTTTATCGTAGATGCATATCTGTTCCAAATATCGGTTATTGGTCTCATTAACTATTAATTATTATCGGTATCAGTATCAGCCCTAAAAAAAACAATATCAGTTGACCCCTAGCGTCACTTGAAAGTTCCTAGCAGAAGCTGACTTTTTCACACCAAAGGAAGAGCATTTGGGCAGTAGCCACATTTATGCAGCAAGTTACTTTCCCTGATCAGGCATTGAAGGCATCGTTTTTAGCTTCATTCATTCATTTTTTTTTTATTATTATTGTCAATTGTTTTTTAAGACATCTTGCCAAAGGGAAGCCCCAGCTAAAGCTGTTTGGGTACTTTGGCATGGAAAACTGTAGGAACCCCTGAATTACACAATTATCACTATTAACAACCATAATTTGTCTACTTATTACTACACATGATTACTGTATTTTGCTCTGACACTTTATTTATTTGTTGGTCTTTTTATCAGCTTGAAAAATGTCTCTCATAAAACAGAGCAGAGAAATAACCATCCTGTCCTTAACTAATGACCAGCCTAAGGTTATCTGCTTTCTGATCGCTCTTCTGTTACAGTTAAGAGTGCGTGGCTCTTATGAGTGGCTCTGTTCTGACCTAACTGTAGTTTATCCAAGTCTTGATAACACTGTTTGACAGTAATCCAAACGGGTCATTTTTGAACAATGTAAGAGCTGCGTTATTGCAGTAAGAATTTAGCACATCTCTCAATAACTGTCAGACCTCTTCCTGTAACTGCAACAGTTTTTAAATCTGTTTTGATGACTTGAATCTGCTGTGTAATATTACTGGAGTTTGGTTTCCTCTACCTGTTCCACAGGCTCTCCCTGTGCAGGCAAGTTTAGCCTCGGCTTATGTTTACATTTGAATAGAGGAGAAATCCCGCACACTATCCTGTTACTTGCAGTAAACTTTATTTAAGCACACAATTTTCCAGTGCTCTACCTGATGAAGGTCCGATGACCAAAATGTTGTGTTTTTATAGAAAGTTTATTGCAAGTAATAGGACTGTGGACAAGCATCTTCTGCACACATGTTTACAAGTTCAAAGGTGTGCATCAGCCTCCACATTCTGTGTCAGTCTGACATTTAATCCAAACACAGTACTTTTTTTTTTAGTGATAGATTGAAAAGTACTTTTTTACTTCATGTCCATACTACAATTGATTGTAATTTCCTACCCAAAGTACTGGACAGTTCCCCTGGTCACATGGACTTAAAAGACACCAATATATTAGACATTAACATAAGTTTTATTTAACACAACGTGGCATCATAACACAACATTCCCTACAAATTAAATCTGCCACAAAAAGGCTCCTTCCTTAAAGTTTTTTGTAATCATCCATCCAGCAAAACTCATCAGAAAAAAAAAGTTAATCTTCCGTAGTATGTCCCTTAAATCAATACATAATAAACAACAGAACATGAATTTCACATAAATAACACAACAAACAAGCCGCTTTATCTTCAGGGAGACCATTAAACCTGCCTGATTCTGGAGCCTAGTGTACTAGTGTAGAGAACAGTATGTGTGACCACATCTCCTTGTTTCACACCAGATTGCTGTTTTTTAAATTATATGTTTAATAGAGGCAGCTGCATATGTCATTTGCTTTACTACATTTCTTAAAAGTATATAGACATGAGCAAAAAAAAACTTCCCAGACTCATTAACCTATAAAAATCTTTTACATCCCCACATTAGTTTAAACAGGTGAAATAAAGTAAAACAAACCTAATAATGGCAACGAGAACACACATTTCCTTAGATTTGCACTGCCTTCCACACTGTGGGGAGATGTTTTGACCACCCTCTCATTATTGCTCCCCCTTCCTCATAATCACATGAGATTATAGACCACAGCTTTCCAGTGAAATTTGGCAAGATAATGATTACAAATGTCAACAGGCTCAGTCATCAAATAAACCCAAACCGCTCGCCCTCCTGCCGCTGAGCCCTGGGAGTCACATGTTGTAACATTTACAGTCAGTTCATCTTGGCTGATTTCCTCACAGGAGAGTTCCCTGAGTGAGGAAATACGTGAGTTTTGGGTTTGTGTGATAATAAGCATGTCTGTCTATGTAGGAAGAATGACTCAGTAAAACAGGAACACTTTCCTGTTTCCTTTGATTATTCATCAGTAATTAACACAATGGGTTCTTTAAAGGGGAACACCACTGAAATGAATAGTTCCAATATGTTTTTTCCAAAGACTGGGAAAATTCAATCAATATTTGTGAACATAAGCTTCTTTCTCTCAAAGCCAGAAACCAGAGAAAAAAAGTCCCAAACTTTTGACTCCTACATCACAAATTTGAATTTTAGTGTTCCAGGTTTTTTTGGAATCTGGAGCAAATATTCCATGTTTGCCAACATTTTTGGACTGTCTTAGACCATAGGAAAAATTTTGTATGAATTTTGAAATTAGGCATAGTTCCCCTTTAACCCTTTCAAAAGCTCACTAATAGATCTGCATGTTTAATCCAGCTTGACGTTCAGGAAGTGAACATATTAAGAAACCTGATCTGGCTTCTGAAAACAGCGAGCCGACAGCTTGCTGTTTGCAGATGGATGCGTCCTCTGCCTCTCTTCATCCTCTCCCTCTCTCCTCCCAGATGTGATGGTGTGGTCCAATGAGCGCGTGATGTGCTGGGTGCAGACTATCGGTCTGAAGGAGTACGCCGACAACCTGCGTGAGAGCGGCGTCCACGGGGCTCTGCTGGCGCTGGACGACACCTTTGACTACACTGACCTGGCCCTGCTGCTGCAGATCCCCAATCAGAACACACAGGTAATGCACTTATGAAGAGGAGTTAGAGCTACAACAGGAAGTGAGGCAGAGTTTTTATAGACATATATTTTTGGATGTGAAAATCTCCTCCAAACTTGTCTTTTACATTACATGAGTTTTTTGGCATTTTGTATTTTAATAAACTGAGAGTGGTCAGTGTAGAGAGACAGGAATCATGGCTAAAGGTGCCAAGTTGGGATTCAGTCATTGACTTGGTGCTTCCATGGTATGCACCCTGACCGTTACACTACTGGGGCTCCAGCTTTAGTTTGACCACAGATGAAATTACATCTTCGTCTCCCTCGTTGAAAAATCCAGAATCTTTAATATGCAGTTATGCACATATTTCTAACCGCTGAACAAAAGACGTCTCCTAGTTGACTGAAAATGTGAGTTTGAGGCTTGGAGTTACCTCATCACACTTGTTTAAGTTGCATACTAGAACGTGATTGGCTGCAAAAGTTGTGATGGCCTAAAATGCTCATACTTCCATGCCCATAACCAGAAACATTGCCAAACCCACCAGACTTTATTAGCATAAACAGTAATTTCAGTGCGTATAAAATCTAACCCTAACCCATTTAACTGGGAAAATTAAAGGTTTATTCCAACCAAACCAGAGTTGGATATTGTTGGAACATTGGAAAGATGAACCAAGACAGTTTTGTTGAGTTGATTATATTTCTGTAGATTTTGAATTAAGTGTGTTTTACAAGAATAAAATTCATGTTTATTGAAGTTGAGTCTGAAGATTTGATGTGAGCGATTTCAGGGCTTTTTCTGGTTAAACAAAACAGATCTTTCTCTCTAACAAAAAGTTCTACCTCTGTAGGGGTTGTTTCCATACGGTTATCAGATATAATAAAAATCTGAGCTTGGTCCGTGGAAAACAGAAGCACTTTTAGTGAGTCTGAACTGGCGATGCGCACGTTCCCTGACAGTTTACACTGCAGCCTCTTTCACAGCTTCATGATATCTGTAGTTTCAGTCTTAAACAATACATAAGTCAAAATTTCTTTGACCTTCAGAGCCTCAAATAGGACAGTAAGTAAGTATGACGTGTTTTTAAAGCAGGAATAATATTCAAACATGAACTACTGACTGGCAGCACACCTGCCCTGAAAATATGTCATCTGCAGAGTCCAAACCAATCTCAACTCTCTACATCACTTCTCTCCTGCAGGCCAGACAGCTCCTGGAGCAGGAGTACAACTCCCTCATCTCCATGGGAACCGAGAGGCGACCTGATGAGGTCAGCATGCTAATCAGCTCAAATAATAAGAGAAAAATTTGAGATTATACAACAGAAGGATTATCTGAGTTTCCGTCTTTCTGTTCACATTCTGTCTGTCTAGCAGGATGGAACGAAGACGTTCACCCGCTCGCCCTCCTGGAGGAAGATGTTTAGAGAGAAAGACCTTCGGGGCGTGACCTCCGACTCTGCCGAGACCCTGCCTGCTAACTTCCGTGCCTCAGCCATCTCCACGCCCTCCGTTACCCTGAGAAAGGTTCAGAGTGATGGTGAGTAAGATCCCCGACCTCTGACACCTCCGCTCTCATATTCACATTCACACTCCGAGCCCTCGAGGCGCGTCTCAATTTAGACGATGACCTGTTACTCTATATGGCGTTACTCACATGTAGAGCATGACAGGAATCAGGGCCAAAGGTCTGTTGTAGCTGATCAGGTGATCTGCAGATCTGATGATACATGTGTTAACATCTGGATTTGAAATGATCCTTGAGCAGAAACGTCTAAGTAACGCAACAGTGTTAAGCAGGGGGTGACTGAAGGGTAGGTACTACACTTCCATGATGGTGTCGTCACGATATCAGCAACAACTGCCATAGGAGCGCAGTGTATAGTGATGAGATAGCCAGTGGGATACATAGATGCATTTACACTCTGTGTGGTTTTTAACAAAAACAGACAGAAAATGTTTAATTTTATTCAGACATTGTATCAAATTTCACTACAAATTTAATAGCTGTATCTGTCACAGACATGAAAAAATAGAAACATTTCTTTTTAACTGAATCTTTTCTGTTTCCCTTCTAAAAATAAAAGTCTTCTGACAACGTTTCTGTTGACAGAATCCCTTCATTTGTTAACACAAGGTTCTTTATTGTGAAATATTGTTATGACCGTGTTGTTGACAATGCAGTAGCTTGCAGGGCTTCAGAAATGAGTGGAGTACTGGCATTTTTGATCCTGGAAATAGAGTAGGTACAGCAGCAGGCAGCTCTGCAGCAGCAGGCAGCTCTGCAGCAGCAGGCAGCTCTGCAGCAGCAGCAGGCAGCTCTGCAGCAGCAGCAGGCAGCTCTGCAGCAGCAGCAGGCAGCTCTGCAGCAGCAGCAGGCAGCTCTGCAGCAGCAGGCAGCTCTGCAGCAGCAGGCAGCTCTGCAGCAGCAGCAGGCAGCTCTGCAGCAGCAGCAGGCAGCTCTGTAGCAGCAGGCAGCTCTGCAGCAGCCGTACTATCTGTGTGAACACCACGTGTGAGCCACAGCAGTGCGGTAGCCATCACGTACTGCTCATGCAGGTGGTGTGGTGCTGCTATAACATGCATGTGCGTCCTGACCCGCTTACCTCAACAAACCACAGAGAGGCTGGGATTGTAACACACAAATAAGTAGCGTGACTCCATCCTCCGCTCAAAACGCCATCACTCCACTATATCTGTACACAGGAAATTGTGGTTTGCTGCTTTATTTATGCTCTTAATGTTGCATACAGACCCTTTAAAAACCATCTTGGATCAGCGGGCAAATGCATTGTCACAAAGCTGAAAACAGGGCTTCTGACTCCATGAAACGTTGACTTTTTAGATACGTGTTGGTCTCACAGGACAGCTACACGACACATTTATGATGATTTTATAGAATGTGACACATTGCGCAACAGGAGATAAAGGAATTAAATTTAGCTCACACATTAATGCAACCGTAAATGAATATTAGTTAAAAAACCTACTGTATTAGGTAACCTACACAGTATTTTCACTGTGTGGTATTAGTACTTAAACTGAAGTACAGGATCTCAGTACTTCTTCCGTCAGCCATGTTATATAAGCCGCAGGAAAGGCACGACCAGAGTTACACATGCATGTTGGTTGTTTTCATGCTACTCTGCCATTAGTTCGGCAGAGGAATTTTCTCTTTTCTTCAGTAAAGGAACTGACTATAACAAGGAACAGACGCTTCAAAGTGCAGAGGAAGACTATTATCCCTCATTCTGCTTCTTAATAGGAATGCATGTGGAAGGTCAGCGCTGTTTAAGACATTGTGATAATGACCCCGTCTGTGTCTGTTTCCCCTTTTCTCCAAAAACAGCCAACTCTGGTGCCCGGGGTGAATCTGCCTCAGTGAGGACGTACTCCTGTTGAGGGGCTGAGGTGAGAACACACGTTTATTTAACTGTCTAGTGGTGTTTCATCCGTGCGGGGTTTTATCGGTGTGGTGAAACAAAAACATCCGAGTCTCCTTTCACATGTGCCGAACACATTTCCTTGAGCCTCCTTGTTTTATGTTTTTGTTTGTTGAGGCAGATTGGTTTGAGCCTGGGATTTTAGGAGTCGCCCTAAGGTCTTTAAGTGGTGGGTTTCAGTTGGTGGGGATTTAAGGAGAGTTGAATTAAGGCTGCGGAAGCAGTGACGTGGGAATAATGCTGTTTCTCTCCCCAGGGCGCTGACTGGATTGGGACTAGAGGACCCCGCTCGCTCATCCACGGAGAAAGAAGCAATGAATATAACCATTTAACTTCAAAATAAATCTATCGGTCTGACCATTCTGCAATAACAGAAGCAAAGTAATGAAGGGGGAAAATGACATGAAGAATGTATGAATGTATTTTCCGACCAGACTGGGAAGGTTGAATGGGATCAGCTGTTCTTTCTCTCTCTGTCTCTCTCTTCCTGTCGTTCTGTCTTTGCTCTTCCTCTCTCGGCGTGACTGTGCTGTGGGGTTTAACGAAGGACAACACTGGTGTCAGTCCGGCACGTTTCCTCCCCCTCCTCATTCCTGTCAGAGTCTGCACACAGTCAGCAGAGTTGGCAATATCAGGGCTCATTTTCCTACGTTCAGAGGGAACCACTACGTGCTGCCATTTATTCTCTTACAGTCTGAAAACAACTTAAACGTGTCGCCTTATAACTTCTGCTCAACAACAGGTGTTTTTACTGAGAGCCGGGGCAGAAGTTAACCTCACCGTGAAGTTAAGATTTGAAAAATGACTAGAAGGATGTTTAAAATTGTAAACTGATCGGGGGGGAAACGGCCGGATGGTCATAAACCGTGTTCTCCTTTCTGCTCATGGTGTCCAGTGTCAGCCATTGTGGCTCTATTGTTGGCCTTGTCAGGGGTGTGTAAGTGTCCCAAGTTGGTCGGAGTGGTGTAGTAAAACACGTCCGAGTTCAGACCGCTGTTTGGCTCCGACCACATCAGAGGGACCCTCCTCATGCTTTGTCTTTTGGCACCTTGAAAGCCGATAGGCTGAGTAATCTCTTTTGAAGAGACCCCATTATAGAGATCAAAGGCACAGAGGTGGACGGGACAGGGTGGAGCGAAGCCGCAGAGGCACTGTGTTCATGATGTCGATGGCAGGGAATCCATTAATTTAGTGTTGGTACCACTTTCTGTAAAGGTGTACTTTACAAAGACTTTAAAGTCTGGGCTTTATCAATGTTAAAGGGCCATTCCACAGATATGTCACATGAAGTTCAGTTTACTAGAAATTAGATAAACCTGTAAAAACAGTTGTATAGTGTTTTCTAAGGTGCTGGAGAAGCTTTGCAAAAAGACGCTACTGAGTTGCATTATGGGAAATGTAGGATCCAGCATTCTTGGAGCTTTACTTATACTGGGGACTAAAAAGTCACGATATCTCCCTCTCTGATGCTTCAACTTATTTGATTTTTTTTATCTGCCTCTTGTGAGTGCCCCAACTTTTTCAAAGTGCAATACTAAAATGCTTGAGCACAATAAATTCTTAATAATGTTTTATAGATCAGTAAAAAAAAAAAAAAAAGCTACTGATAAAGACATATTTTGGGTTGCTAAGTTGTGAAAAAATTAATTTTGATGGTGTAAAATTTGCTCTAGTTCTGTGGACCCCACAAAGCTCAAACACATACTGTACATTAGCTCTGAAATATATATATATAAATATATATATAAAACTGCAGACTTTTGTAGCTAAGTATTAGGATCCGAATGTAAAAGAGCATACCTTTTTTGGACATAATAGTGAGCCATTAGATCCAAAATACAGCTTTAATTGGGCCCAAAAAAATGAAGCCCGACCCTACGGGAACCCACATAGTTTCTGTCATCTTAAGTCTTTTCATTATGGTGACAGACCTCTGTGACACCAGGTATGTTCCTTGTCTGGCACCGACTGGATTGTTTGAAAACTTGGAGCGCTGCTGAAATATACCATTACCACTGTTATTTCGAGCAGCAGAAACAGAGGACGCTGAGGCAAAGAGTCAAAGGTCTACATTAAAATTCTGCTTTAGTAATTAATAAAGGGTTCTTCCATCACAAAAATATATCCTGTGTGGATCTTAAATCAATAATAAGTTGTTAATTAATGGAATAAAGAGTTTGCTAAAAAGACAAAGCAAAAATGCAACAATAATATAGATTTTTTTTTCATAACTGGCAACTCAAAAGCCATTTTTAATAATATAGTAAATTATTACTGGCCTATAAATAATGTAAACATAAAATATAATGAACATGAAAATAGTCGTGTAAGGATAGTAAAGTATGTCTGATTAGAAAGTGGTACCGCAGTATTATATATTTAAGAAGGAATGAGACATGACATAACTTGACATGACGTTGAGGCCAGATTTGAACTCCTCGCTGGCCCTTCATGATGTCATTGTGCGCTTCACGACTTGTAATCATCAGCTCAGGGTCTTGGGTAATCCTGATGATAGGAGAGGCGGCAGAGAGATGAAACAGCGTCTCACGGGGAGGACGGAGATAAAAAAAAAAAAAAGAAAAGAACTGAAAGGATGGACAGAAGCCGGTCATTTTACTGCACACACAAGCCATAACAGAAACCAAGAGCTCTCTGGGGGATGAGATCAGGGAGAGGCAGGGAGAGAGGGCGAGCCCGAGGAAGCCCAGGAAACAAAACCTTTAGCCTCTGTGTTTACGATGCATGTCAAACAAACGACAATGACCTACAAACATTTTTTTGGTGGTGAAGATGATATGAGGTGTCTTTAAAAAAAAATATATATCTGTATGATAAACCTACAGGGGGTCGGGAGCCTGGGGATCAATTTGTAAAATGTGTGTATTTTTTTCAGTTGTATTTTTTATTTTTTACGATATCTATTTATTTTCTTTAGGTATGTATTGGATAAATGTATGTACATGTTCCGTTCCTTCTTGACTTAATTTGAACTAGTTTTAAAAAGTAAATATGAAACATTGAAAATGGTCATTCAAATACGCTACTGTATGTGTACATTTTGAGAACAAATTGTGCAATGATTTAACAGATTTCCATGATTAAAGTGATAGTAATACAAATTGAAAATATCATCTGGAAAATAAACAATAATGATGATGATAAAAATGGTGATGTAAAAGGAAAAAAAATAAAGCGATCCAGGTGGATCTGCTGATCATCGCAAAATTTCCTCCACTTTTCTTTTCCCCGTTGATTTGTTTTATTCTTTCCCTTTCTGCAGGTAATCGTCTGTGTGCAGGGGTGAGTTTAACCAAGTACATTTACCACAGTGTGTACATGTACAGACAATTAAATGTAATGCTTTTACATTTTCAAAAGATTATTTTTTTAGCAAATATGAGATGGATTTTTAAACAAATGAACTTTTTCTTATTAAAGCATTGCAGGTAAGTCTAAAGGTGAGTAGTGTAGTCCCCTGCAGAGGGAGGTTTTATGTAGGAATATGATTATTGGAGTGAGTCAGGTTAATCTACATTTTGTCAACAGTAAGTGCAAGTAGTATTAGTTTCAGTGAAGCTTTAAAAATTTGTAATATCAGGAATCTGGACTTCAGTGCATAAGGGCTTGACTCTTTTGCACAACGGGTGAGACCCTTCAAATAATTTTAAGGAACTGGGGAAGGAGTTATGCTTTCTTTTAAATTTTTGCTTCAGGGAGGAATATTCACCTTTAAATGGTCGAATTTTGTATTTATTGTAAATACCCTTGTTCTTTTTTTAAACACCATTAATTGCAGCCTGAAAGGTTATAGAGAGATATGGGTATTTATTTATTAATGGTGGAGGGAGGGTCATGCATTTTCCCCAGTTCATCAGGGAGGCTTGAGGAGAAATATTTTTTATTGCTCTGGGGAGGGTGGTGATATTAAAAAAACAACAACAAAAAAGTCACGCCCCAGCTCCCCTGATAAATAAAGTACAGTCCCCCCTGATAACTCTCCTTTTGCAAGATGAATCCCAGAGTGCTTTGAGAATGAAATTCTGCACATTTCCATCAGTTAATTTGTGTGAAAATAATTTGCCGAGTACAAAGATCCTTTATTACCACATTTTGGCAGGCAAACTGAACAAACCAACAGATGTTAAAATTAGCTTGTTTAGGTGTTGTATAATTTACAAACCACATGGGTTTGCATTCATGAACCACATCGAACATGTTCTACAGACGGAGATGTTTTCCTGCTACAAAACTGTCAAATCATCAGCCTGAGTGAAACCGTGCTAAAGATTGCCCATGCTGTAGTTTCTGTATCTAAAAGCACTGTCACATTAATCCATCTGGGGACAGTGTGGAGCAGTAAAACGGAGCCTCAGTAGGTGGCGCTCCTTCCTCTCACAACCTGAGCGGCCCAGAGGCTGGAATTATCATCAGACACTGGAGAGACCTACCACTCCATGAAGACTTCTTCTATAAATACACACAGATATACATATCTTCATACATAAAGGTATACTGGTGTCATATTGTACACATATATAAAGGAATATATTAATATCAAAGACATACACATGCTTACATACTAATCAAAAATAACTTAGATTATGTAGATACATCATACAAAAACAGTACTTTTTAAAGTCAAATCTCTATGTGACATTTTTCCCTAAGATCTAGTGTTGAGGTCTTCTTGTTTTTTGCAAAAGTCTTTTGAAGTTGTGATGGAGGAGAGAGAGAAGTCATGTTTAAGGATGTGCACACACAAGGATGTCACAGCCATCTGCTCTGTGTCACTTTCTACTTCTTGCCTTCTCTCTTTATCTCCCCCTTCCTCTCTCTCAGCCTCTCCCCTTCCTCGTCAAGACCTCCCTCCCAAGCGCCTGATTGGTTCTGGACAGCAGCACACACACGCAGGACGAGTCGATGCGAATCCACCTCCATCCTGTTCTGTTGTTAGCGTCTTTTGTGAGGGCTCGGACGTACGACTGCTTGGCTTTGCACTCGCTCACCCATTGTTTTTTATCCACGCCCAAGCAGCCGGCCCCAGCTACGCCTGTCCCGGCAGGTCTCAGAGCGGCGCCAGCCCTTGACCTGCCGGCGTTGCTCGGCTGCTCGGCCTCTCTGCAGCGAGTCTCATAGAAGTACTGTTTGAGTGGCCCTGTCTGCGTCTGGATCTCTTGCAAGATGGTGACCTTCTGCCCGTGGGAGTCAATGGCAGTCTTTTTGTCGGTGACCCAAACACTTTCCGACTCGCACACCGACTTTTCGCCTCTCCGTCTGTCGATTAAATGTGAGCGTTTATCCCTTCTGACAGGGTGGGCAGCCTCTGTGACTCGAGAAGAGTCAGCCCAACTCAGAGTTGTGCTCCTATCGATCGCTCGATCCCCGTGACCCTCTATGTGTCCGTCCATGTCCTCCTGCTCCTCCCTGTCCTCCTCCAGCATGCCGGTCTCCAGCATGAGCAGGAGAGGCGGGTGTTCTGGAGGCGACGGGGACGGTGAGAACAAGACTCGCGGATGTGCATCCAGAAACATCTCGTCTCCTTCAAAGATATTTTCCAACACGGTCCCAAGACCAAGCCCTGCCTCCAAGTTCATCTCGGTTCGACCTCTTTCGGCCCCTGGTGTCCACGTGCTTCCCATCCCGATCGTGGGTGAATTTCTGAGCGTCTCCGAGGAAACAGTTGGTTCTGGTCCTCTTTGACCCTTTAGATCAGCAGCAGGACTGACTGCATTATGGGTTTTCGCTGTGGAAACCAGCAACAGTCTTTCTGTAGAGTCCTGAAGATTGTCCTTCTTGGAAAAGTCAGCAAAACTTGAGTAATCTCGCCTGCTTCTGCTGCTGCTTTCAGCTTTGTAATCCTTTGGTCGAGAATTATCCTGGGAAACATCCTCGGTCCTGAGTGTTCCTCCTTCTGTGGGAACGTCCACAGTGACACCGCTTCTGTCATCGCTGCCTGAGTTGCTATTGGATTGGAAGGTTGCCTGATTGTCCACTTTGAACGTGGAAGTCTCTTCATCTACGGAGGATTTCACATAATCCCTATGGTTCTGGAGGTTTTGTCTGTTGGTGTGTTGGCTAAGAGCAGCAGCCATGTTGTAGTCCGTTTGCAAGGAGGCATTTCCATGGAAGTTGTAGTCCACAGGGGGGGCCGCGAGGCGAGCATGATGGGGCTCTCTGCGGTTGTCGAAGCCAGGCTCTGTCGTTGCGGCGGCAATCCTGGACACGGGGTTGTGAGGGAAGGGCAGGGCCGAGGCAATCACCATGGCAACCAGGGGAAGCCAGTGCATCACTCCCAAGACGTATCAGCTGATAAGAGTAGATAGATGGGAGAGACAGAGAGACAATGTTAGTTTAAACAATGCAAATTGTGGCTTATACAGTTAACATAAGTACCTCAATTAAGATGTAAAATGAGAAGTTTTACTGGTGGCCCGCAGCTTTATGACCCTGCTGCTTTAACCACTGAGGTATGGCTTTAAAATCTTGGCAGAAGTCGTGGAAAAATAGTACCAAGTACAGCAAGGTCACGCTCTGCTTCTTCATGTGGGGAGATGGAGTTCAGCTATGAACACTGTAGATTCTGAAGCACTGACCTTCAAACGGACACACTGACAACCTGGTATGTATGCAAGTCAAGAACTTTACAGCCAAAGGAAATGGATTCAGAAGACATCTGCAACCGAAGAAAACAAGCCCCCATTTTCAGATTTTAAGGGTATAACTTTTCTTTTCTTTTTTTCTGTTGTTGCAGGTTTTTCCAGGATCCAGTAATCTGGAAATCTCCATAACAATCATGGTTTACCTCAGATCTGCTCGCAAAAACACACAAATTAGAGGAAAGCATCACAACTCCGCTAAAGGTAAACCTCAGGTATTCAATGTGAACACACCTGTGGTGTGGTGGAATTTGTTTTTCTTTCAAAAGATGATGCCTGAACATGATACAATAAATACGCTGCCTCAGACTGGCAGAGTTTGTTTAGTGATATATATCTTCACTATTGTAAACACCCTGCTTGCCATAACATGCATTATTTAAACTTTGTGCAGCTTGTAGTCACAAAAGGATTAGCAGTTGATTTTGCGTGGCAAAATATGAAACAAATACTGCAGAATCTTTGTAATAAATCTTCTAGGGGTGAAGTCATGCAGCAGTAGCAGTAGGTGACATTTACAATCTTGAAAACAGGACAGAATGTTATTTAAAAGTGCAGAGTCTGTTTCTAAAATGTCATTAAAAGTTTATTTTAGAGCTGCTTGAAAGTCTGTTTCTGCGTAAAAACATGTAATACTTTCAGCTTCTCAAATGTAAACATTTGCAGCTTTTTCTTGCCTTATATTAAAATATTTCAATACGTTTGGGTTTTGGATGGACAAAACACAACATTTGAAGACCTCAACCTTCAGAGCCCACATAGAAATATTTCATATTTCATAGGAGTGACAAAATAGGGTTTTCTGAAAATCTTAGGGTGGCACACCATTGTAGTTTTTCCAAAATTTCGCCAACATTTTGCCTAAATTTGGAGTGTTATTTACCTCCCTCCCCAACAAGCTTTGCCAACATGGCTGGTACCAATGGATGTCTTTAGTTTCACCAATACCTTTGCACTGACTAAAACAAAGCATGCCACAGTCAATTGATGACAATAATATTAGCCTCCAATTATTTTTGCCAGAGGAGGCAAACAACTGGTCACCTTTTGCCATGAGAAACAGAGATGAATACATTTTTTAAACCATTTTTTGATGCATTACAGACCAAGGTTGGATGAAGTGGATTGAGAAAATTATCAGCAAATTAATCAAAGATAAAAAATTAGTTGTGGTCCTAGTCTGTTTAGTTATTTGAATTAATTATATTAAATGCCAACAAATTAGACTGTGCACTTAACTTGATTTTATTTATTATTTTAATACAAAACAATTTACAGTTGCACCAAAAAAAAATCCCCAAAATGTTTAAGTTGCAACATTAAATAAAAACTAAAGCACGTGTGTCCAAGTGAATGCTGATCACATTTTACCAGATTTATCAAAAAAGTGATGTTAATAACTTAAGAACACATTATGTTATATAGTGACACATTGAAAAGCCATTACAATGACTATTAGCCAACAAATCTGTACAGAAGTCAAATAAAACACTCCCTCGTGTGAGCCAAATGTAAACACTTCCCAGGAGACTTTTCAGGTAGTTTGTCATGTCTGACATCATCTGCATGAAACATGAATCATAAGTCAGGCAGAGGTGATTCATTTGTGTTTCATAGTCAGGGACACCTGTGACTAACCAGAAAAAAATTCCAGTCCCCCGTCCATGTGGCATGCACAGTGGGACGGCGCTCTGAGGAGGTGAGCCTTCAGTGTTGTTTGAAAGCAGGGAGGAGGTCACTTGCAAAGAGTTAAAATAGGTGGAATGATCAGAATGTCAGAGATGCAGCTTTACTGGCGCGGTGTCTTCACGGCTTCCTCAGACAGCGAAGAGAGAAAAAACACAAGTGTGAAGGAGTGGCTGTCACAAATGTGTGTTTGTTTGCTTTTGGTTGACTGACTGAATGTATCATCAGTGACCATCAAGTGAGTGTCAACACATGAATGACAAAAGTTAACCCTTTTCAATGACAGAACACGTTGTCAACAGGGCCACACCCTGGGCACAATATAGCCAGCCGAGGAGCAGCAAGGTTTGGTCGACGCATCACTCATGCAATCACCTCGGGCGCACAAAGTGCCTGCATGTCATGCTGAGCTTCCTGTTTGCTTAAACTACTGATCTATGATGACCTGCCAAAGAAATCAGGTGATGAAAGCAAGATAATTGGTAAATTGGGCTGTTAACACACCCCTAAAACATGGAGAGACCAGCCAACGGCAGCGCAAGATGAAAACAAAATGTGTGCAGCAAAGTTGCATACGATCTCTAATAGCAGGAGAAGCTCTTTTGGAATTGGATGGTGAATATCCAGGAAGAATCTGCAGGATTTGTGTTATGTGAGTCTCTTGCAGGGAGCAATTTGCTTCTTAAGGGCTTTCTTGGAGCACTCAGGCACCACACAGAAGGCAGGCGAGCGCACTCTCTAAGTGGTTTCTTTGTAAAACAGCAGCAGCAGCAGCACTTCATCACCATGCTCCATTTGCCACAATGACATGCATCATTTGCGCTCCCTGCAAGGCTAGACGAGGACCACGACGTTCTTCCGCCCTCTGGACCCGACCCAAGCACTCTGATTCCCCCCACAGACGGACACACACACACACACACACACAAATCCCAGTCTCTCTAAATCCAAAACCTCACTTAGTAAATAAAAGCCCACTCAACACTGCACACTTATGTTAATCCTAATCTCCGTAGCCTGGAACTCTTCCAAATGAGCACAGGAAGAATACGCTAAAAACCACAGGACAAGGGCCTGAACAAACCACGTCACCGAGCAGAACTCCATGAATAAACACTAAACAGACTAAACTATGACATTAACGGCGAGGCCTCCCTGAGCCGCCGTGGCACCCTGAATTATTTAGCATTGATTCTATTAATTAAACAGCCTGTTTTCCACTTGTTTCGTGTGAATTTATGCTCACTCGAACCCTTCGCGGTTGGTCAGAAGAAACTCTTCCTCCAAACTGTGCAATACTGTAACATTCCCAGCAGGATATCAGGGAGACGACCTCACAGAACATTTTTAAGTGAAAACTCGAAACAGATCTATTTCACTTTGCTTTTCAACTTGTCTTGTAACGTGCTGCGTTTCCCTTCCTCTGAAATCACTATCCAGTGTTGTGTTTTATTCCTGTTACTGACGTTATTTGTTTATTGATTATTTTACTATTGTTACTGATTGCTTCCATTTAACCATTTCCCTGTTTATCCGCATTCTTCTTATTGTGAAGCATGTTGCGCTATATTTTGTTCTTTTTTTTTTAACATATTATCTACCGATTCTTTTCTTGATTAGTGACTTGTCTGGTCATAAAAATAAAAAAAACTAGAAAAATACCCATTGCAATTTCCAAGGGGAGCAAAGGGGAGCTTCCAAGTCCAAGGGGATGCCCAAATAAATAACAAAAAACAAAAGACCTACTATACTGTAAGAAAACAGAGAGCAGCAAATTGTCACGTCTTAGAGGCTTGAACCAGAAAAAGTTTGCCTTAAAAATGACTGAAACGAATAATCGACTGTTAAATAGTTGGCGACTATTATTCTGTTGAGTTCAGTGGTCATTTTTATATTAAAGTCTAAATAACATCATTGCCGCTAGGGCTGCAAATTAAGACCATCTTTTGTTTTTGATTAGTTTGAAAGTTTGTTATTTGATTAATCAGTTTATTGCCTGGTCTATTCAATGTTAGAAATCACAGTCTCTTAAACCCAATGTGGTGTCTTCAGACGTCTTGGTTTGTGCGACCAAAAGTCCAAAACCACTGAAATATTCAGATTATAACAACTACTTTCATGATTGTAATCTTCCAATTATTTTCTGAAAAGATTAATCAGTTATGAAAATAGTTGGCAACTATTATTCTGTTGAATTCAGGGGTCATTTTTACATTAAATACTAAATCACATCATTGCCATTGAGGCTGAAAATAAAGATGATCTTTTATTATTGGTTAATTAATTTGAAAATTAGTTATTTGATAGTAAATGAATTACCTGGTCTCTTCAATATAGTGACAAATTACAATTTCTAAAAGTCCAGTGTGACATCTTCAGATGTCTTGGTTTGTCCAAACCCCCTTTGCAACAGTTATTTTAATTATTGATTAATCTGATAATTGTTTTCTAAAACGATTAATCAATTACGAAAATAGTTTGCGACTATTATTCTGTGGATTGACTAATTGATTAAGTGACTTTAATAATTGCAGCTTTAAATGCTGTAATTATAATACTATAAATGTTTTTTTTAACTTAGTCTTCAATTCTTGAATCCAACTATTTTGTTGACGTGCAGCCACTACAGACACTTTGCTGTAAAACACAACAGACACATATGAACACATGGGAAAACACTATATGAAAGTGTTTCTTCACAAAGTCTGGCACCTGGCAAATTGGTCTGACTTCTGTTTTGAGTGCTGCCTGCCAGTGTGATCCACAGGGGTGTAATCCACATAAGACAGCGTGAGTGACGGCGAAATCAGGGGGAATTATGGCACAGAGGGCCTCTGGCTGTGAGACCCTCCCCAGGAAGCAGATGCCATAAAGCAGCCCCACACCTGGCAGTGGCTACTGTGCTATTAGCCTGTTAACAAAGTAATGCCCCCCTCGTGCGTGGCTAATGTCAGACACGTCCATCCGACAGACAGTTAATGCACTGTGTGTTAGTGTTGGGACCAGGCCCCATCCTAACCTAATCCTGCCTCTTTGAAGTCAACGGGGTTGGAAAATGTCTGGAAGGCCGGCTGATTGGAGGACAGTTTGCACCTCACATCAGGTCTTTAGGCAGATTTTACGACAGGTTAGGTCAGAAACAGTGTGGCTGTGACACCATGTGAGGTATATAACACATGTGGGTAAATGTTTGCCCTCACTTTCTCTCTCTCTGTGAGGGTAGAGTAAAAGCTTTGGCCTCACATGTGCTCATTTACAGTGCCTTGCTGTCCCACTGTGCAAACAGCCCATTAATTCCAGGTCTGTGATTGTTTCATACCACGCTCAGCCTGCACACATCCAGCCTCCTCCTCCTCCTCCTCCTCCTCCTCTGACCTCAGCTCCAAATGAAACAACTCTATCAGTGGCATCTCTCTCCAATCACATGATCATCTCTCTCTTTCAGAAACACAAGATGACAAGACACACTTCTGATGAGCGGCGGTGGAATGTTACATGTATGTTCACTCAAGTACTGTACTTGTGTGCAATTTTGAGGTACATATACTTAAGTATTTCCATTTTCTGCAACCTTGTATTTAATTTAAGAGTTAAATATTTTACTCCAGTTATTATTTGATAACTTTCATTACTTGGTATTTCCTGGATTCAGATAATCAACAAATACATCATGATGTAGTGATGTAATATTATACATTAAAAGAAAACATTTATTGGTAATGGGGAGGGGGATACACAAGTCATCTAGCAGATAAGGTATATGAATGAGCTCCACTTTTACCAGCTTCAATATTAAAGTGATGTATACAATAATTGTAATACAGTGATATATTATTCTGCATAATGAGCACATTTACCTTTGGTAGTCCGTGTATATTTTGATGCTAATACTTTTGTGCTTTTACTTAAAAAACTATGAACACATGACTTTTAATTGTAATAAGAGTATTTCTACACTATACCGCTGTTTTACTTAAGATCGGAGTACTTTTTCCACCACTGCTGATAAGGTACATGTAGTAATGCACTAAAATACCACAACAAAGTCTTGTCTGACTTAATTTTGACATGTAATCCCACAGAACGTGTAAAACTGTAACACTGA
The DNA here is from genome assembly GCF_008729295.1 of Plectropomus leopardus. Lineage (NCBI taxonomy): Eukaryota > Metazoa > Chordata > Actinopteri > Perciformes > Serranidae > Plectropomus > Plectropomus leopardus. The sequence goes on along the minus strand of NC_056479.1, from coordinate 8,236,199 downwards.
ATGATTTCTTTTATTCTAAATGACTTTTTCACCTCCCACAGAGCTTTTTCAGCCCCTGATCTTTTGACAGTATCAAATTAAGACTTCAGCAGCGGGTTTGTTTTATATTACAACCTGTGTGATCTACCTGCGGGTGGATTGTCACGCGGTAGCTCTCACCTCACCTGACTGACTGCCAACGAAAACAAAATGCGAAATTGGCTACAACTGCAGGACTGCCAATGAAAATAAGTAAAACTGAACTTCGACTGGAGTGTTCAAAAGCCTTGTGCGACGAAAATGAGTTAAAAATGCATTATAAAACATCAACCAAAATTTAATTGAAGATGATAAAAAAACAGTGTGCCAGTTGTGTGTGCATGCATGGGTGTAAGTAAATAAGTGATCTGATAAATAAATAAATGAAATGCATGGACTTTTGAATAGCCAAATATGTACATGAGGTTGATAAACTGACCTAATTATATATCCTAGGGTTTCTTCCTCGCATTATGTAACTAGTAGTCAAAGTAACTGGCTAAACACATCATTAAATCAATAAATATATACGCATAATAATGCATACACATTGTTTAACACTAAAATATTTGTTAAAGGCCTACATGTATGATTTAAATCCATACCGTTTAGGTGAGATCCGGACCCCGCGTCCTTCCAGCTGACACCACATTGATTATAGAGTCCTGTCGCCAGTTACTCAACTGGTTTTAAAATAATAAACTCAAATAACACCTTCGTACGGAAACCACAAAACTAGACACAAACATGTCTTTCTTCTTTTAATAGTCCATGACATCGCATGTGCGCCCCAAAAATCCGACAAGGTGGGGAAAACTGTAAAGTTACAAACCAGAAAAAGTCTCCTGTCCCGGGAGCGCTTCCACTGCAGAGAAAAAAGGGCTGCTTAATGAGCCCAGAAAAGTGTCAAAAATGTGCCATGAAGTTTAAATATTCCATGAGTTGTTACTCCTCCAAGGCGGCCCGGGGAAAATGTATCTCATTTCAAATATGTGAGCGAAGAAGTGGAGAGGTGAAGAAGTTGGCCAAATGTTTTAAGACCTGAACTCCGCCTGAAACGCGTAAAGTCGGACAAACAGTTAAGCTAGCGCGAGGCGGAATCAAAATTTCCGGTTTTGACTGTCAAAGTAAAATCAATTTGCAAAAGCTGTATTGCGATGAAACGCTTGACTGGCAACGATAGTTCTATTTTGAAGACATGAAAATGTACTTCCGGCGCAACTTCTTCTTCTCCGCTGCGAAATTGACACGGCTAACGACTCTGGTTTCTCCTGTGAAGCGCAAAGACAAGCACAAGTTTTTTTTTCCTCAGGAGGTTAGTATATTAAAACGAGACCTACGACATATCAACGAGTAACATCTGTGAGAACACATGTGTCTTAAACTCGTTTCCTAAACATATGCATATAATATAGAACTGTAATCCAGCGTTTGGTAAATAAAATTAGCCAAAAAAAGGTCACATTTCATGCTAGCTAGATTTGATACATTCAAACAAACGTGTGTGAAGTCAGACTCAGCATGTGCGTGACTGAGATATGTTTTACCTTTACCTCCCCCCTCCTTTTTTCATCCCCGCCCCACGGTTCACAAGAAAATTATTTGACGAATTACCAGCAGTGTTTTGTTGGCACGGCTCCACGTAATGTGACTTCAGTATGGGTTGGTAACAGTGCAAATTATTACAAACAAGCTGTAGTGAAGCTGGATGGCGCAATTCGTCAAGGCTCCCCTTCTGCAAGTGCAAGACTGCAACATAATCTCATTTGGCTCAATCAGACCTCAGGATGTAACTTTATGTTTTAATGCCAAATCCGAGTTTCAGATTGCTTCCTGTTTGCTTGCACCAGATTTTTTTTTGTCTTGGGTATGTGCCTGGCTATTTGGCAGGTGAGTGTCTTGCTGAAGTGCAACACTTGGATGGGATCATTTGGATCTTGATGACCTCATTGGCTGTAATTAGTGCTTACATATTTTCTTGACACTGTTTCCAAAACGTAGTGGTTTGCAAAAGTGAAAATACAGAAGAAGCACAGACACCACAGATACAATGTTCAGTATGGAAATAATTCACATTCCTAAATCCCATACATGCGTTTTAACAGGGGTGGACATACAAATTTGGGGGTCCTGGGTAATGTTAAGCATGGGTTTCCCTGAGTCCCAGCCCAGACCTACATCACCCCAACCAGCTGTTTTATAAAAACTGAATCCTGGAATATCCTCTTATTTATAACCATTCTTAGTCTTCTAAAAATTATATTCATAAGCAACATTCATTGTATGGTGAACATCCTGCCGGCTGTTTTAAGTGGTGTATGAAGCATTTACCTTCAACATTGGTGTCCTTCGTTCTTGTGTGGTCTCAGACGTAGACAGATTTTTATTATTTATCATAAAGGTAACTGAAAGTTACTTCCTTGTAAAAAGTGAAAATATTTATTGATGCCGCGGGCAAAGAAACAGGTGATTAGTTTTTGGTGTGCCTCCAAATCTGGGGATGTTTGAAAGTATTGCAACACACATTACTTGAATGAAAAACAATCTGGCACATTTATTCCTTGATCCACTAATGCATTTGTCATTTTTTTTTTATTATAGCAACAAAATAAGATGATTGTGCAAATGCAGTGAATGGATGTGTATTTTCAGTGTAATAATGTCTGACATTGTAAATGTAAGTTCTGTATATATTTCTCCTTGAAGGAATATTTTATCCCCTATTTTATCATTTGTATGTCCATTACTCACCATGGGTTATGTTAATTTTAGAGAGAAAACGAAATTTTTCTCACGTCTCTGCAGTCAACAAAGAATCAAAAAATGGTAAACATTCTTGAAAGGCTCAAGTAAAAGTTGGGTTTAATAACAGCAAAACTATATCAAAACATCTGTTTATAAATGTTTACACAACTCCTGCAGTATAATCCAAGTCTTACTTATCCAGTCATATGCTCTGTGCTTCACAAACACATGCATTTTCACTAAAACTGTAACATTTCAAACACTTCCACATAAACAGCACAGTGCAATACTTCGTTTTAGAGTTTTAGCCACAATGCATGTGTTTAAGACGTACTGAGCATACGACTGGGTAAATGAGACTTGGATTAAACTGCAGGAGTTGTGTCAAAGTTTGTAAAATGATTTTTAGATATAGTTTTGCTGTTGTTAAACACAGACACCTTTTGCTTCAATTCATCAAGAATGTTTGTCTTTGTTTGGATTCTTCGTTCACCATGGAGGCATGCGAGATAAAACAAATACTGCATAACACGGGGTGAGTAAGTGATTTACAAATAATCATTTGGGGGGGTGAAGTTTTCCTTTAACGCAGCTGTTTTTATTTAAAATTTTCATGAATGTTCACAGTTAAATGCTGCAGTTTTTCAGTGTAATTAAACATAATTTCCCTGTATATGTTGTTTGTTTGAATGCAGGCGGCTTCCTGTAAAGTTGAAAGGATGGAAACAGGAGCTGGTGACTGGCTGCCCTGTCCACTCACGGGTCTTTTGGGGAAATCGGCGAAGGCCCAGTAGAGACACAATGGAAGTCTGTGGGGGACACACAGGCCGACAGACAGTTCAACGGGTCCTCTGAGCAGATAAGTCGTCCCCACACAAACCAGACGAGGGTTCAGTGCTATTGACCCGCGAGAACAGCGCGTCCACTGAGCCTCCCCACCTTGAATGGCCTTGTTGAAAAGGAGAGCCATAAATTGGCGGATGAGCAGAGGAGGGGGGAGACTCTGCCTCCCCACTCCTCCTTCCTCCCCCTCTCTCACATGCTATCTCTTTCTTTCCTTTACCAAGTAGTGGTTTCCATCTCACCAAACCCCTTTCCCCCTGAATGTTTAAAAAGATGAAAGGATAAGGAAAAGAATGGAGACAAAAGAGGGGAGGGTTATGTTACAACCCTGCCCCTGAGAGACTGCTCATGAAAGAGTTTGGGGATGGGAGAGATAGGGACCGGAGAGGAGACACAGAAAGAGAAGGGGGATCATGAAAAGAGGTTTTTCAAACTCAAAGCCGCTAAAACGGGTCACTTCTGTATAGAGAGGCGGACTAAAGTGCAGTCTTCACTCAGGGACGGAGACATTTAACACTGTCAATACCCTCAGATGGAAGGGAGCGTTGATGTACTTGCACCCGTTGACTGATTGCGCAAACACACACGATGGCACGTACACATACACGCTCTGTCTGTCTCAATTCCCCCTGTTTCTCTTAACCAAACCCAACATATAGAAGCTCTGCATGTATATTTTGGAAAATCCTCCACCAGCTTCTCTTTACCATTATGACACAGACATACTGCGTGGTGTCTCCCTTGCGGCGTTCCTCCTTCTTGGCATTTAGTGTCAGTCACTCGAAATCCTCGCAACCCTCCCACCATTCTCTCAATCTCCTTCTTTGTCTGAACTTGCCCTGCGTGCACTTAGATATTTCCGCCTCGGGGTGCATCAGCGAGAGTTGGAGTCGGAGAGAGAGAGCAAGGGAAAGTTGTTAGCTGAGTGTGGACTGAGTGGAGGTCAAATAACGATGACAATTGAAAGGGCATGGACGCGCAAATGTCCTTTTGCTGTCTTTTGAAAACACACAAACACACACATTCAGACATGCAGAACCATTTCACAATGGAGGAGATATAGAGGTGTTTTTAAGGTTCATTCACAGAACATGTTTTCCATCATACTGTCATTTCCTAAATCCGCAAGTCACCGAAAGCCCTTAAAGTTAGGTCACAATAATGTGGCCGAATAACACAATACCCAACAGCGATTTTCTGTTGTTCCATTGGGATTTGTGTTTTCGACAAACAACATTTTTCATGACCCAAACAGATTATCAGACTGTTATTAAAGCCCCACAAAAACAAAACTGATCCTTTTACTGCTCCTGCCTCGTACACGAGGAACTCAAAAGGCCTCCGGTAACATCACTCACTGCGTCTCATAGCGGTGATATCAGTTTCACCACAGTCATTTTTTCCCGCTCATGATCCACCTTTTTTCATCCTGACATCTTCAACCGATTCTCGTTTCCAGATGTCACTTTCACTACCTTCGATGAAATCTTTCCCACACGCAGCGCCACCACACATCAACCGATCGCTTTCGACATCCTCCTTTATTTGAAACTCGGATCTGAGCGTAATTGGAAGGTAGCGATTATGGCAATTATTGCAAATAGCTTAGCTGTCAGGGCGAGGCTAACAGTCTGTCTGTCCGCAACTGAGTCAGACGTCAGACCTCAATTACAAATCCTCGACCTCCCCGGGGTGCCCGGTGTCAGTCCTTCATCATGTCCTCTTCTGTCGTCGCACACTTTGAATCTCCCTGGCTGATTAGTTTTTACATTTTCAGTCCTTCATTGTTCCTTTCATCATTCACCCACAGCCTCTTCCTCCTCCCGTAACCCAAAATTCTCCCCAGTAAGAGCTGCACCACCATCGCTGCCATCACCACACACACATACACATGGAGGTATAGCTGCATGTGTTTCCAATTTCAGGCGTAATGCTCCTCTCTGCGCAATCTGACCCAATTAGCCGAAGCCTCCTGGAAATGCCCCAGTCGGCAGCCGTGGTGGCAAAGAGGTAAAGGGTCAAAGGTGAGGTCATTCACGGGAGGAGGTCAGACTCTGATGATTACATCACCTCCTGTCTGTCTGTCTGTCTGGCTCACAGTCTGTCTTAGACATCCCTGGCTGCAGCGCTTTAGCTGCTGTCCAACTTCCCCACAGACATATTTGGCACAGGTGTAGGATTTTCAGAAAAAAAAGCAACCCAAGCCTGAAATTAAATTTCACAGCTTACTAAAGGTCAAAGAGGATGAGTGACAGGGTCTGGAGCCAGACCACACGTACATGCATATGTGGAAGTAAAAGTATGCACACACACACACACACACACACACACACACGTTCACTCTGACAAACAAACAACACATGCGCCTACAAGTCTTTCCTGCATGAAACTGAAATTAGTGTATGGAATGTTCACCTTGGGGAAACAGATTGGGAGGGAGAGGGAATATGAGAGCATTGGAGCTGCAAACCCTCATTAAGGGGAATGAAGGACTTAGTTGGGTTATTTCTGTTTAATGCTTAATGAGAAACAGGTTGGAATGGGTGCACAATACAGACTGGCGCTGCATTGTTGCATTAGCAGTCTGCCCCCCAATCCAAGTCTGTCTGTTTAGATTTTCTGCTACGTGTGGTGTCGGAGTAGAAGCCGGGTCACTGTCAGTTTATGCTTCTGACGCCGCCATGCAGCCGTTGCCCAGCGCACACACTCTGCTCGTCTTGTTTACATCGTCTGCCCCAGCCAGTCCCCTCTCCTCTTACAGCACCTCGCTTTCCCTCTTTCCACAGATCACCTCTCAATCACTCGTCCTCGCCTCCTTATCTGTCCCTCCTCAGTGTCTCCTTACAGTGTCACCTACAGCGGCTACACTTTCATTCACTTGCCACAGTGCCGCTGTAGGTGACACTGTAAGGAGACACTGAGGAGGGACAGATAAGGAGGCGAGGACGAGTGATTGAGAGGTGCCCTCCCCCTGTAGGCCCGGTTCCCCCCCCCCCCCCGGATTAGACATGCAGTCTAAATAGTGAATGATCTATTTACAGTGACGTCTTCTTTTGCCTTCTCGCCAACACAATCCACACCTCTCTGTGTTTTGCGTTTTTGCACTTATACGCCCCGCTGTGCACACTCTCTCCCCCCTCTCCTCCAAATCCCTTCACCCCCCTGCTCCATAAGCCATGTTTTGTCCCTTTTCTTGCCAGAAGAAAAATGTTACACATTGTAAACTTTTCTCACTGTACAACACCCCACAAGATTGGATTTCAGAGGCAGACTTTGTGTTTGAACTGCTCTGGCAATTAGTAGAGGATAGACTTACAGCGCACCTACTGCACAATGGAGGCACCGGCCCAATTGTACAAGCCCCTGTTCCCGTCCTGCCCCTCTCCATCTGTCACTCCTGTGGGACTGTCTGTGTATGTGTGTTACAGTGCGTGTGGCTCTGCTTGTGCATGGATGTTTGAAATGTTCTATGTCTGTGTGCATGTTTGTTTGTTAGTGTTGAGTTGGATAATAAGTCAGTCAATGCATGACTTTACTTTTAATCCCCCTATTTATAATTTTTAAGCACTATACAAACATTTTAAAAAACAGCTTATAACACAGTAGCCTATAATGTGTTTATAAGCAGATAAAAGAGTTTATTAACGTATGTGTCAAGTATTATAACTCCTGTCAGTCACCCATTAGTGGATGCTGGTGTATAATAGGCAGATAATGAATGACACAATATAAATTAAATGATTAATGATAAACAGGAAAAGTAGTGTTCCTTTGTAAATGGTCTAAGGTCAACACTGCCCATGTGAGCAGCGCTGCTCTGGCGCGACGTGGCTGCTGCTCAGCTGTGGAACATTCAAAGCAAAGGACACTTGCGGATACTTTCCGCATGATGTGCACCGTTTTTTAGTAAAAATAGACAGTGATAATAGTCTTGTGATGCTTATATTAACATTATACCACCTTTTACAACCGTTTCAATGTGTTTGTTTGTCACAGACATATAAATACTTATTTTTTATAACTCAACTTTTCTTGTTTCTGTTTCTAAGTAAAAGCCCATTGACAACTTTTCTGTAGACAGTAAACTTTAGTTGTAAACACAAAGCTTTTAATTATAAAATAATGCATGACTGTATTGTTGACAACGCAGTGGCTTGCATGGCTCCATAAATGAGTGCAGTATTGGCTTTTAATTGTGGACACACAGCAGTCATGGCAGCAGGCAGCAGGCAGCTCTGCAGCAACAACTCTGTCTGTATGAACTCTGCAAATGTGAGCCACAGCAGTTTGGCGAGGTAGCCGTGTCATGCACTGCTCACGCATGCAGTGTGTCTGGGGCGTTACTGAACTAAATATGTGCTAAATGCATTGTCTGAACCCCATGTTACGAAAGTTAGAATAGACTCAGCACCCTATAACACAAAGCCAGAAGTTCAACCACCTGATCAGCCCACAGACCATGTTAGAAGTGAACATTTTTGTCTGTTCAGACGTGAGTTCACACAAGACTGCTAATATCAAGTACAAATATATCATACATACTTTATTTTAGAATGATTGTCATTATCATGACAGTTTATTATGACTTCGTGATCGATTTTTAGATCAGATCATCCAGTTTGCATGTATCTGCCATGTCAATAAGGAAGAGGCTGTGTGGGTTTCATACCAAGGAGTGTTTGCATATTGATGTCATGTAGTGGAATGTAAGGGGAATAAAAACCTTTACTCTTAGGAAGAGCAACTGAGGAGGAATTCCTCTACCTGGATGGCCAGACATTCAATAGATGTTTACACAGAAGAGACCAACGGTATAGACAATCGGGATGACGACATATATGAAGAATGTGGATCAGGGAGGAAGTCGAGCGGCTTCCAGGTGTCACCAAACAGATAAGACCTGGACCACGCAACCTTTTTTCCACCATGGAGACTAACACACAAACACACAAGAGACAAAGCTGAAGCAAACCGTTCACATGGTTAGCAGAAATGAAATACAAAAAAAGAGAGAGAAGAGGAGAGGCTGAATTTCCTGGTGGATGAAGATCGTGATCCAAACATCTGGAATGAGGCACAGATGAAGCTCATCACGGTATTCTCATTAACAGGATGAACATGGACCGTAAGAATGAGGCCAGAGAGATTCAGTGGGACTGAACAGGTACGCGGGCTGAAGAAATGAAAAAATAAGCAACTAACTGAGGTGAAAAGATGAGTTTTAAGTTTGGATTTTAAGACTTCACGGAGTCAGACTGTCAGATGTCTGCATAGTCACGTCATTTTACAACACTGTATTTGACAGCTGAGAGGCTGCACCCATAAATCAATCCTGGTCCGCTCATAAAGTCCCAGTCCTAGGCCCACATTCCCCTGCAGCAGCACCATGTGTCTCCGGTATGACAAACCTGAAACTCCTCGACTTCTACCATGGTTTATTTCGGATTCTGTGTATTGATAAAGTGTCATGGTTCATGGAAAAGAGCTTGAACCTTGTATGTACAGTATGTAGCAGCTCCACCCACGGGCCTCCGTGCACTTTGAGGCCTCACTGAGTGACACTGATATCTGTCAAAGGATCCCTCGGAGGGAGGCTACTGTGTAGAGATCTCCTCTCAGTGCAGAGTCATAGCGCCCTCCTGTGGAAGGGAGGGTAATCCTGACCCCTCCATCACCACCATCATCGTATCTGCTAGCAGGTTGGATTTCCCAAACTCCCTCCCTGTTGAGAGGATAGTCTCTGCAAACAAATGCAAAATAATGTGAGACTAGTTTTCTTATTTGTCTCCTGTCACTGCCAACAAACAGTTTAAATGAGGCAATCCTGTGATGGAAAGGAAGTGAGTGAATGTGGGAGAGAGAAGGGAGGGAGGGGACAGGAGGAGAGCGAGGGTGAGATGGGGTTGGGGGGGCTCTGAGCACCAAGCTGTTGTATTAATCTGCAAATTTTCTCAGATGACGCAGACTGTGACTTCACCTCCCGTCCCCTCTCCCTCTTCATCTCCACATCCCTCCTCTCTTCCGAGCCTCTCCCGATGCCTCGCTCTTGTCGGATGGGAGACAGCGACACACAGCAGGTAAGCTCGGTCCCCTCCTGGATGTCAGCACGCTCCCATTCATTCACAGCTGACTCGTGGCGTGTTGACAGCATGGCTTTGATTTGTTTGGTGTCGGTTTGGTTGTTTGGGGATCAGTCATTTGTGATTATTGCCTTGGAGACATGTTTGTTTGCAGCCGTTTTGAATGAGTGTTTAGTTAGTGTTGCTGATTTTGTCAAGTTGTTTTTTAGTTTTTAAATCTGCTGTTTGAGCATGTGGGGACCTGTGTTATCTTATCAGTTATCAGCATTGTTTCGGCACGCTGTCTACTTTAAGGAGTTTCCAAAGCGTCTGTTGGCCAAATGAGAGGATGGATTTGCAGTGCGGAGGGAGTTAGCTGTGTGAAATTCAGTCCTGCTGGAGAGAGAGAGGCACGATGGGAGAAATTGCGCTGGCAGATCAAAAAGGAAAGAAGCGGAGAAAAGAAAGGGAGGCAAGAGAAAGAGAAAATGTATAAATAGCAGAGCTTTGCCAGGGTGAAGAGAGCAGATGTGATAGACAGTCTGTGCTTAAGGAGTTCAAACAACAGATTAATACACTCAGATTATCGTCCAAGAGAGAGAGAGAGACAAGAGAGGATGGAGGGAGGAGGGCGTGTGCCTGACATGTGGACACACACAGATGCAGAGTAAATCACACACATACAAGCTCAAGTGTTTTCTCTCACTCACACTCTGTCGTGTCCACCCAATCTCAAATACTGATAATCACACACACACACACACACACACACACACACACACACACACACACTCCCAAATGTTTTCCCTGACTGTTTCTGGCTGTGTCTTCCTCTCTATTTCTTGCCAGACATCTTTTAGTGCTTAAACATTTTAGTCAGTTTATCGATTAGTTCATTTATGAAGTAAAAGTGCCCGAAATTTGACTTATAGCTTGTCACATGTGATGATTTTTTTTTACTTTTACCTCTTTCATATCGTTGTAAATTGAATATCTTTGGGTTTTGGACTTTAGGGCTCAACCACTGACACAAATCTTTCCCGCAAAGGTCTCTGGCTGCATCTTCCTCTCCATTTCTATTCAGATATTTAGTGCTAAATTGAAAGTTGATTAATTAATTTGAATCCCTTCCTGGCACAACACAATAATGCAACCTATTATTTCCCATGGCTTTTACTGCGCCATGACAGCTCTTTGCTGCATCGAGCACACAGCTTGGATTCAACTAGCTTGAACTTGGGCATGAAGTTCATCTGTTGGAAGAAAATGTGGGCATTATAAATGGCAAAGATTCTCATTCATCTAGGTCGTGGTGCTATATATCGTAGGTAACTGGACTTGCTTGAGTTTCTTGAAGACGTTTCACCTCTCATTCGGGAAGCTTCCTCAGTACAGAACTGAGTCTCTCGGATGAGAGGTGAAACGTCCTCAAGAAACCCAAGCAAGTCCAGTTGCTTATGATATATAGCACTTAGAGTTGGCATTGTACATTTCTGCAAACTAATATTTGTCTGTGACTTAATATATGAGCTGACTTTGTCATCAGGAGGTGGAGAGGATGGTGTCCTAGCCTGTCATCTTAGCAAGACAGCTGCCAAGCTGCAGACCGCTGTATGAAACCAACAAACAACAATACTAGTTGTGTTTTAGCGAGTCTTTTCTGTTTCCATCAGCTTTTAAGGCTCCAGTCGTGGGTATTTTGTAGCGATTGCCTGTGTTTTCCCATCAGCTTTTTAGGTGCCAATTGTGGGTGTTTTGCAGCGACCTGTTTGTTGGGTAGTGGCACGAAAAGTAATTGTTTTTCACCAAGACATTGCTGCTTCTCCAGTGCCCTCAATATGGGTGTTTTTTTTTAAGCCAAAACATGGTCTTTTCCTATAACCAAGTGGTTTCTGTTCCCTAAACCTTACCACACGTCCACCACAGGGTTGTTGAAATGTAGTGTCCATGTATCTGCTTCATAATAACATGCAAATGTAACATATCTTTGGTTTGCAGAAACGCTCAATGCCAACATTTTTTTCTGGTAATTGGCCAATAGAAACGAGGCAGCGAGCCAGGCACAGAACTCAAAGTGGAGGAAAAAATAATATTGTGTGTCTGAATTAACTGAACTGAACAACACAAGTTTTCTCTTGTATTCATACCTCGGGAGGGGAGCCCTGTCTTGGAAACATGTTTCCAGCTAAGCGGGCATATTAGGTGTGTTTTAACAGGGAACTTGTAGGTAGGCAGAGTTTGTTGCCAACATGATAAACACAGCATAGGTTTGTTATATGGTTGACAAAGTGCTCCTTGTTGATAGCTCTAAAGTTTCCTCTCTGACATGAGGAGGTATCATTTTCTCAAAATATTATTTGCTGACAACAACAAAATGGCGTAGATAGAAGTTTTGAAAAGTCTGCCTATTTTGCACTGTGCTCTGCGACTTTCTTGAGCATCTAGTCAGATTTGAGCTGAACTCAGCAGCAAGTGCAGCTCAAAATGTGTTGTGTCTCAAAGTGCCCATAGTTAAACAACATAAAATTAACCAAAAAGGTCCTGATAATTAATTGTTTAAGTCATTGATCTGCTTCTCAAATGTCAGGGTTTTCTTTTTGACATTATTATATCATTTTAAAATGAATCTCTTTGGGTTTTGAACTGTTGATCAGACAAAATAGGATCTTGTATAGAATATGATAAATATCAAAAATAGTAAACGTTTTATTAATCATGAAAATAGGGCTCTGCAATATTTTGATATATCGACACCCAAGGACAGATGCCTCAGAAACATAAAACACTTGCTAGTCAAACTAATAAAATCAGTATTCCAAGAACAAACAGGAAACCATTATAGTTACACTACAAGTTATGTGATCTGTTTTTTACTGTTTTTAGTCAAAAGTCAGAAGGAAATACCTCATAAGGCATTAAAACATGCCAAGTGAGGACACATATTGACTCATGTTGTCGCGTCCAACCACTAATGGACTGAGTGGAGTCCTCATCTGATTGAGTCTGACCTTCACAGAGAGGGTTAATACGCATCACAGACCGTCCTGCTGCAGAGATCTGTTAAAGCCATGCATTAGACACGTGTTTGATGGAAGCTGTGCATATGTCGAAGGAATTAGGTGTGTGTGTGTGTGTGTGTGTGTGTGTGTGTGTATGTGTGTGTGTGAGAGAGAGAGAGAGAGAGAGAGAGAGAGAGAGAGCGTACCATTATTGATAATAATTACATAGAATATGTGTGTCTGTAAGAAGAGATTATTCATGTGTAATAGTGATATGAAGGGTTGGAATCCAACCAATTCAACTTGTATCAGTATTAGTACTGTTAGCTGTTTGCATGCTGTATACTCTAGCCAAACCCACAACCAATCAAAGTAGCACCTTCCTGCAACACAAGGTTTGGCATTTGACAGCATTTAGATAGAATCTGAAATTCCAATTATTAAATCTGAATCTTTCAAATGCCTTATCAAACAGTGCTTTAGCTGTTATCACTTTTTAAGAACTTTGTAGAAGAATTTACTTAAAATGCAATATTTAAACAACTATGCCAATTTTGCTGAACAACTATTAAAGATATAGTGGAGTATTGGCTTTCTGAGCAGAGAATGAAGTCATGCTCCCTCTTTGTGTGTTGAAGTCTGAGCTTCTGTTTGTTGTTGTTCGCGTGTGCATGTTACAGCATGTGAGTCCTTTCACTTCCACTATGCGCCAACGCTCTGCACTGCGCTTTGTAGTTGTAGTCACCACTGATAATGCAATCCTGATCTGTGGTGGGTAGTCATTGTCATTGTGTCTTTACACACACACGCACACAGTCACCTCCATGTTGACAGCCATGCGCAGACAATCCTATCTCACACTCTGCATCATCGATATGCATGCAGTTTATAAAATAACTTCTGACACACTTAAAGTACCCAAACTCAGCTTCGGTTATAGGTTCCATGTTTCCTCTTTAGCTTAAGGATTACCTAATTGCTTGTTGCAAGAGAACAGATTTGCCAAAAGATTTTTTTGTCTCCAAGGAAGATTTTACCGACGTGGAACCTGATCTGTAAGGAACTTGTTAGAGGAACCCAACCCTATTCACACCACACAGTGAAGTGGAGACAGCAGCATGTTGGTAAATAATCATGGCAAAGGTTAAAAGTAAAAGACTATTTCATGCATGCTGAAATTGTAATAAGACACACTTCCAGAAGAGAAAATGTAAAACATTTTTTGTGAATTGTTCATTTCTAAAATAGAATTCGAATTTCCAAAGTTTGTGTCTATCAGTGCGTACCTCAGTTCATATTGGTGCAGAATGGGAAACTGCATTAATTTCACCATATTGCATTCTGATACGGTTTTTGTCAAGAGAACCACATACCTAAATTCTCATGGATTAACGCCTAAAGCTATATGTATGTTTGACATGTGGGTGTGCTGTAATGCAACGTTGTACTGCTGTAGTGACCGTCCTCATCTCCCTGTGCGGAACAAGGAGAGGAGGGAGGGGGGGGGGGGTGGGGGGATTATATCTCGATCCCTTTGCAAAGCTCACACCAAACAATCAACCATTGGAAATAATCCTCTGAGACACACAGACATCCATCCACACACAGTTACAAGCAAGTACACACACACACACACACACACACACACACACACACACACACACACACGGATACCTTTTAAACAATACATTTCAATCCACTGTGTTTACAGAATGCACATGTGTGCACGCACACACACACATCATATCATATATAGTAACCTCGATGAAATCAATAAAGTCAAGATTTGTATGCCATTTAGATGTTTAAGTTCTACTAATGCCATGCTCTCTAATAGTGGCTAAGCTGCATTTTTTAATGTGAAAAAACAATAATTTTCATCAATAAATCGCTTACTCTGTAAAATGAAAAAAGTGAAAAATGTTCAACAAAACTCCCACGAGCCCAATGACTTCTTTGAAATGTCTTGTTTTGTTCAACCAAACATCCAAAACCCAACGATATTCAGTTTACGATGATATATACGACAAAGACGAGCAGTTAATCATCTGACATGAAAAGCTGGAAACAGAGGATGTTTGGCATGCTTTCCCTTTTTTTCCTTCAAAATGACTGAAACTGTCATTAAAAATAATTGCATGCCGTTGTTTAAAAGTAGATATATTATCCTGATGCATGACATAAGTAAGGACTAGATCAAACACTGAAGGAAACAACAGACCAAATATATATATATTAATTGTTGTAGCTATATATAGACAAAGCAACAGAGTACATACAGTCATTCAAACCTCATTCATGTTCTTATGTTGATTTCCAGCATTCCTGCTTTTGAAACTTGCTGTAATGTCTACGTTGAGATCAGAGGCAGGCAGACAGATTTAGAGGGAGGGGAGGAGGTATAACTTTATGTATAGCCAACGTGCATCTGTTTGATCCCTTGACTCAACATCAGCGATTGGCTGGTGACCCTGCTGGATCATTAATGTGGATTTAAGTAGACTGGAGTTAACACTGACAAGCCGGAGACAGCCGGACTGAAGCGAGTGCTGAGGTAGTTACCGTGTGCTGCTCTGATGGTATGTGCACCTTCGTCTTCAACAGCCTGGGCTCATTTTCAGTAATCAAAGCCTGCCCCTTCGGGAGATTTATTCATTCTGTCATTGGAGGCCCGTTGTACTGGAAACCATGACGATTAAGAAGATGTGTCGTAAGTACATGACTGTATGTGGAGACTGATTGTGATGGTTATCACGCACTGCATAGGTCACCATCTCACATCTGATGGATCATGAGAGTATTTACATTGAAGACCCTGATGTTTATCCAGTCTGCTTCACTTAGACAGTCACTGTGAGAGACTCTCTGTCTGTATCTGGCCCATGAGGGCATGTAAACAGCCATCACCACCAAACCAGCAGGAGTTACTTCCTCGTGTCTTTGCTCTTAGCTCGACTCACTTTGAAGTCTCTTCATCGCTCATCACCAACAGCTGTCTCTTAAAGACTAGGCTTCCCTTCAAAGGGGAATGCCTCCTGGTCTACAGCCTACCTGGCAGAGTTGTAATACCTGTGTCATGTTGCTACGAAATCCAGGATTTACTGTAAACTGCCTGACCAAAGAGACTGAACCCGCTGACTTGAATTGCTGTGTTTTATTAGGGATGCTAAGCTGTAATGTGATGTAACAGGCGTGTCTACGGCCAGTCATTTCTCTCCTGGCTGTTGCCTTGATACTCTGATCAGCGTCTGTTTCCTGTGTTCCTATAAAATGTACTTTGTTAAGTATTTTTCAGGACAAGACATTAAAAACTTAGGAGTCAAATTCAACTCTACAAGGCTGTAAATAGTTTCTGTTTTCTCAGTCAAACAGAACCACCAGGACAGCCCAGTAAGAGCTGGTTCCTAGAAGCCAGCTCAGTTTCATCTCGAGGTTGCTCTGACATTTCCTGGAGCAGGAAAATAATCTGTCTGTTGGGGAAGGAAGACAGATTTGCAGAGCAGCTTCAGGTCCTTGAGTATGTCCTTGCAGCTTATACTCAGCGCCGCCCTCCTTGCAAGACACATGCTGTTGCTTCATTACTTCAGGGCCTCCATTTGACCTGCTCAGGAAGCGAAGCTTTAATATCCAGCTTTCACTGCCACAGAGGATGACAATCATCCTTATTCTTACTTTCTTTTTGTATTCAAGGGAAAAACTAAAAGGTTTGTCCAAAACAAAGCAAACCAGCCTTTGTCACAGTTTGACGACCTCTTAATTTTTGTTGAGTCAGGACGTCATTTACCCAACAAGGTTATAGAACCTTATAAACCTATAGAAAAAAGGTCTAATCCCTTCAGTGATTTAAAAAAAACAACAAACCTGGAAATCTGATGATTAAGGCAAACTCTTGCGACCTTGCCCATGAGTTCATTGTTCAATAAAAAGGCTGGGAGGATGAGTTCCCCACCCCACCCCACCCCCTATTAGGCAGCTATAAAACTGAAGCGTATGTGATTGACCAAACAATGTTCATACTAAGAATGACATAAGGATTGAAAAGAGGATTTGTGAAGACTACAACAGTGGAACAAGTGGAACACCCTCCCCCCTCCTCTCCTCCGTACTCTGTTGACCGAGGATTATATCTTTGCAATTGAAACTTAGCAGGACATTCTCCGCCCCCAAAATATACAATTTCAGATCACACTGGCAATCCGACTTTATGCCTGGACTGGCGACTCTTGCAGGGACTAGAAAAGGGGCAGAGATATGGCCAGAGAGTGGAGGTGAAAGCGTGAGAGCAAACCAACTAGTAGGTAACATTTTTTTGTGCTCCCTCTTGTTAACTGTACTTCAGTCTGCAACTGTATCCCTACTGCTGCGGAAAAATGCCATAGGCTTAGCTGATGGATTATAATCATGTCTGATTGCAATTGTCTCACTGAGTCAGACTGTTTGTAAATGTGACATTCATACTTCTGACAAGGATTTGGCATGGGTGTGCTGCTCTCAAGATGTGTTTATATAGGATTAATGTTGAGAGATGGTGGTCTCTGTTGAGTAGAAATGTGTAGTGTTATTGGACAGTAGACTCATTCTTTCTGGTTGAGTCTTTCTTTGGTGTTGGAGGTGATGACTCTGCCCTGGAGGAAAATTTGATAGCTTCATAATAATCCTGTGTTGACTCACAGGAGCTAAAATAGACTTTGACGGATCATAATTAACAGTTGTCAGGTATTCATTTGAAAGCTGTGAAGTTTCTTTAGGGGGACTGTTTGAAATAATAGATGTGAACTTCCATAAGTACAATAGTGTTGATGTTACATATGTTTTTTTCTTCATGCAGCTGCATTCTTTCTGATTACTCATACTGCTGAAATACATATGGACGGACATCATACTTGAATTTTATCATTGCTTGATTATCCTTTTAAGGAATGCTAGTGCTGTAGCTTTAAGCATGGCAGTGCTAGTTGGTCGGTCCACCACTTTGGTCCAGACCAAAATGTCTCACCTTTTACTGGATGTATTGTCGTGACCTTTTTTTCAAAACATTTATGATCCCCAGAGGAGAAATCTTAATGACTCTGGTGATCCTCTGACTTTTCATCCAGCACAACGCAATCCCATCCCAACTCTTTATATTTTGACGCTTTGGAAGACATCCCCAGCGTCACTATAATTACACCCTGGGAAGCCTTTTGCATAGCATCTTGACGCAGAAGGGTTTTTTGATTAGATTTAGGCATCAAGATGGATTTGTTTGATTAGGAAAAGACTGTGCTTGACGTTTGTCATGTGACGTCAGTTGTTCTGACCATCTAATGACATAGATGGGTTTACCTTGGAGTTGGTTGAAAGTCCAGTTTGTCTCATGCAGATGCTAAAGGGTGTATTGTGCAGCCGTATCAGACAAAGAGGGCCACTGACCAGGCTGGCGTTTTTTGATGGCTTGGGAATGAGACCAGGCTGTCTTGTGCTATGATGTTGGTATTTGGGGTTTTTAGTGAAATGTCTCAACAACTATTGGATTGGATTGCTGTGAAATTGGAACAGTTATTCATGTTGCCCAGAGGATGTCCTAAGGTCAAATTTTTCGCATATTTAGTGAAATATCTCAACATCTACAAATTAGGTGTGTAAAATATACAGATTTTTCCCACACGATGAATTCTCATTTGTAGTTCTGGCTGAAATGCCGGAGCAACTAATGGATGAATGAAAATTTGGTGCATGGCCTTAATATATAGTACAAACCCCTCAGCATGAATTGTAATAACTTTGGTTATCCTCTGACTTTTCTGTAGCGCCACTTTGAGTTTATGAGTAGTTTATAAAGCAAACGTTATATTACACGATTTTTATTGGTCAATTATGGCTAATGTAGTTTGTTTTTGGAGAAAGCTCTGATCATATATGCTCAGCAGAAGCAATAAAATCATTTTTAAATTAATATTTTATGTCAAATTATGGATTTATTTTTTTAAGTGGCAGTGTAATAAGTGGGATAATGTACAGTGGGTAGGTCATTATTGCGAAATACCCTCCCCCCCAACAATCTGCTCGCTGTACGTTATCGTCAAAACTAAGAACACATTAGACATACCTTAGCATTTAATTTAAGGCACTTGCTGGCTCCAAGCACACCGTTCCCACAGCTTCTAGCAAGGCTGTAGACTATTGTTCTTTCCTGAACTCTTCCATTATGGACTACCTCAATAAGTAACTTCCACTCAGACCTGTCAGTCACAGATGGTTAGACAACCAGGGGCCACATCTCACGGCTCCTGACTGACTCATTCTTTACCGCACTCATCAGCTTTATCTCTTCTTTTATCTGCAACTGTGTCGTATTTAGATTCTGGCAGTTTCCATTTACAGGATGATTACAGATTACATCTCTTGAGTTGTTTCTTCATGTCCTGTTTAGCCATTGCCTGCTGTGTTTGGGTTGCCTGCACTCATTACTTCCCTTAGGGACCCAAACCAAATACTCAGAAGACATTCCTGTTGTGAGAGTAAATGAGTAGCAGGTAGCCCTGGTTATTCTTAACTTCCCTCTAAGAACAAGAATCAGCCAGCCGGGAGGGCCTCAATTTGAATCCTCATGAGCCATTGGAGAAGAATGATCTGTTAAGATAGTCTATAAACAGTACACAGTTTTCACATCTGATGAATCAGTTAAAGAGCCAAGGGTGCATCATTAACCAACACTGAGCACTGTGCAGGCCAGCGTGTGCTGAATGATGCTGTATTTTCCCAGCAGTAAACCCATGTCTCCCACTGTCTCCACAGGCAGGATGACAAACCAGTCAACAGCAAACCAGTCCAACACAAACAAGAAGGAGAAAGAAGAAAGCCAGCGAGATGACAACACAGAAGTTGGGTATAAAGATGCAGGCCACTGCAGCCGCAACACCCACAACCTGCTGCTTGGACTCACTGTTATGGGTATGCATGGGCCAAGAAAACTGTAAATAAATACATATTTTTATAGTTTCCTTGGTGGCATGGAAACTGTCTATCTTTTATTATATTATTCTGTGTTAAACCCTTTAAAAAGCCATCAGTTTTCTTGCACAGTGTTCAGATGCCCTTCACAAGTATTTATACCTTTAAAATGGGATTTCTTTAAAAAACTTAAAAAAAGAAAAACAAAAACAGAAATCGGCCAAAAAAACCCAAAATTATTAAAAGGTGACAAGAAAATGACCTAAAAGTTATCTTAAAAAATACAAAATTATCAAATGACTAGAGAAAAATAGCAAGTAAAACTGTATTCATAATTATTATAATTATATATTTGAAATTAGATTAGTGAAAAAATATCATTATTATCTAGATGTATTATTTTTATTTTATTTTAGCACTTTTTTGAGGTCATTTTATGTTTTTCTTTTCTTTTCTTTTCTTTTCTTTTATTTTATTTTCTTTCCCTTTGCTTTTGCACTAATCCTTTTGTACCTTTTTACAATATTCTTGCTCATTGCCTGTTTTTGAAAGAAATCAAGCCAATAGAGTTAAACTCCAAAGCATCTCCATCAGCTTGTGAAAGCTGAAATGCAGTTGTTAAAAACGTAATAAAAGTTAGGAAACATTTGAAAAAAAAAACAAGCCTAATTTCAGCTTTTGGTTCACATGATTTAACGTTCCAAATGTAATTAAATTTTAGGTCAGTTTTATTGTTCCAAACAGCCATTTGTGCAACAGCAAATGACACATGCACAAGATATACAGACTCAACATTTTCCCATGAGACAACTTTGGCTTGGTGTTGTCTACAGTCCGCCTCTGTAAATACTTTGGTATGTTTCTACATAGTTGTGTTCTTTGTCCAAAAAAAGCTCCTGCAATGTCGAGATGTGTTTTTTTAGTCGGTCATTTGTCACCCAGAATTAAACCCCAATTTCAACCCGTTTACATTTCAGTAGACGGTTCTCATTAGTCAGCGGTCTCAAAAATGTGAGAGCCCTTTTTGAGGGAAAAAGAAGTAGGCCAGTGAGTCCAAATAAAAACCTAGAAAGACCAAGAGGGTCTATCAACATGTGGTTTCTGAAGGCCAGTGCAAGGTCAGAGTTTCAGATATTTCTCACATTTGGATGATAATTTGGATCCATTTTCCAGTTAACCAAGTACACACTGTTGGAATTGTTTTAATTTTAAAACAACTATTTGATCATTTTAATTATTGAGTTATTTTTGTCCAAATACATCAATTTCAACTAATTATGTGACAGAATTATTATGGTATTTGTTATATTATACTTATGCACTTTTCCCAGGTCATTTCCTTAAGGTTTTTTTTTCTTTTTCCGATATTTGTCTTTCTTTTTCCATGTTTTTTAAACATATTTTTACTGATTTTTAGGTAATTTTCTTGTACTTTTTTTTTACACATTTTTTGCTAATTTCTTATTTTGTTGTTCATTGCCTTCTCCCCCGTGTATGCACTTTACCCAGGTAATTTCTGTGTTTTTCTTTTTTTTCACAGATTTTTAGGTAATTTTCTTGTAATTTTTTTTTATTTACTCATTTCGTGCTAATTTGGGGGGTCAGTTCTTTTGTTGCTCGTTGCCCTCTTCCCATGTTTTTGAGGGAAATCACGCAAATTTGCTCAGGTTTCAAAGGTTCAAACTTTAAATTAACAGTATTTGCCTTCTCTCCTCTCCTCTCCTCTCCTCAGGTGTTGTCATGGGAGCGGTGTTTGGGATGCTGCTGCGGTACATGATGGTGAAGGATAACGCCGCTCTCACTATGGTTTCCTTCCCTGGAGAAATCCTCATGAGGATGCTAAAGATGCTCATCCTGCCTCTCATCATCTCCAGCCTCATCACAGGTGTGCCACTAAACACACATCCAAACACAGACACTCGCTGGTTGGACTTTTTCTTTTAGAGTGTAAATATGTTTACAAATATTAGACATTCATGGTCCCCAGAGGATGAATCCTGATGACCTTTCATAGCACCAATAACCAGTCAAGTGTTCCATCTTTTTATGAAGAAATACCTTTAAAACGTTTAACTTTCAGCCTGTTCTTTAAGAATAATGCCACAATTGCATGTGAAGTGCTAACATACTGTAAATATGTTTTACTATCTTTCTTAACATTTGCGTTTTACCACACTAACTGTACATGAGATCAAACTGAGACACTAAATGTCAGCATGTTAGCATGTTAGAAGTTAGTACATTCAAAAATTATCAGTTTATTTAGAACATTGCTTCTTCATTTAGACAGTAATTTAGTGTTTTTCCCACAGTTGTGGTTAAAAGATACCTCTAAAATGAAATGTTTCTGTCAGTTTCAGATGTGCTTTGAGGAAATGCTAACATGCTGTAATGACATTCCGCTAACCTGCTAAACATTACAAATGTTGCAGATATCAGCAGGTTAACTGTTCGCTAGTTAAAAGTTCTGTATGTGACATTCAGAGCATTAATGTAGCAGAACAACACTATTTGCCATCTAAAGATATAGTGCAATAATGGTGTGAATGACCGAGATCATGCTCCTGTTGTGTGTGTTGTAATCCGAGCTTCTCTGTTCTTTGTCTTGGTAGACGTTGTGGCCACATGTGCATGTTAGTGCACATGAGTCCCTGTGTAACCCACTGGCTAGCTAATCGGCGCCGCTCTGCACTATGCCCATGTGGTGGTTATCTATGATAACATAAGCTTATCACCCCTACTTCGGTTCCCCCCACATTAACACTGTTAGCTCTGTCAGCACTGTTGTTGTTGTTAGCACTGTTAGCTGCTAGCCACCAGCTCAGCTGCCTCCATGTTGAGAGCCATGTGCAGACAATCCCAGCTCAATCACTGAATCATAGATATGCTCTAAATGTCACAAACTGCTCCTTTAACATGCTGAAGAGAGCTAATCAAGAACATTTTGTGACACCATTAACATTTTTTTTAGATACATGGTTCTCACAGGACAGCCATGTTACAATATGATGATTATGGAATATGATTCATTGCTGTACATTAAACTACCCAACAAAATATAAAGGAGTGCAATAAGCAAACTTAAACATCTACAGCAGTAAAATGCAGCAGTAATATTTGATCCAAAAGCACCATTTAAATTAGAAAAACACTGATAGGAACATTTTACTGCACTATAACCTTTACTTTTGATAATCCTTACACATTACTACTTAAGTAGGGTTTCAATGCAGGTATTACTCTTACAGAGTATTCTAACAGAGTTTACTTAAGTTAGTTATCTGAATACTTCTACAGCCACTGGTTTGGCGAACACGGTGAGCCCAAACACTGATGCTCATCTGTCTCTTTCAGGGCTGGCTGGTCTAGACGCTCGCTCCAGTGGCAGGATGGGAAGTAGGGCCATGGTATACTACATGTCCACCACTGTTATCGCTGCCATCCTCGGGGTCATCCTGGTATTGGGGATCCATCCGGGCAACCCCAAACTGAGGGGAGGTTCGGGCACGAGCTCAGCCCCGAAGAACCAGGAAGTCAGCAGTCTGGACGCCTTCCTCGACCTGCTCAGAAACCTCTTCCCTGAGAACCTGGTGCAGGCCTGCTTCCAACAGGTAGGCTCTGCCTCTGAAATGTGTCTGTTGTGCATGAAATGTTACAGATGTGGGTCAAAGGTCAGAAAGGACAAGTTTTGTTGCCAACGCTGGTCTTAGAATTAAGTTAGTTATCTGTCAGTCATTGCTTTCTACTTCCAGCAACGTTAGTTCTTGGTGTACCAGGTTATAAATACTGTGATAAAATATGCATCATTCAGTCTTAAAGTAATGCTAATTAAATACACTGAAAAATGTCTTATTAGACAGGCATTCAACTTTTATTTTAAGTTTCCAGTAATGCTAAATCCATAACATGACACAATAAGTATCATCCATTATTTTTAGTCAAAATACAACGCTCAGAATTTGAGTGCATGCTGCCAACTGATGGAGTCTATCTGGATGTTGAAATAGCTCTTTGTGAGCCCTCCTACCCTTGATGGTGTTGCAGTCAGATATGTCCCAACGGCTTTGCTGACCCGTGTCCTGAAATATGCCAGAAGAAGGCAAGAAGATGCAGAGCAGCAGGATGAATGTTATATTCTATTTGCTTTTGTAGGATATATACAGATTAAGCTCCTTTGTAATCACTAACAAATTCATTTGTAACTGTAATTTAATTACAGATTTTTTTCTCACTAACTATAATGGATAACATTTATTTTGTATTTATTTATGTAACACAATAACATCCAAGTAGTTACTCCCCAACACTCTGATAGGAAATGAAGAAATCTAAATACTGCTACATGGACTTTTTTTTCTGCAATCTTTGCTGTTTTCTTGTGAAATATCATAGACTGTTTTATTTCCTCAGCTGTCAACACAGTCATGAAAAGAAACACTCTGTTTAGAGAAAATCCCTCTTCTATCCAACTGTTCACATCTCAAAGGTATTCAACTTGTGATGGAGAGTTGCAAGTGGTAATTCACATGCAGATGAGTTGGAAACCACTGATCTAAAGCCCCATAACAGCTGCTAAATGTACCTCGAGGTGAGGTTGGCTTTATTAATCAAATTTTAATATTTTAAAGTTGCAGTAAATATTGGAAAAACCTCTTTGTGTGTTGTGACCTCGCTCACCAGGTATTACTGCGTTATCATTAAAGGCATAAAAGCCTAAAAACTAAATTTAAAAAAGACCCCTTTTTGTTGTGAACCCGAAAAGGTCAAAGTGTACCAGATATTAACTGTGGGGTCTGACAGAATACAAAGAGCTGTTAATGGCTGGTTATTCTCTGGGGAATCTGGTTGTCCTTCAAACTCCGTCCACAATGTTTTCTACACGTGTGAGTGAAAGCCTGATTTGACTCAAAGGGTTTGAAGTACAAAAAGACCAAAAGGTTAAGGCTGCCCTCTGGCCATGTACTGTCCCAGAAGTATAACGTTTGAAGTGTAACTATTTATGGTTAAAGAATGATGGTTACAGTTTGTAAACAGCATCTTTTGTTGCTGTGTCCGTAATTTTGGTAGCCTCCTCTTGGATGCGTGCTGCTTACGGTCTAGCACCTGGTTGCTGTCTTTTTATAAAGCCCCAAACTCAGCTGCACGTTGTTCTGAACATCCCAAACACAGCAAAATAAGAAGAAAATGCAGTCAGAGGGCAGAGTCTCTGCAGAAATATACACTACCGCTCACTTCTGAAGGATCGTAAGCGATGACTGAGAGGGACTACTTACGTTTGAGTCTATACATTGTTTTTTTGTTGGGATTTTTTGGTTATTTTATTAAAAAAAGATAACATTTTACTTAAGTTTTAATTTTACTTAAAAAACACAAGAGAATATTTTCCATTTAACAACATTGCAATTTCATTGTTTTTTTTTAAACTTGTTTAGACAAAAGAAACCAAATTAAATAAAATATCACTTTTTGGCTCAGTTAGGAACTTTTTTGGGCCATTTTATATGGACAAACTTCTAACCAATTCATTAAATAATTTCTAGATTATTGAATAACTAAGTTAATCAGTGCTTGAAGTCTGTGTTGAGTGAAACGGATATTTGAAAAAAAGGGACATAAAAGTGAGATATCAGAAATGGTCCACTTTGTTTTGAATCCCAACTGAAAAAATAAGATCATAATTTCCCTCTGAAAACTGAAGTTACAGTAATGGCCAGTTGGCTGATGTTGGACAGGATTTGTCATTTGTGATAAGGGGCTATATAAATAAAACTATCTTGACACAACTGTTTATCCAAACAGATCATTTTTAAATGATGATCCAGGTCTCAATCCTGATGCAACTTCTGTTCAAATCCTGTTTTTTCCCCTCTTCTCTGCGCTCTGCGTGTGTGTCTGAATGATTAGAAGTAGTTGTCTGTGTTGCACTGGGTGAGGGTCAGCCCTTCTGCTACTGCTAATCTCTTTACATCTGTAATGCTACATCCTTATTTACCACAGTAAGGCATCTGCTGGTGAGCAGGGAGCACTGCTGAGCACCAGCTTATAGACTCTTTCTTATTTTCCCTGCGGTATTCTCTGTTTTTTCCCTCTTTTTCTTTATCCTCCAAATCTCTCTCTTTTCTGTCTTCATCTCTGTTTTACTGCTTCTTTTGTTTGTACTCATCGGGGATTCATTGAAGTCATAAAAGACATAATTGCTTTTGCAGGAAGGAGTTGTCCTTCCCCTTTCAATCTTCTTGTCTCTTTTCTTCCCCTTTGTTGTCTTTATGTGAGAATCTCTTGTTCCCTGTTTTTCCTTTTCTTTAAACAAAAACCCGAGTGTGTTGTGCTGCAGCTGCCAAGCTTTTGTTTGCTCACACACAACATGAGTTACAAAATCAGGGCTTTGCTGTGTGAATAGGGTTCAAGTCAGTTCGATTACAGCCTGAACCCCTGATTAATGTGAATGTGGTTCTTCCCCTACCTCCAGGTTCAGACGGTGCTGAAAAAGGTGCCGGTTGCAGCAACAAACCAGACTGAGCCCGTCTTAGTGAACAGGAAGAAACTGGAGTACAAATGGGGCATGAATGTCCTCGGTGAGTCGGTGACAGAGCTGATATTATTTTCCTCTTTGAAAGGTTTGGGGCTCATTGCATTTAAAAGGTAGCTGTGGTGATTTTCAATGTGGGGCCTTGTTTTCTTGTGTTTTTGTGTCTAAGTGACTAATGGGAACCACAAGTTCTAATATTGGTCCAGTGTTGAGTGAGAGCGCTGCAGCCGATAATTGAAAAACAGGCTGCAATGTAACCACTTGAGGCTTGTTCACATCTTCACTGTTCATCCATTGAAACTGCCTGTTTGTGCCACTGACGAGCTTAGATGGGTATTCTAAGTACTTTTTAAAGAGGGGGATCCTGTTGTACACAGTAATTCAAAGTCAACAGAAACAAAGAAAAACTCACAAAAACCATCTTGGTTTGTCTTTCGAACCATCACTCTGGTTTGGTTGAATTAAACCCTAATTCATCCACTTAGATGT
This sequence comes from Plectropomus leopardus, assembly GCF_008729295.1. NCBI lineage: Eukaryota > Metazoa > Chordata > Actinopteri > Perciformes > Serranidae > Plectropomus > Plectropomus leopardus. Next base: position 8,209,584 of record NC_056479.1, on the reverse strand, counting down.
GAAAGTATGCTTTCTCTGTACATGCTAAAAAATTAATCTTTGTTTTAAATGGAGTCTGGTGGGTTTGGCAACGGCAACATTTGAGTTGTTGCTAGTTAAACATAAAAGGATAATCATTTTTTTTTAACACATTTTAATTGAATTTTCTCACAATGGAAAAAATGCCATTATGTGAACAGATGTTAGCTAGAGTCAAAGACACAGGCAAAAACTTTAAGAGGTCATGGGACTTTTTTGCTCACAGTGTTGCTGGGACACTGATGATCCCATGGTTTGGCTATAATTGTTAAATATTTATTTCAGATGTTATTAATATGTACGTTTGCCACAGGCCTTTGGATTTTGTTTAACTGAAGGTGATAAAACTGTTTTTCATTTATTCAAATAAATAAAAACCTTACCCGCAAAAAAGGAGAAAACACAGAATTCTTATTTTCCAACATTCAATAAAATACAGTAATAATTCCACAAGAACAGTCTCTCATATATTTCCCATGTAACTCCTGAAAGCAGACCAGCAGTTATCAAACAGATGGTTTTCCTTTAAGATTGAACATAATCTTTCTCTGATGCCATGCACCACAAGATTTCTTAAAGCCACATAGAGACAAGGGGAGGATCGGCACTTTTCCACAATAAAACAATGCATTTATGACCAGCAATCGTGGTCAGTTTGATGAGTCGCACCTTGTTTCTTTTATCAGGAGGGATGTCAGCTGTGTCGCCTAGTAAGGCTAGCTAAGGTGAACAAGGGATCTCAAAACCAATAATCCCTTTACAATGTCAAATATTTCTTTCCGGAACATGTTGTCTGTAAGGTTTCCTCTCTCTGTTTCACCTCGAGGACAAACATATTACATTTATTCATTTATCTTTCTTGAGTAAAATAGTTGTGGATAATGTTAAACTGCCCAAATTTTATGGCAGCTGTTATATGAGAAGGATCTTACTCTTTAACAGAGAGGTCCATCAGTGCAGATGTTCATTTCATAATGTTTTCAGAAACTCAAAATAACAATCTGAGATGGTAGGTGGCAAAAACAAGCACTTTTAGTGGATGTAAAGTGATGATACAAACATGCCCTCAGTGTTTGCATTGCAGCAGCTGCCAGATGCAGCAGTCTCACTAATACTGGACCAGTTTCCAAAAATGTTGTTTCCTGTGATCGAAAGGGCAAAAAAAAAACATAGAAAAATAGAGTAAAGGTTGAAAAATACCAAATGTACCCTTTATTTTAATTAGAAAAACGCTGCTAGGAACATTTCACTGGACTTTAACCTTTACTTTTGATAATCCTTACACATTTTTACTTACAGTAAGTAGGGTTTTAATGCAGGTATTGTTCTTGCAGAGTATTCAAACAGAGTTTACTTAAGTTAGTTATCTGAATACTTCTACAGCCACTGGTTTGGCGAACACAGTGAGCCCAAACACTGATGCTTGCTGCTTTGCATTTTGATCTGTGGTCCTTTCCTCCAGTTTGCGCTGACATGCAGCTTTGTGTCTTCCTCCAGGCTTGATCGGCTTCTTCATCACCTTTGGGATATGCATGGGCCGGATGGGCGAGCGAGGGAAGATCATGTGCGAGTTCTTCAACATCCTCAACGAGATTATAATGACGATGGTGTCCATGATCATGTGGTTAGTGTCTTGTTTTCCCTCCTGTGTTTGTTTTTGTGTGTGCCCATCTGCAGTCATGCACAACATGTGTCTCTGGTTTTGTTCGGCCTGCACTGCTTTGACATTCTGGAAAAACCACACACGAGGTCAGTGACAGTGATGGATAAGGCGAAGATTGCGTACATGAGGCGTATTGTGGGAAAGGGTAACAGTGCTGGACATCCAAGACTGAGGAGGAGAGAAAGGAAAAAGGTTGTCAGTGAAGGACACAGACAGATGGAAAGAGAGAGGGTTTCCCTGGCACATGCTGGAGTCCGTGGTATGCTGGGGAGTAGCAGGAGCCGGGGCCCGGAACAATGTTGTGGGCTCCCAGGGGAGCCGGGTGGAAGATCTCCAAAATGTAATGGATCCACCGACGGCAGAGGAGCCACTTGGCAGCAGAGCAGAAAGCAGATGCGGGTGGGAGGGACAGCAGGACGTAGAAAGATGCATGTGAGAGCATGTCTTTGGAGAGCAGTGCACGCCTTGAGGCTTCGCAGGACCCCGGCTAGTCGCACAGAGAAAGAGTGTAGTGGCACTCAGAGTGGGGACGGGGAGGGGGGGGCAGGGGAGGCGGTTGGAAGAGAAACAGCAGGATGCTTGTGCTGCAGCTCTCCTAGGCCATCTACATGCGCAGCTGGACACCAAAGGAATCATGTCCTTGTTCGTATCACTCACACAGTATAAACAGATTACTCACGGGCCGATGGAGCTCGCCAAACACAGAGTCCAGTGTATACAAAAACACGTATCATACAAGGAACAAATCCATCAAATCATATACACGGCATACTCCACCAAACAACTGTCACTGAATGCCAGGCTCGGGGTTCAGCACGCAGCTGACCTGGGAGAGAGCGGGCCGCTGTCGTGATGGGACCTGCTTTGACTCGGACCAGGAAAGGCGCTTAAAGGGGAACACCGCTTTAATTCATCCGCCCCACAGCGGCCTGTATTCACGAAGAGGAACAACTGCGCTCCAAAGCTGGAAACCAGAGATCCAAGAATGTGTCATGTCCTCCCGAAGTGAAAAGTGCTCCTTTGACAGTGAATGAAGATGGATGAGGTGATAAATGCATCCATGTGCCGGGTCATTTGCTTTCAAGAGCTGGAATTAACGATTATTGGCATCATCGTTTAATGTTGTTGTTCTACAAAAAGCCATAAAATGGTGAAAACATGCTCTGTTTCCTGAGGTGACATCTTCAAATATCTTAAAAATATTGGGCTTTTTTCTCGCCCCAAAAAATGAAGTAAAATAAAATAACTCAAGGTTTTCATAAGAGTTGCTGATTAATTTTCTGGAAGATGAAAAAAATCACATTATCTATTAAAAGTTTCAACTCTAATCCTTTCATCTCTAAACTCAGCTTTAATACAAATATAAATAATAATGTTGCCTTTAAGCATTAAAGATGAAAATTATGAGATGCGACCTTAACTTTTATTTTCAGGTTTGAGCATGAAAGTCAACCATTTAGGACTGAAGGTTTGATTTATTTACATAATATATGTTAGAGCTTCAACAATTTGTCAATTAATTGATCATCGATCTATTTTAATAATCGATTCATTTAAAAAATATATATCTAATGGTTCCAGTTTCTTTATTGTGAACATTTGCGGCTTTTTATCATCTTATATTATAAAATACTGACTATATTTTAAAGTGAATATTGGTTTGATGTTCTTTTTTTAAATGTTTTTTAGACCAAACAATCAGTTTGTGAATCAAGAGGAAAAAAGTGTACATTAATTGATTATGAAAGTAAGCACTTTTTTTTGCATCCTGAAAATACCTTTTTTCCTTAACAAATATTTTTTTTGGAAATAAATAAGGTTATTTATATACCACATAAATAGGCTACATCACATCAGCAGCATCAAAGTTTTTTGCATACAAGAAATCTTTACAAATCACAGAAAACACAAACAAACTGAGCAGTAAGCGATTTAAAGGAATAGTTTGCCTCAAAAGCAAAAATAGATAAATTTTGGTCTTACCTGTAGTGCTATTTATTGATCTACACTGTTTTGGTGTGAGTTGCAGAGTGTTGGAGATATTGGCCATAGAGATGTCTTCCTTCTCTCCAGTAAAATGGAACTAGATAAAGCGACAAAAAATACTTCATGACACGGTTACTTAGTCAGTGTGAGCAGTTTCATGTAGGAACTATTTTCCTACTATCAAACTACACCCACCAACAGCATCACTGCTTAAAAGGAAGCATGCATTTGGTTCCATTATTTTGGAGAGAAGGCAGACTTCTCTATGGCTGATATCACTCAGCAAATCACACCACAACAATCTTGATTGATAAATAGCACTACAAACTGTCCGTTTTAAGTATAAAACCATAAGTAAAATGTAAAGTTGTCATTAGTAATAATTCCAGCTTTGACGTGTCTTCTTAACTCTGTGCTCAGGTACTCTCCTGTTGGCATCGCCTCCCTGATCGCGGGGAAGATAGCGGCCATTGGGGACTTGGAGGTGGTAGCCAGGCAGCTTGGCATGTACATGGTGACCGTCATGGTGGGCCTGGTGATCCATGGCGGCTTGATTCTACCTGCTATATTCTTCGCTATCACCAGAAAAAGCCCTTTCACTTTCTACTCTGGGATCTTCCAGGCTTGGATCACAGCTCTGGGCACTGCTAGCAGGTAGGACCGCCTGCAGTAAATGTCTGTGTGTGTGTGTGTGTGTGCGTGTGTGTGTGTGTGTGTGTGTGTGTGTGTATATGTGTGTGTGTGTGTGTGTGTGTGTGTGTGTAAATTCTGTTTGGGCATGTGTTAACACATGTGGGTCACATGTTTCTTTTTACAACATCTATTCCTCGAGCAGCTGCTGTAGTTACTATGATTGATCGGCATGGCCTGCTGCTTGCTTTCAGTTATTTGGGTTAAATCTGAGCGGCTAAAGGCAAAAATTTTGTATTTCCGCGGACAAATTAGGACAGCAGAGCCAAATGTGTGTAAGCGCAGGCTATCATAGTCGAGTCCATGTCAGACAGATTCTGTGTTGTAAATGTCTAAGCCTCGGGATTAGTCGTCACTGGCCCCGATGTATCCTGCCCGGCTCGGCTTGGCTCGGCCCGCCCGGGAGTCTGCATTGCGCTGAAACCAACTGTCATTTTGGCACATTACTGAGGCTTTAGTGAATATGGGTAATCCTATCAACATTTTCTCTAATTATATTATGACCCGAGCTTAGCAGGGCCAGGAATCAAATTCCTTTAATTCACATGTTGGAGGATTGCAACAGTGGCCTGCGCCAGCTGTTACGAGGAGGCTGTCGGCCGACTCAAATTTCCACTTTTTTTTGTCTCTACGCTGACTTCACCCCCTCACCTCCCTCCTCACCTCTTCACTTCTGTCTTTCACCACCTGTCTACCTATTTTATGTCCTTCAGCAGACACTTTGCTCCTCTTCTTTGTACATTGTGCACCTTTTTTCTAACTCAACACCTTGTGTGGCCTCTTTCTCTCAGCGCAGGGACATTACCCGTCACCTTTCGCTGCCTGGAGGAAAATCTGAAGATTGATAAGCGCGTGACTCGCTTCGTGCTGCCTATAGGAGCCACCATAAACATGGACGGCACTGCACTGTATGAGGCCGTGGCAGCCATCTTTATTGCCCAGATGAATGACATCAGTCTGGACAGCGGACAGATCATCACTGTCAGGTAAGAGACATGGAGGATGTTTCACTGTTTGCGTCTTTTTTTCGACTGAGAAACATTTTTGGTGACATTTTGTACTGCATAGTTTCATTAAAAAAAAACAGTGGTTCCCAACCTCTGGGCTGCAGTTTCTCCCTCCCTTGAAAAATCCACAATCTATGAGTAATGCAATTGGAACTAAATTTTCCTACTTCACTGAAAAGTCTGCTCCCAACTACAGATTTTTGAACAAAAGAGGACTTCAAAGGCTAATTTCAGTGTTTTTTAACCTGCACCTTCTACTCCACATTTTTGCGTCTGAGTTAAACACCAATGTTTCAAACTGGTCCAGTTTTCAGCAACAGGGCTGCAGACAGCAGCATTGAAACAGGCTACAATTCAAAGTTAATAGACGACTGTTTGCACTGACAATTTATGTCTACATAAAGTGTTTGTTTTTGGTACTGAGAGGCACAGATTATTATTTCAAGTGTGTGACAACATTATGGAAAGGACCCTACAGAGATGGACATTTTGTTAAAGAGTAAGATCTTCTTTGTTTAACTAGTCACAATCCCAAAACTGCTATTGCCAAACCCACAAGATGAATAAACATTGATTTAAGTGTGTATGGAGCCGACATATTTTACCTCATTAACTGGGCAAATAGGGGTTTATTTTGTTGGAATTTGTTGGAACTGAAAAGATGAACCAAGACAGCTTTTGTGACTTTTATTTTGTTTCTCTCAACTTCGAATGAAGTGTGTTTTATGTTGATAAATCTCCACTGTTTATTTAAATGAACGCTGGTGGGTTTGGCGATAGTAATTTTGGAGATGTCTCGTTAAACAAAAGAGTCTTACTCCTTAACAAGAAGATCTTTCTCTGAAGGGATCCTTAATATGTTTTCAGAATAATCTGAGTCTGTCAGCAGCAAAAACAAACATTTTTAACTGATGTAAATTGATGGAGCGCCATTGCACATTAACCTTTAATTGCATCTTGTTTTGCTGCTGCCTGCTGCAGCCATCTCACTCAATACTGCACAACTTCAAAGATTCTTGCTCCTGTTAGAGACTTTAACACAAAATAATGCAGACATATGGTCCAGGTTGAAAAATACAACGGTTACCGTTTAAGTTGTTCAGATAGTTTGACCATTATTTTTTATGACACAGAAATCTAATTTGCCTCCCATTGAGTCAGTAACGGTAACGGCTCTGTTAACTTTTTTTTTTTTAATTTCCCACATGTAATAAATGACCATTTACATATAATTTTACACATTATATGTTTTTAAAATTACACTTGAAATTTGTATAAATAATTGTCAGGGAGGTTCTTTTCTTAGGTCCATGCCACATCACAAACTGTTTGTCGTCCATCAGCTGATTGTGATAGATGAAAGGAGGTTTCAGTTGTACCCAAATGACATTATCTCAGCATATATTTAAATTTCAACAATTCATATACTTTTAACTTAATGCAACTAAGTTAGATAAAGTTAAAATTTCTTTAAGGGCCACACACACTGTGTACATCCAAATTGCATGAAAACATCTGTGCATCCGTGTAAACAAACCTCAAAAAACATTTAATGATGTGCAGAGATGAACGACAGTTTTAAACTCTGCATGGATGCAGCAAGGAAGTAAAATCTCCCATTTCTGAGGTTTCAGCGAAACATTCATGTATGATTGGAGCCAGTCTACTTGGATCAGACTCAGCTTGTTGCGGCTGCGGGTAACAAATGACGCTCCACACTTTGAAGTTGTTTATTGTATGTCTTTCATCAATTACCACCAAACTCCAAAATCTAATTTTCTAAAAGCACCGTACGACTATTGCATCATCTGGGGTGGAATTGTTCTGGAATCAGATCCATATGTGGCGTGTAAATCTTCTGAATGTCACAGTCACAGTTGGGCGATAATTAGCGCTGCAGTTCGTCAGTGAGGATTGAGATGTAACAGAACTCTGGGATCAAATGATCAGCATCTTTAGATTTAGTGTCCAAACTGGCCTGCAGTCACATCTGAGACCAACATGAATTGATAATTCCTTGAACTGCAAACATGTCACGACGAGCAGCGCCTTTTGAGCACTGAGGATCTTAGTCTGAAAAAAAAGAGAGGTCAGGAAACACAAAGACATTTGGGTTTGTTTGCCAATAAACCTCTTTCTTCCTCGGAAAAAAATATTAATGCTAATGGTTCATGTGTGATGTGGTGCAATTAACCCTTGTAAACACTGTATGAACAGGTTCTGCAACTGTAAACCACACGATTATACTAGGCCTTTAACAAATCACAAATCTCTGCTAAACATGGTGTCAGCTTTCAAATATGCATCTGACATTTATGCAGTCTTTATCTTATTTTGTTATTAAATCACATCATGGAGATGTCATGGCACAAATCACATTGTGCAGTTATCCACATGTGTCTTTCATCGAGAGAGTTGAAATATCGACTACAGTGTTCGAGTAACCCTGTGCTAAATCTGTGATAAACCTCCAATAATCCATCAGACAAGCGCGGGATTAATCTCTTACCGGGTTAAACCTGTTCAATAACACCGTAATGTATCAAAGGATTATACTTTGCAACTTCTTTTCAAAAAATACAAGTGGGATATCCTGTAGAACCTGTTACATGTTGAATATGTGGTCATTGCTTTGAAAAGTAATGGTTAAAATCTGAAACCCTTTGTTTTCATTTAGTCCAGTTTCCCCTGCAAATAATCTGAACCACATTTACTGGGCTGTGCTGTCATCAGCCAAAGCATATTCCACAAAATGTGATACATGAAATTAATTTCACTTCATCTCATTTCCCATCCCATAAATCCTCCTGTTTGCATTCAGAGCACATGTCAACAACAGACCGTCCAGGGACTAAAGGCTGGTGTCTGCAGACAGTGTGCCAGCTGGACCGGCCGCTCGCTGCATAAAGCTTCCTGAGCAGAATTCTACTTTTAAAATTTCATGTGGTTCAGAATTTTTTTAAATTATATATTGCAATGCAAGAAATCATGGATTACAAGTTTGTTTATTCACAACATATGGCAACCTCTGAAGCTGAAAAATAAAGCCCATGCAAAAGTGCCAAAAATGATAGGCTGTTTGGCGAAAGTGTTCTCTGCTTCTCAGTCAGATCCCACCCTCGCTCCTCCACAGCTCCAACCTCTCGCCCAAATATGGTCACTTTGGGTCACTTTAAAAAAAACAAGATGGCGACAGCCAAAATGCTGAACGTGAGGCTTCAAAATAGAAGTCCACAAACCTATTAGTGATATCATGCTACATCCATTATTTTTACAGTCTATGATTTATAATGATTTATAATGATTAATTATGATTACGTGATTGCTCTCTGCTTTCTTTGTGGCATGTTCAAGTGCAGCTTCTAACAACAGATAAAAGGCAATTTTAGGATCTTAATACATCTTTGTTAGTTGTCTAAAGTGGAGTCAGTGTGTCAGGGAACCCTTATAAGGCTCATTCTAAAAATGGCGGTGGTTCTGTCTTTTTCCTCCCCAAGTATGACGGCCACACTGGCCAGTGTCGGAGCTGCCAGTATTCCCAGTGCTGGACTGGTAACCATGCTGCTGATCCTGACAGCTGTGGGTCTACCAACTCAGGACATCAGTCTGCTCATCGCTGTCGACTGGCTGCTGTGAGTCAGGTGTCTGAAAGGTGGAGAGTGTGTGAGTGTGTGTGTGAATAACAGATGAGTGTTTGCTGTGACGCTTCACAGCTTTTCACTTTAAACAGAAACATTCGAGTGGTGTTGGGTGGCTTTCTCTCATTTCACCCACTGACACTGATACTGTTTGTACACCCAGTGACAGAATGCGTACTTCCATCAATGTGGTGGGCGACTCTTTCGGCGCCGGGATAGTGGATCACTTGTCGAAGGCGGAGCTCGCCGAAATAGACGCAGCAGAAATGCAAATGCTCCCGACGGAGGAGGAGCTCGATTTCATCCCCCCGCCCCCGATCCTAACAGAAATTGACCTGGTGGACCCCCTCAAACCCCCCGCGCTGCCCCCCCGCTCCCCCCGCCCACCCAAACAAAACCACCACGGTCACGTTCTCTCCCAATCCCAGTCCATCACTTACTCACCGTCTCGTTCTGTCCGATCTCCATCACCTCGCTCCATCCGCTCTCCCTCTCCGCGCTCCGTCTGCTCCCACTCCCCTCGGCCTTTCCGTACTCATTCGCCACGCCTCCTCCGCAGGACGGAGCCGGGCTACTGCGCCCTGCCCAGCCACGATAACCAGGTAACTAAACACCTCTGCTTCTTCTTGTTATCATGTCACACAATACGTTCTGATCGAAAGGTACTTTAAATTTACGTAGAACAGATATTTTCGAGATTGGCCTGATGGTCAGAACATACAATAGACTCCCAAATCATGCACAGTCTCAGGGCATTTACCGCAGTACTGCATGCTACTGCTTTAAGATACAGTATGTTGAGTGTCAGGACCATGTACTTTGTCTGCAAATATAGAAGCATAGTGGGACTCTCCTCCAATGGCTCCTCTCCTCCTGTGGTTAACCTGTTAACCTTTAACCCTTTAAAGCATGGGTCTTTAACAGGGTGACCCTAGGGGGTCCTCAAAGTTAATGCAGTTGTTTTTTTTCCAAAAATTAAAATATGTCTGAAAAAACCCCCCAATATGAATCCATATAACTAATTGTTAAGATGAACTGGCCTATTCATAAAAATAAAAAATAGAATAAAATCTATTAACAGCTCACAACACTGATGATACGCTAGTTATTACCCATAAATCCTTTTCAAATGAATCCATGATGTATTAATATATTAATTTTTCAATACATATATATTTTTTATGTATTAATTGTGCATCACATTAAGTTATCTTTATGCATTGCACTTTAAGCTGCCATACACGTTCAGTTTAATATGCACCCCGATTTTATAGTAGCGGGGTCCCTCTTTTAGTTAAGGGGTCCTTGGCCTGAGAAATGTTGAAGACCCTTTCTTTAAAGTACACATTTATTAGACATCCTTCCAAGGAGGTTGCCTATTGTGATAGTCCAAAGAAAACCATCTATCGCCAAATTTGGTGATTTAAAATGTTTTAGATAATCTGAAGAAAGAAAGTTTTTTTAATAGTTAACAATAACATTGAACAAAAATGAATCATCAAAACAAAAAAATAATAAAAAATTAGACCACCCAAAGACCCTTTCTTATTTATGAACTAAACTAACTGAACGAAAACATATTTTGGAGATAGTTTTTAGAGCTGCAGTGATGAGGTGATTAATAGTTTAGTTGGTTGTCAGAAAAATAATCTGCAACTATTTGGATAACAATTATTTAAACAATGTTTTAGCATTAATTAAAAAAAGGACATTTGATGACATTATGCAGGACATTTTTGACCTAACTATTAATCAAGAAAATGGTCTCCTGATTCACAGATAATGAAATTAATCGTAAATAGTTGAGATCCTGCATATGTTATTAACGGTTTGCAATGCAGAAGATAGAAGACAGGTAGCATAAAGTTGTGATATTAACAAGATAATAGTAGGTAGTGTTTTCAGATATATGGTTGCTTTAGTTCTCTCTGTCCTTGCATGTTTGCTAAAACGATCAAATCATTGTGTATTCCTTCAACATTTAACACATGTACATGAGTAAAATTCACATTTTTTAGTCACTAAGTATAAACATGTTCTCATTTTGTCTCTTTGTTGTCTCAGGTTCCCACAATGCCTCGCTCCTACAGAGAGAGAGACAGGGAAAGGGACAGGGAACGGGAACGGGAGCGTCTGAGGCGAGAGAGTGAAACTGAAGAGGAGGAGGAGAGAGAAAGGGTTCTAGGTGAAGTGAGCGACGGCGAGGAGAGTGATGACACTGCTTATGACAGGAGACATGCAATGCCGCCGAGCGACCTGCCCTGATCGGATTTAGCACCAAAAAGCTTCCCCATCAGTTAGTTCCAGTTTTACGACAGGTTACGAGATCCACTGTGGATTTCCGGCTGGTTTCATTGCTACTTCTTAGATGTATTTTGAGTTTGCTGCTCTTGATCAACAGAACTGTTGGATAAGTGATAAATAAGCTCACTTTGAGCTTTATATGAAAAGATATTAAAACATCAAAATGTTAAAACTTTAAAACCTGAGACTTTTGTTCTTTGGTTTCTCTCATAAAGAGAGCTTAAATGGAGAGCTGCTTCCCTAGTTTACTGTCTCCATCACTGTCTTCATTTCATAAACAAACTAAAAATGCTCCTGTAAGTCTGAAGTTCCTTAAATTTGCCTGATAGGAGAGAAATTGAGTCTGCTCTCCATGAGAAAAGCATCTCAGTGTTACCAGCCTTTTAACGCACAACCATGAGTTATTATTTGATCCTTTACCTTTGCTCAACTCCCTCCCTCTCTTCTACTTTTATTTTCTTGGCAGGAAGTTAAAATGAATATACCTAAAGGAATAGTTTCACATTTTGATACATTTATTTATTTGCTTTCTTACTCTCTGCTTTCTTGCAGAGAGTAAGATGAGAAAATTAATATTACAGTCATGTCTGAAACGAAATCCTCTAACCAGCACTTCTAAAGCTCACTAATTGACTTTGGTATATTTAGTTTGTTTAATCCATACAAAAGTATGTTATATACCCCAATAATCCTTGGTTGGGAGCAGTAAATTCTTTGAGTCCCAGTTAAAGAATAGTCCAACACATAAAAGTCCGTAAAGCCACGTCTTCTTGGTTAGAAATTTTGTTTTTGGTGTGGATTTAACAAAGTTAATACACCATATTAACTAGTAGGGATGGGCATGAGTTATCAAGTAGTCACTTTGGACGGCAGTATTTATTCTTACAGAGTAAACATTTCCCAACCTTTCACATGTGAAAATGACTTTTATTTTTTTTTCCTATTTAAAATGGGTAAAATCTGCATAGCAGAGCTGCGTACATTGTTTTGATCTTTACCTCCTTGCCTTGCTGTCACTCTGTTATGAGACTACTGCTGCAGGAGTGTGAGCTCTGACAGCTGGTGTGAGTCCACCTGCACACACACACAGTGACAGGGCTAACTGTTACCATCTCATGGCTAATGTTACCTAATGGTTGGTAACAGGTTTAACTACAGGGTTGGGCCGTTTTAGTGACTCACTGAGTTTTTTCGGGCCATTTAATGGCTTGGTGTCAGATATTGGTCACAGCTGCTGTGGCAGGCAGATGTTGACTTGACTTGAGGAAAGCGACTCTGAACAAAGTTTGCTGATTTTCTTGACTTTAAATTTATCGTAAAATTGGCTTATTGAAGCCTGGTTGTTTGATAAATGATTTTCAGATCACACTTGTTTTTTGTTGTTGGCATGTTGATGTTCCTACTCTTGCGTAAGAATTTTTTATTTTTGTTTTGAGAACTCGAGTAGCTACCATATAATAATTTAATGCATGTGCTTGAATATGAAAGTTACTTTAAAATGCCTATCCCTATCAACCAGTGAGCTTTAGAGTTGTGCAGATTTTTTTTTACCTTTAGATAAAGCCTGGCTAGCTGTTTTTCCCTGTTTTATGCTTTTATGATAAGCTATGCTAAGCTAATCGGCTGCTGGCTGTAGCTTCATATTTACCGTACAGACATGAGAGTGGTGTTGTTATTCTCATTTAACTCCCAAAATGTCAAACTCTTCCTTTAAATAACCTCAAGAATACCAACAGGATCACTTAAATGACAGAAGTGTACAACCAGCAGAAAATATTTTTATAATTCTCCACCTTCTTTCATCTCTTTACATTTTCACCCTCGGTGCTCTTCTTGCACATCACCTGCCACCTTGATGTTAATATTGTCTATATCATGTATGGTTTGTATTTTCTTGTTGTGGTGTCTGAAACAATGAGTAATAGGCAATATGCTGTTTTAATTTTGTTGTATGTTTAAATTTGACTAGTTTTACTTTCATGTATCATTCTTCATTGCTGTAAAATAACACCATCAGTCTCTTACTCCCCACTGAAAATGCCTTTCATTTTAAATTTAATTTCATCACCTGCCTCCCAACACTCTCCCTCCTCAAGTCTTAACTCAGAGTCACAGGTCCAGGTCATGTGTATATTGTATGTAATAAAATCTTAGAAGTTTATTTAAAATAACTGCAATTCTTGTGTGTGTCCTCTGCCGCTTAAGTAACTTTGGACAATCTGTGGAGGGATTTGCAGTCGAAAGGGGACACGCGTCAGTGTTTGGTGACTAAAGATGCAGGAAAAATCCCGCAGACAAAGATATTACTGGATGTAAAAGTTGCAACAGACACACATGGACATGTTGCACGCACACGCATTGATGAGACAAAGACACACAGAGATACCAACACACTTAATCCTCTCAAAGAAGAGCTAGAGATGGGCGAGGCAGGAGAGAGTGAGGGATGGGAGAGGAATCGGAGGACGGCAGATGGCCAGAAAGACGTCAATCCTTTTCATTCTTCCCAGACAGCATAAGGGCACTGTGGGTAATTGCAAGCAGGACTGACGTTAGCTTCGGGCGCCTGCACGTCAGAGAGGAGATCCGAGTTCGGTGAAGGGAAAGGGTGAAATGGTACAGGTCATCAGAGATCTGAAAATCTGGCAGTGTCTGGAAATATGTGAAACTCAGATTTGTGATGATGCTCCTAGTTGATGGTGTCTGTGAAACGAAGCACTAATCTATTCTGTAGCATGAGAGCGAGCTCCGACACATGACATGAGGATATCACACCATCTGAGGCGACAGGGGGGTCAGGAATTTAATCACTGCAGCCATCATCATGGAGAAGAGAGTGTGCGTGTGGGCTGGGGGTTATGAGGAGGATCATCTGCTCCAAACCCGGTCTATTTTCTTTACTTCAGCTCAACTCAAACTAATTCTTGAGTCTTTAGTTATCATCTCTGCCAAATAATGAAAGTTTGATCAGTTCATTAACTTGCTTTTAGACATTTCGATTCCTGAAGTTTAATGGAACTAACTGAGGATGAGTTTACTGGACCTCAAACTAAATAATTCACAAATAAAGACAAAATAGAGAGTGTCATTTCTGATCCAAGTCACAGAAAAACTGGACATTTGGGGGTAAAAACTGCATTTAAAAAATATGTCGATGATGGCTATTAACTGTTTCTTTGATAAACTTCGAAAAACAAAAGGTATATTCAGTTAGATCTATTGAAAGGTAGAACCAGATTAACATAAATTCTGAGCCTCTCAACAATTTAGTAATACAACTGATTCAGGGCTGCCACTGCCATTGCTTTTCTGATTAATCTGAAAATTATTTTTCTTGATTTTTCATTATATTGATTAAGCATTTGAAAATGATTGAAATATATTCTATTTAAAAGTATAAATTAGCAAAAAGCAGCAACTCCAAAGATTTTAAAAAGCTGAATTCATCAAATACTTAAAGTTTCTGCTTGAAAACAACAATGTAAATGGTTAATCAAGTATCAAAGTAGTTGCCAGTTCATTTTCTCCTCATTAAAGTTGTAATTGTTAACTTTTATTTAAAAAAAAAAACAACTTTTCATAGACAGCCTTAGCAAATATAGCAAAAAGTTGTTTTTTTTTTTAATAAAAGTAAATAATTTTACCTGTAACTAATGGATTAATATACTAATTGTTTCAGCTGTAGATTAATTATGCTATTGATTTATTGCTAAGTAACACGCTTTAGAGCTGGATGGATCAGATTGTATTATCAAGGAATTACTTGTTTTTTTAGTCTAAAGTTAGAATTAAATTTACTAAATAACACTGTATTGAATAGCAATAGTAATTTTTAACATTTGTATACTGGCTTGAGATCAAATACTTGATGCAATCACATGACTTTTAGTTTTATCAATTTGGTTTGGTAAGTCTATCATAATTCATTGTCTTTTTGTGGATTGCGTGGAATGAAAACAGCATAATACAAGTCATCTGGATCATATGGCATCGATGAACATGATCATTTCAAGAGGAAAAATGTTTCATATGGTTACTCTGGAGTCTTTCATGTCATATTACTGTAAATTAAATCCAGTGGCAGCACGAGTGAAACAGATGTCCTGTTTTTTAAAACGCAGTCTGACATCTAGAGGCAGGATCACTCATCACATGCAGCACAGTGGAACATGTGCACAATCTGTACTGCACTGTAGCTTTTCTGAACACAATACAGAGATGTGCAGCCCCCAGTGTGCATCACTGTCTAATGATACTGTATAAATGCCTCATGATGCTTTTAAAACGTTGTTTACATCTGAGCACACATCGTCACATTCTCTCCAAGTCACTGCACAGGGAGTCATGTGGAAGGAATTCAGAAATCCATGACATGAGTGACTAAATATGATCTTTATTAAATAATACTATATACATATACACAGCCACATCTGCCCTCAGAATTTGTAGGTCACACTACATCCACACAGTTTAAACCACTTATAAAAGTATTTCTTTTCTTTTGAGGTAAAACTCTATACAAACAAATAAACATTCACCCACTTTAGGCTAAAAGATGTTTTTTAATGGCTGCACCAGCTTGAGCTCATGAGAATTACAATGAAATTTAGAAATTATATAACAAATTCTCCCTAAATCACTCCCAAGTACTCTACTGCATATCCATATCCTTAGTATCTTCCAAATAGTCATACTTTTGACAAAAGATGATCTATGTAATTAATTTGCCAAAAAAAGAGACAAAATGTATACTAAACGGAATTAAAGATGACAGAATTATTATTGTCATAATTAAAAAATAAAATAAAATCTATAGATATTGTGATAACATCGTTGTTTTGAACTTGTTTAGCCAAGATAATCGTCTTGTGAAAATCTGATATCGCGCCAGCCCGAGAGCATGAGAGAGGATTACTTCACAGAACTGATCTGTGAGGTATACATGCACAATTTGATAAATTCTGCCATGAAGTCTTGTCACAGCTTGAATTTATTGTAAGTAACATTTCATGTTACATGTCAAATATTTGACAAATCGAAAAAAGGTTCGATTTTGCAATAAATTGGCCCTGCTCTTTCAGGGGAAAAAAGCAGAGCAGC
Source organism: Plectropomus leopardus (assembly GCF_008729295.1). Lineage (NCBI taxonomy): Eukaryota > Metazoa > Chordata > Actinopteri > Perciformes > Serranidae > Plectropomus > Plectropomus leopardus. The sequence continues at coordinate 8,193,178 of NC_056479.1, read as the reverse complement.
AACAAGGACTCTGATGGAAGAACTAATCCCCTCCCAATAAAAACATACTTGAACATTAATTCTTAATGTAATCAGAAATATATAAACTTAACAGATAAAGTGGTGGGGGCGATGGTGGGAGTTGGCAGAAGCATATTTAAATAAATGAGAGGTGTCAGAAGTGTTTTAAAGGCTGAGCTGTACATCCACATGAATGTGATTTGGTGTTAATAGTCAGCTGGTAGCCAAACAGCTGATGAATGAGCCACAGAGTGTAAATCACCTAAAGTAAACCGCAAACGTTTCACCGCCACATTTCAAACATACAGAGGATGAATGTGTCATAAAACATATACCCTGCTGCATGGTGTAAGTTCTTGTTGATTAGAGGGCAAGACTGTTTTAGTACCACCATCATCATTTCATCAGAGTACAGTGTTGCTCCAGTCACTGTGGCTAGAAGAAATGTCAGCAGACTTTGAGCTATACCATCTCTGAACTAAATCAGCTTCCTCCACACACCTCTCCAGCCTGTATCTATTACACTGCGGTGTATAACATGCAAACTGGCTTTGAACCAACTACATGAACTCTGTCTGCACCGCTGCCAGCCGATGAGCGATCTCTTTGTTGTCAACTTCAGCACGAGATCACAGCGCTGCATTTCTGCCATAACTCTGACAAGTACAGGGCATCAACACCTGCAACACTCACTGTACATTTAGCTCCAATACACAGCGTGTGAACAGCAGCAGTTACTGGCACTACAGTTCACTTAACACCATCAGAATAATGTGCAGTGAACTCATTTTTTGCGTGCAGTACTTTAGTCATAAAACAGTGACAATATTAAACTGTCATTACAAGGATTACACAAATGTATCTGTTTGTAGTTTATATTGAATATTGGTGATGTAACTTTATTTTTACTTTTTGCAGTGGTGATTACATTCATGAGAGACAAGGACCTCGCAGATTATTTAACAACACTTGTCTGTTTTAAAGACATTTCCAGATTCCTCAAATACTTATCCATTTAGCTGGGATGAAATGTATTCCATCTGCAGCACAATCAAGGTTTTGAACTTGCTTTCCAAACTGGGACTCTTTTATTTAGCCAAACAAATGTGATGACTGGAAGTTTCACTAACTTGCTTTATTTTACGGGACTGTAATTTCTGGATACTTTCTCATTAATTCTCTAGGTTTCTTTGCAAGGACTATATAGTAGATCAGTACTAATAGTGTTTCAGTCAGTGCACAGCAGTTAAAGTGAACATGAAGAAATGTTAAAATTGTGAATATTTACTTGGGTTTAAATCAAGATTATTTTTTTTCAGTGAAATGCCAGTTTACATCGCTCTTTACAGGGAAGTTCCTAGGAAATTTTTTGGTTAATAATGGACCCATGAATTACTCATTACCTGAAACTTTTATTACCAGGTTAATTTCTCTATAGTAATCTCATTTTCCTTTCCTAAAAGAATGAACAGAATGCCACTTGTGGTTGCTGTAGTTTATATTACTGCTCATTTTTAAAGCTAGCTGGAGGGAATGTGAGGCATCCACTGGTATCAACCATGTCAGCATAGCTTGTTGGGAAGGGGGCTAAATAATGCTCCAAATTTAGGCTAAATTTTGGCAAGGGAACAGCTGGGATGGCCATTTTCAAGGGGTCCGCTGAATTCTCACCTCAAGATATCTATGAAAATTAAATGTTAATTAAACGTGTGAGGGCTTGTTGCCATTACATTTTCCTTACAGTGACTGACTGAATTTCATTAAAGCCGTCTATTTTCTCTTTAAGAGAAAGGACAACCAACCTGCTTGGAGTGCTAATATATTGCATAATACATTAAAACACGATTTTTGTGGAACTCAAAGTTTACTACACCGGTACTAGTCCATGTGCATCAGATAATTAGTGATATTTACTGTGAAATAACAAACCAAAGTGTGTGATTCCTTAACTTTCTATATTCACAATTTTGATTTTTTAAAAATGTGGGCACCACTGGTAGCTCGTGGATTTTTTTTTTTGAGCTGGATAAAGGATTCTTTGAAGACTCTGGACATGTCAGTTAAAAAAACACAGCAGTAAGTTTTGTCAGATGACCTGTAGGGTCTTTGTTTATTAACTAAGAAAAAAGATGCTGAGTCAAAGATAATCATGCAAAAGCCTCAAATGTAACAAATTATAGCTTATATCAGTGTAAGTCTTTGTGTACATGTAATGAATTTTCTCCTGTATCACTCTACCAGTGTCATTCCATCATGGAAGTCTCCTTTTCTTGATGTCCGCCTTGAACTCTCTCAAACCTGAGTGACCAGAGGTTCTTTGAGGTAGAAGTTTATCCCTCTCTGATGACCAGCTTCCTGTCCGGCACAAAGCCCTGCCAGGATCGTCCCATTGAGCGGAGGACAGATACCCCTGCTGTCCTGCCCATACAAGGGTGCATAATCTCCCAAGTGTTCATGCCCCTCATCCTCCCCTTCCTCATCTTCCCCATCTTCATCGTCCTCTCTGTCCCAGAGTGATGTGGAGACATGGTTGTACACCGTTGTGTCCTCGCACTCCATCTCGCGATGGTAGAAATAGCTGAAGTTTGACACAATGACGGGCACTGGCAAAGAGATGGTGAGCACGCCGGCGATAGCGCACATGGAGCCCACCAGCTTCCCTCCGACTGTCTCCGGGTACATGTCCCCATAGCCAACTGTCGTCATGGATACCACAGCCCACCAGAATGCCTCAGGGATGCTGGTGAACGCTGTGTCAGGACTGTCCACCTCTGCAAAGTAGACGGCACTTGAAAAGAGTATGACTCCGATGAAGAGGAAGAAAATGAGCAGAGCGAGTTCCCTGAGGCTGGCCTTCAGTGTCTGGCCCAGGATCTGGAGACCCTTGGAGTGACGAGAGAGCTTGAAGATCCTGAAGACCCTCACCAGCCTGATGACCCTGATGAGTGCCAGGGACACGGACGGCTGCGCGTCTTTGTCCTTGGTCAGCTCTGTGCCCAGGGTGACGAAATAGGGAATGATGGCGAAGAAGTCAATGGTGTTCATGACGTCTTTGAAGAAGTGCACTTTGCTCGGAGCGCAGGTGAAGCGCACAATGAGCTCAAAGGAGAACCAGATTATGCAGACTGTCTCCACAATGAAGAAGGGGTCCTGGAAGGTAGCGAAGCCAGGTGAGACCGAGATGGTTTCGTTGGGGATGGTGGGGTGAGGTATGGTGGTGAATTGCTGTAAAACAAAGAAAAGGAAAAGTGGTCATAGCTGCACTCAAAGACTGTTACAAATCAAAGCAGATACCAGGTATGTTCCATCATCTATGGTTTCAAACATGAGCTGGAAGGAGAAATATGAGAATGAAGGGGAAAGGTAAGGCTATAATGAATATCTCCATGGAGAGTAAATAGAGAGAGAAGAAACAAGGACATAAGAGGAGAAGTGAGAAGAAGCGATTATTCTGAAAGATTGTCCTCAGCACATTCGGAGCATGACGCCTGTCATCAGGATCTGATCGAGCCTGTGAGATCTGTGATACGGTGCTAACTTTTCTCTCCTCTCCATTTTCACTCCACCGGCTTTATTTTCCTCACAGACTTTTATATAAATCAGTTTCTCTATATTTAAACGCACACAAAAAACATTAAGTTCATGTGACGCTGGGTAGCGTTACACCCCAGACATCAGCACGGCCGGGGCATCTGACACTTCATTTAACCCGGCTGCTTGTTTTTTTCTGGGAAGTAGGTGCAGGCTTGAAATGGCTGGGCATTAGTGTCTTTTAGCAAGTTAGATAGAGTTACTCTGAGCTTCTGGTGACCTCGCAGCACATATTGTCCTCGGCGCTATAAGTATTCATTTAGATGTTTACATGTTTCTTCTATCCTCTAACCACATGTCTTCATGTATCTTTACACCAACCAAACTATTTGCAACATATATAAAGTGAAGACTTGTCGTTCTGCCTTTTGGTTGGTCTACCACTTTGGTCTAGACTGAAATATCTCAGGAACTATTGGATGGATTGCCATGATATGTTGTGCAGAGGATGAATGACTTTGGTGATTCTCTGACTTTTCCTTTAACCCTGCATGACAGTTTTGTTTCTTTGGAAAAATATTAGCTTTAAGGAGCTTAACAACAACAATAACCATTTGAAACCTGAGCAAATTGGCTTGATTTCTTTCAAAAACATGGCAGGGCAACAAGCAACATAACAAGACTAAAAATACCTGAAAATAATAATGATAAAAATTAGGTAAAAAGCAAAACAAGAAAATAACCAGAAGAAGGTGCTCTGTAACATAATTAAAAAGAATAATTAAGAGAATTATACATATAGTTTATGGACATTTCCCTTGTTTTTTGGTAACATCTCATATTCTCCCTCAGGCAATTTTAAGATTATTTCTTTTCTCCTTTCACAAATGATTGCTGTTAGCGGGACATTTCTTGCCAAGTTGTTTAACATGTTTTTTTATAGCAATCAAACCAATTTTTTAGTGGAAGATGTCTGAATGCAGCACATGAAAACTGATGTCAATCCAGGTGTTTAAGGTTTAATATAGCAGCAAGCAATTATTTGCAGTGTAAAGATATTGTGGAGTAATGGCATCATGAGCAGAGACTGGTGACACTCCCTCTGTGGGTGTTTGAATTTTAGCTTTTCTGGTCTTTGTTTTGGTAACCAGTCCAGCCACACGTGCATGTAACCGCATGTGAGTCCCTGTATGAGCATCCCACTGGCTAGCGATCGATAAATATTGTCATTCTGCATTTTGCTCATATGGTGGTTACCACCACCATGGGTTAAGGTGGCGGCAGCTTGTGGAAGCATAACACCCTCCGTAAGCTCTGTCAGCACTGTTGCTGTGAGCACTTTTTGCACTGTAAGCTGTTTGCTGCCAGCTCAATCCCTGAATCATAGCTGCGCTCAAAATATCAACAATAACAAAAATTCCACTCAGCCTCATTTGTACTTTGTGATTAGTGCTAATTAACAAATATTAGCACGTTAACACTTCACCACTGTAAGGTGGTGAACATTTTCTAAACATTAAACCTGATAAACATCAGACTTTTAGCATGCTTAAGTTAGCATTCAGCTTAAAGCACCAAAGTGCCCTGTTACAGGCTCACAGAGCAGCTAGTATGGCTGTAAAAGCTTAACGTTGTTTTTTAAAATACTTTGAAGACAAACACATCTCATTCACCTCCACTGTTTTTGGTTAATGGTAGATATCGAATAGTCAGTATGCCACAATCTGGGCCAATACATTTTTGTAACAGCCATATAAAAGTCATATGATTTGTCAAACAGAACCACCAACATGCATCAGAATCTAGCTAAACTAATTTGGTTGACTAGTTGTTTTTTTTTTTACCACTGTCTGGTGCATGAGTGATAGCGTGGGGACGGCTGTGCATTCAGGTTTTGTTTTGTTTGTGTAGCGTTCCAAAAGCGTCAAATGCTCTGATCACATGAGTGTATCTTTTTATGTACGGATGGTGTTGGTGGTGATGGGGGGACGTAAATCCAGCGAGCTGCTGCTGCGGTGTCGTTTCTGCTGCCCGGACATCTAGAATCCGCCTCTCGTCTCCAGGCTACAGCAGCGTGTGCGAGGCTAATTTGATTTTAGCGGCGGTCATCAGAAAAGTTGATCTGTGAGCCTCTTTTCCATGCTGTTTTCAATATGTAGCCTATGAGTCATAGCGTTTATTAATACAGACGTTCGTTTATGTGTTGATGTGCTCTTAGGGTTGTCCTTCCTCTATATATAGCCCTTTAGATCTCCAGGGGGTAACGTGAGACAAGCTCATCTTCTTTCCTTCCCTTCACACTTGCCTCTGTACCTCTTAACTCCTTTCACTCTCTCTCTCTCCTAAGTACTTTCGAAGTCTCCACTCCACCTGAGTGTGTTTCTTAGTTCTGGCAGGCGTCCGCAATTGGCCGACGTATCATCTCCACAATGTAAACTTTAATCCAACCTGCTCTGTCTGCTCTCGTCTTTCCTTACTCTGGTTTTTCCACCAGCAGTTTAACTGCACTCTTCATCGCCTCCATTCCATCCCCTCAATCTGAGTGGATCGGATTTAACGACAAGTCCAAAATAATCTCAGGAAAACCTCGCCCTTCTCTCCTCCTCTATCTGCTGCCTTTGCTTTTCCTTCCCTTAATCTTGGTCCCTTACTTTAATGTTTCTGATTAACCTGCAGTTTTCCTTTTTCCCCTCGGTGTTGAAAGACAAATACGTGTTCAACTCGTGCTACATGGCTGGTGTATGTTTGGCAAAGTGACACCTGTCAGCACATGTTGTCCTTCTATGTTCACCTCATCACTCCCTCGCAGTAATAACCTCTGTTCTCCTTGCACCCTGTCAGCTATCTTCATTTATCTGGTTGTCTGCATGCATAACCTCCATCTGCACCATGTAAGCCATCCTCACCTCCCTCAGCTCCTTCTCCAGCCTGAACTCAGGCAGAGTCTCCAGGCAGAAGATGAGAATGGAGATCACGATGACCATGACGCTGATGATGGCGATGATTCGAGCTCCGCTGGAAGACTCTGGATACTCAAACAGCATCCAGAGGTAACGTTGCAAGTCATTGGTGGGTAAGGGCCTCTCTTCCTCCTTTGGGAAGCCTTCATCCGCCTTGTAGCGGTCGATGATCTCCTCTCCCAGCTCGTAGAAGCGTAGCTCCTCCAGGAACATGTCCAGAGGGACGTTGGCGGGCCTACGCAGCCTCCCGCCTGACTGGTAGAAGTACAAGATGGCGTCAAAGCAGGCACGACTCCTGTCCAGGAAGAGCTCATTCCGCATTGGGTCGAAGTAACGAATGCGACGCTGGGGGTCTCCCAGCAGGGAGTCTGGGAACTGGGCGAGGGTGCGGAGCTGGGTCTCGTAACGCATCCCCGACACGTTGATGGCAAGACGTTCGGTCACAGCCCAGCCGTTCCTCCAGTGACCACGACGGTTGTGTTTCTTGGCCTCTCCGTTGCCCTCCTTCTCCATTTTGTTTTGCTTTTCTTTAGTCCTCTTTTCTTCGTCACCAACCTCCTCAGCTTTCTGTTTTTCTTTTGACTGCCCTCCTCCTCCTTCTCCTGTACCTCCTCCTTTGTCTTGGTTATCCATCTCTCAGTCTTCTTTCTTGTCTTACTTGTCTTGTCCCTTCACTCTGGACAAAACAAATTAAAGTTAACATGGCAATGCGGAAACATGAGTACAGGGAAACATGACAGATAGCGCTGTGATCTGAATTCCTTTCTTTTCTGTGATGTTTAAGTTGTTGTTGTTTTATCATCATTAATAAATTTAGATGGACAAATCAATTTATTCAGATTGCTTAGATTCAGTTTGTCTTTTTCAGATCTTAAAAACATCCAGTCGAGGCAAGACGTCAGTTGTTCAAATTCTGCAACCAAAATTCAGACTGAAAACTTTAGAACTTGAATGTATAATAGATGCAGCCTGAATGGAATTCATAAAACTTCCGTTTCATCAGGTTAAGTCGTTTCAGTCACTTGATCCAAGTCAGAGAAGTCCAGTTTAGTGACCTGAAACCTCCAAAACAGTTTTTTTTTAATTTAAATTTGCTAAGTCCTTTAAATTGCAAACTTGAAATGAGCCTACAGTTTGAAAGAGGGGAATTCAAACCTCATGCATTCAGATAATGAGACTGACAGACGCACAGAGTTATTTATTAATCCCAGTGGGAAATGTTACTGTTACAGCAGCTTACAGTATCAAAGGCAAACATAAAAAAGCAAATATATAAACAATATCTAATAATAATCTATCTAATAATGAGCACAAACTACAATGCTTATCAACACTGTATTACATTTGTGAAATAGGCTATTAATATGAAATAAATTGCCCCTTTTACATTTAATTAAATCATAAAATCCAACACGTAGTAACAAAACCTCATCAATAATACGTTATAATTTCCCAGAAATATTTTTGAACTTATTGATATAATATGAAAATCTCACCTCACTTTTCTGTGTAAATCCAGCCGAACAACTTTCTGTAGACAGAAAAAAAAATCATGTTAGTGTCATTTAGATCACATCACAATGCTTTGTATAGAAATGAACATAAACTTTGTGAAAGTAAGAGTGAACGCTGCACTGAAAATAATGATCCACAGCATTAACAACAATGCAGAATTTGTCTTAAAATGTCCCCAGTATTTACATTTATCAGTAGATTTATGCAATTTATTTGAAACTTTCTCCATCATATTCCGTAAATCCCATCATGCAGACCCTCCGTGCAAAAACCTCCATACATGCAGCTTCATGCTCATCACTAGTTTATCACTATGTCCAGTTCACCCAGTAGAAACCTCCTCTCACCCGTCTGCCCGCCACAGCTCCTGATTCAAACTAACCACCCCTCCACAGAGTGACCATGACTCATACGGTACCTCCACAACTTAGGGTGCCTTTTGGGCTGACCCTTCACTCCTTGTGAGACAGTTTGTGTATCAGTTCCTTCATCATGATGTGCAGACAACCCTCCAGACAACCCCTCCTCCTCCTCCTCCTCCTCTATGTCGTCCCACCTTCATATGTCACGTTTGGGAGGGGAGGTGGCGTGGCTCCTTCAGGGGCTGCTGCTGTGGTGTTAATCTGCTGCGCGGGTGATGTTAAGATAGTTAAGCTTGTTTGTAGGTCACTCGCAGTCTTCACTTGCGCTCTCTCTCTCACGCTCAGTGCACCCCTGGGGAATGCTGTCAGGCCGAAATTCAATCTTTGACCCTCTCCACCTCCAAGAGCGCCGCTGCCTCCTCTCCCCACCTTTTCTCTGCCCCCAGCAACCCTTCCTGCCCGAAAAGGTCAACCTCTTAACCCTTCACTCTCTCTTAAACATACTGTAGGAGCCTACATGTTTGCACATGTGTGCACATGAACTTGTACTAGAGGCCAAAACCATTGAGTTAAAAAAGGAACATTCATGGCCATGATTTATGCTCTGAATGAGACCACAAATGTGTGTATTTTTTGGCTTCTGTTGCCTTTAACGTCTTTATACTTTCATCATCTATTGTAAATTAGGTTTACTTTCGGCTATTTGACTTTGGCTTGAGCAGAGTTGTCCACAAATGTAAAACAGGCCAAATGAAACTCAACCTGCTGGTCTGGTCTCCATTTTAAATTAAATATAAATCTGGATGTCTGTGGGTTATTTTGGAATCATCATGAAGTCTACACTCAAACATCTCTGTGAGGCTAAGCGTCTGTGTGCAGCAAAACTACAACTCCCACAACAGGAAGCACTTTACAGATGCTGCCTTCAAATGCTCTGAGTAAATACCAGACTCATAAACTGTTAAAAACTGGTAAATTAAATAAATAAGAGACTGAACACTATCAAAGTCACATTTTTGAAAGCTAGGGTAAAGGAGGTGATGAGTGTATGCTGAAATAATAAGTGTAATTTGAAACACATTTGTGAATATGAAAGCTTTTTATTTTGTTTCATTTTTATGCTTTTAAATTTTGTACAGATATGTGTGGTCACAAGATGATGAGTCCTATTGACTTTGGTGATTGCCCAAAATTTCCTTGGGCAGATCAAAGTTTTCACGTATTCTGTGAAATATCCCAACATATTGGATGGATTGGCACAAACATTAATACCAGATGTTTAGGAAGAGAAGGAATCATTATAACTTCCCTTATCTTCAGACTTTGTAATCATCATATATAAAAATCAAAATGCATTTGTGTGGATGCAGATGTAGTGTTATCACTGGATAAGTTCAATTGTAGTGGAAAAACATCTGTGTAAAATTAACAACTAGCATTATTTTTAGAGTTATTGTTAGCAATAGAAGTATAAGTACAGATATCTTACCAAATACAAAAAATCAATAGAAGTTAAAGACACCTGTTAGAATGTAACTTGAGTAAAACCATTAAAGTAAGATATTTAGTGTACTAAAGTATCAAAAGTAATTATATTATAGTCTACTAAATGTATTTAAGTTTGACAGAATAGTAGAAGTACATTTAAAGGTTGGTTTATTTTTCCTAGAATGTACACTACCTTAATGGATAATGGATGAATAGTCACCTGCATGTAGCATCTACTCTGACAAGACTTGACTGCATATTGAAACTTATTTTAAGAGTGAAAATCTTCATTTTATCTTGTAGTAGTAAAATGACTAAAATGCCAAAAGAAAAGTATTGGAGTGACAGTATAGCCTACATGTTATTTGACCCTTTAACACCTGGATTGTCATCAGTTTTGTTGCTGCATTCAGATGCCTTTCACAGATGTCTAAAGCTCTGAAACCTCAGAGAATTGGTTTGATTTATTTTGAAAAATTTGGGTGAAAAGGGCAATAAGGAGCTTGGACAGAAATGTCCCCAAACCTGCAAAAAAAAGTATAAAATAATCATTTAAAAAAAGGCTTGGGGGGATGGGGGGTATTATAAATCTTTAGAAATCTAATCATCCTATATTTAAAGCTTTTTTGGCTTTCATTGCCTTAAAGGGACAGGAAAGTTTAAGCATGAAAGGGGGATAGAGGGGGTGAGCAACATGCAGCAAAGGGTTGAGGCTGGAATCGAACCCGCAGCTGTTGCTGTATATGGGGCACCAGTCTATCCACTGAGCCAACAGGCATCCTTAATCATTCTATATTTAGAGTTATTCTACAAAATAAAACATTTTTTGATATATTTTGTCTTTTTTTAGCACTTTGTTAAGGTCATTTTTGTGTTTTTGTTTTTACTTTTCTTTTTTTGTTGCTTATTTACATGTCATTTTCTTGTGAGTTTTGTAAATTTCTTGTTAATTTTTTGTTAAGTTGCGCATTGCCTTCTTCTCATGCCTTTGACAGAGCTGGAGTATTATATTAGAAGTATTATTACTTCGTTACACTACACCTCTTTATTGACTGCCTTTTAATGGATTTTGTGATTTCCAACAGCACCTGAATGCAGCAAAGCAAACCCCATGATTTGGTGGAACTTTGAACCTCACACACAAACTGCGCTGATTGTGTGACAGTGTGTGAACTGGAGAGACAGCTGACGTGCTGAGAAAAAATAGAGCAAAGAGAGAATAAAAATAATCAATACTCCCACTTGTGCGGTGTTACAAGAAGCGCTGTGTGACAGCAGCGCAGCTTTGCGGCGTTTTACGACTTACCATCATCATCCTCATCACAGCCGAGATGTCCCTCCGATACCACCACAAAGTTGTCATTGTGACCGGAGGATCCAAAGGGATTGGCAAGGGCATTGTCAAAGTGTTTGGTAACGTTTATTTTCTAATGTGGATTTGATTTTGTTCAGACAGGGAGTGGCGCACTGACTATCCTGCGTCTTTTTCTTTTTTAGTGGAGAATGGAGCCAAAGTTGTGTTTTGTGCAAGAGGAGGTCAGTAAAGTCGTTTTTATTCTGCTTTTTCTTTTAAATTCTGCATTCAATGGGAAAATGCATCACCACATTTCTTCACCAACTATGTAAGTGTATTTGACTGATGCGACTTAAATGTACACAACAGGTGCACAATCATTGGTAGAGGACAGATTTTTAACTTTAGAAAAAGAACAAAATTATCAGTAAAGTGAACTTAAATTACAAAAAGTAAACGTGTTTATTGTGCAGAAACACAGCTTCCCTTCAAAGGTGGTATTATCAAGAATAATACATTCATAATATATTATATTATGGGATATTATTACTAAATGTTATCATTTGTCATGTGTAGCAAATACTAGGCACTTTATACATCAGTGGTTACTTCAATAGTGTCATGCATTAGATAAATGTAATGGAGTAAAAAGTACTTTTTTTCCAAAATGGAGTGGAGCAGAAGTATAAAGTCTCATAAAATGAAAATTACTATGTAAAAGTATTTCAAAATCATACTCAAGTGCAGTATTTGAGTAAATGTACTTAGTTACTTCCCTGGTTATAACTTAAGTATAGGAGTTTCACTGAAATTTAAACCTTGAATTTAAAATGTGAATATTTTACGACGCTCACCCATATATCACAGGTGCAGCAGGTGAGGCTGTGGAGACGGAGTTGAACAAAGCAGGGCCGGGCTCATGCAAATTTGTCTCATGTGACGTCTCTAAAGAAGATGACATAAAGGTGATGTGCAACTTTAGTGTTATTGTTCTGGTTATGCTGCACAGAGATTTACAGTTCGCCTATGAAACCAACAGATGATCACATGACGTGTGTGTAGGTGTGTTGTTTATCAGCTGATTCAGCTCAAGACCAAACGATTCAAAGATACAGATGTCCAGTTAAAACTAAAGACTTAATCTCAAAAGGAAGTCAAGCTTTTTTCCCCATTGCCTCATTCTTGTTCTTGGAAAACTTCTCACTTCTCATTCTCTTTTGTCTCAGCTCCAACCAGTTCAGTGTTTACTCAAGCTTCTGGTTTGCTGAACTGGTTGAAGCGCAGTGTTTTGTTCGAAAACTGGTTTCTTGTCTGCATGCAAATGGTGTGACTGTCTCTCCCACAGAGACTAGTTGCAGTCACAGTGGAGCATTATGGACACATTGACTGCCTGGTCAACAACGCAGGGTGGCGTGAGTCTCACACTTCCTTCTTGTCCTCCAACAGATGGGATGATAAAGTCGTGAGGATGCTTTCATACTTAATTTATCTTTTTTTTTCTGTCTTCAGACCCGCCTCATAAACCCACTGATGACACCACAGCAGAGGAGTTCAGGGATCTGCTGAATCTGAACCTCGTCAGCTACTTCCTGGCTTCTAAAGTAATGTGTCCAACGTGTGTAAAATGACAGATCATAGAATAACTCTCCCTCATAAACGCTGACTTCTATAAAAGCAAAGAAAGGGTGTAAAGACTTAACCCTTATAAGAAACTTCACACTTAATTGTGAAATTGAATCACTACTGAATACTTACAATGGAGCCTGCATTGAATTAAAAATCTCTTGTCCTATATAGTCCCATCAGTCACATTATCCATGTGAGAGAAGTCCTGTTTAGTGACTATGTTTACATGCACAAAACACTTAATTTTTGCCTTTATTCCAAAAAAGACAATACAAGCTGTTTACATGGCAAATGAAAATGAATATTCATCTAATATTCCCATTTACATGCATACTGTGATTAACGTTTCCAAACAGGCCTTTTACACATCTAAATGTGGGAAAGTGTGACAGCTGGAGACACTGACATTTTTCCTTTGTTGCATCAAAATAGGGTTTTTTTAAAAAAAAAAAAAATCCACCACTGGCAGACTTGTTCAGTTGTGCAAACGCAACCTCACTCTTTTGTTCTTTTAACCACCCTCTTGATGAAGTCAGTGCTGCAATTTTTCACATATATATATATAAAAAAATCAGTTGCTATCCAAGTCTTGCATAATGTTTAAGAGTAGGTGTGTTTCTTCTTCTGACTAGAAATGTGGGATTTTCTGGGGATCATGTATTTCTAGTCCAGACTTGCAAACTGTGGACAAGTTGGTTTGTGTGCAATGCATCCATGACAACGTACAGAGCTGACAGTAAACATGGACGAGGCCAAGTGTCGCAGATAACAGTAAAAACTCCAACTGAGACCAATATTCTGAATGAGCAATATACATGTCCAAAGAATGCTCCTAAAACCCAAATTATACCGGCAAATCCCACGTGTCATATTCAGAAAAAGCTCAATTTGTAAAAAGGCAGAATTTGAAATATCCGAACAAAATATGCTGCTTACATGACCAGCATCAAATTCATAATATTGTTGTATTTGGAATAATAGTGAAATATTATTGTGCATGAGGAATATTTAAATTGATTCAGATCAGTGACATTTTTAGTAGAACATTAAGTGCTTTAAATTTAGCTCCAACATGAAGTATTCAGTAGTGATTTAATTGTAAATTATTATGCATTTTAGATTAATTTATCAGTTTGTGATGGATGGATGGATGGATAGATAGACTGACTGATAAACAATGACTCAGAAGTCTCCCTCTCTCTTCAGTATGCGTTGCCGTACCTACGACAGCGTCAGGGAAACATCATTAACATTTCCAGTCTGGTGGGAACCATCGGTCAGAAAGATGCTGCACCGTATGTTGCCACCAAGGTGAGTTCATCCTCCAGTTAACAAGTATTCCTTAAATCTCAGCCGAAGAGAAAGAAGAGTCCTGTAATGTGATGTTTTCTCCACAAGGGGGCGATAATCTCCATGACAAAGGCGATGGCCGTGGATGAGAGTCGCTACAATGTGAGAGTGAACTGGTGAGCGAAACTGCACTGCCACATTATTAGATTTTTAATACTGATGCATCAATGTGTACTTGTGTCGCTGCAAGAGAGGGGTCTAGTTTTTACTAGTTTACATACAGTTAGGTTAGTCCAGTGGTTTCTAACCTAGGGGTCGGGCCCCTCCAAAGGGTAGGCAAATAACTCTTAGGGATTGTGAGATTAATTTCTGAGAGAGAGAGAGAGAGAGAAGAGAAAAGAAAAAATACCAAGATCTGAAATAAAAGTTTGTTTTTATTTTTGGATATTTCTCACATGTTTGTGTTTTTTATAAAGTATTTAATAAGTTTACCTTTTTGGGACTCAAACAGTTATTTTAATGAACCCTGTACGAGATATGGAAGTTAACTGTTGTCAAACTGAGTTCTTGTTTTTGTTTTTTTACACTGGGTCACAAGCTTTAAGGTTTAAGGTGGAACAACTGGTTTATTTATGCAGTGAACTGTATTTTATAAACTTACCACAGGTAAGTCAATTGGTAGGAAGTTAATAAAAATATAATATAAAATAATAATCTGAAATGTAACTATATCAGTCACTAGAGTAAGAGGTACAATATTTCTCTCTGAAATAGCATAGAATAAATATACTCAAGTGAGGTACAAGTACCTCAGATTTGTTCTTAGATACAGCAGTGGTGTAAGTGTACTTAGTTGTTTTCACCACTGCTTATTAGTGTCAAAAATATCACACGACAATGCATTAAGATGTTGTAACCACCATATTTCTGACAACTATGCTTGAGCTGAGTAATGATTGTGTACTCTTTTACAGTACAGTATTAAAATCTACAAATCTAACAGTATCCTCTCTTATCTCATGTATTATAATGTGATGTAATAATGCTGTCTGCCGTTTATTGCAGCCTCTCTCCGGGTAATGTGCTGACACCTCTGTGGAAAGAATTAGCAGGACAGACACCGGATGCTGCAGCAGCCATTAAAATGGGAGAACAATCTCAGGCAAGTTCTCACGGTGGAACCAAGGGTTCCTACATAGGACTAGAAAGATGTGGAACATGTTTACAGTGGAAGTGATCTAAATGTGTTTGGGGAGGTTAGGGAATGGCACAAATACTTTGGAAACTGAAAAAGAAAGACATAGTTATGTGGCTGTCCAAGAATAAAAATATTAACATTTTTTTCTTTTCAGAACTGATAACACACACACACAGACACACACACACACACACACACACACACACACACACACACACACACACACACGCACGCACACACACACAAACGCACTAAACCACTTCTTTTCACTTGCAGATAAGCGGTTGGTTTCTTCTGAGCTTTTGCAGTAGCTGAACTGCTACTGATAAGATTTTTGCAAAAAGTCAGTTAATCCTCCATGTTCCACTGTAAAAACCTAAAGGCAGCCTACAGTTCAGGCAACATTGTTGTGTAAATGATCCAAACTGCCACGCACAGCGACTGCTCTATTGGGTTGTAAATTTTAACCCCCTCAATCCTGGATCTAAATAGAGAGCGTTTCTACAACAGGCTGTTTTTGTTGTTGTTGGTGTGCAAATTACAGTTTTCCTTTCATTCCAGTCAGAGAGAAGGTATTTGAAGCAGACGGGCTGAAACAATGAAGAGAAGGCACCACCATGTGATACTAAAGAGTGTCAGCTTGCGCTTCATTACTTATAGTGGTGGAATGAAAGCAAATAATTTCATTTTATAGATTTAAATGTGATTCATTGCTTGGTTGTTGAAATGCTGGTCTTCTTTTCTATTTCAAGGAATTAGCTGCAGGGTTAATAGCGAAGAAGGGTTATTTTATAAACTTTTTTTCAGGTGTTCAGGTAATGATGATAAAGGGAGTTTTTCTCAGCTTTGGGTTGACAGAGTTTAAGTCTGTGAATCTGTAGTTTTTAGCCTAGAGCCTTGTGTATATAACTTTAAGGATCTTGTCAATTCCTGGAAGCGACGAAACATAAGAGGACCCTTCCAGAAAAAATTTTATATGCATCTTTTTTTCCCTAAGGCCAATAGTTTAGTGGCCAATAAGCTGCTTTTTACTATGCAATAACACAGTGCAGCAGCAACAGCTACAGAAGCCTAAAGAACAAGGAAAAACAGAAGGGAATGACGTGAAGCAAATACAAACACATGCTTTTGGAAAGTAAACAGAAATTGGATGTGACACATTGTCTTTGTCCAACAGCTGCTGGGTCGTATGGGGACAGAAGAAGAGTGTGGTCTGGCTGCTTTGTTTCTCGCTGCTGATGCTACTTTTTGCACTGGGATTGACCTGCTGTGTAGCGGAGGAGCCGAACTCAACTATGGCATCAAAAGTCAGATTCCATCCTAACTGTCCTGATCACCACAGCGTCCTTGTTGTCCTGGAACAGCTGATTAAACAGATTAAATTGATAAATGCTGAAAAAGTGCACTGGTAATAATACTAAAATAAATCAGAATCAGGGTTATTTCCAGGTAGATTTTGCTCACAAGAATATGCATTTGTGTCTTGAGCACATATTCAAAATATTAAGAGGAAATAAAAACAAAGGCAAATTCTTAAAGGTCCCATATTACAAAAAAAAAAAAAAAAAAAAAAAATCAGATTTCCATGACTTATTTAATATAAAGCAGGTATTGATGCTGTGTGAATACTAAGGAAGTATCAAAATGCTCAATACCCACAGAAATGCACACAGACCTTATTCAGAAACTGGGTTGTTAAAGAGCCTTCAGGATTTCCACGAATTTGTGATGTCACAACTATAAGCTACTTAATTAAAAGTACTTTAAAACTTAAACTATATAAATGAGTCCCTTTGTGTTTCCTGTTAGGATGTTTTGGAGTGTATATGAAAAACTGAGCATTTCAGAAAGAGGGCTGCATAAAGATATATTCAGATAGTCAATTTGATAAAAACAGTGCTTTTTTTTAATTTATTTTTTTTTACATTTAACCATTTAAACATGTTCTATTAGAAATCCACAATATAAGCATGACCCTGAGAATGAGCATAATATGGGACCTTTAATGGTTGTAAAAGTGACATTGCATTGATTTAGTTTAGTAAGTTAGCTTTCTGAGATCAGTCAGCTTTAAATTTTGGCATCCTGACCAACTGTGTAAGGAGACCTGCACCACTCCCCACCATCCGACCAATCAGCGGCAACCTCTCTGACCTCAAATAACCTCACTTTTCTGATGGTGCCCACCAATCAGACATTACGCTTTTGTCACGCCTTTAAAGACTTCCTGGATGAAATATTATTACTAGACTATTATAAAATTGATTTTTGTGGTTTCCCTCCTCTGATGTATTTGTGTCTTCTCATCGAGCAGTCCGATAGATTTTCAAGTATTGACCCAAAACAAGTAGATAAAAGAAAATCGCAAATCGCTTGTAACGTTATATGAAATAGACGTGCCAAGTGTTTCCGATAAAGATAAAATATCACGAAGGGCATTTTATGTTGGGGAGGTTTCAGGCTTCACCTCAGCCGAAGAGCGTCTCGTATTTCAAAGCGGAACTCAAGTTGACTTTGAGCGTTTGTTTCCACACGGGCAGATAATCCCGTTTATCGTCGTTACGTAGCGGAGATGGCAGCCCTCCGGACGGTGAGTTCATTGACCGATGTCTGTTTGATGTTTATTGTGTGTTTATGTTGACTGTCTGGTAAATGATTCATCTAAAGTAGCAATAAATCTGCGGATAATGACCGAGAAAGATAACAAAGTTCCCGAAATAGTCTATTCTGTGTGTCCCGCCAGTACCGAGGGTGACAAAACAAAGCAGCGTGGAAAGGTCATTAGACCAAACTCCATGCTGAAATGTGGTTATTAAAACTCTCCTGTTTTCGAGAAAAAAATTAATCCCCGTCAAAAACAAGACCAGTCTTTTCCTTAATTGTTCATGGTGCGATAACGAATTCAGCAGACATACAGTCAACAAGTAAGACCTTAATTTATGGAATAATGAAGTTACCAAACGTTACATAGTTTACCATCTTCCGCGTTTTGCTGGACGGTGTTAGGCAAGTTAGTTAGATGACTGCTAGATGATAAATATGCCGAATTGAATAACATATGCTTCTGACGCGAGAGTAGTCGTGAGTTTGTTTCTATGTAATTTGTAAGCGACGCCGTAAGTAAGTTTTCGTTGAATTGTCAAATTTGTGAACAGAGTTTGGTCTGCGGCGAGAAGGTATCTTACATCTTGGGGTAGTTCTGATGCTTATCCACAGGAAATGGCAAGGGTAAAGTGTATATGTATATTATTAACTCATCATGCTTATACTTCGCGTTTGACATATGAAAATAAATTAGTTTACTGCTGGTTTATAATTAATTTTAAGGCTAACCACAAACGCTAGCCAGCATTTGCTAATTTTACTCTCACTCCAGACTGTGGGGCCAAACTAACATAAGGAGGATCAAATTTCATGACTCACGTGCATTTTACCAACGTCACTGCAAAAATATGGATAACTTATGTAACAAACTCATTGATGTAATGAAGACAGAACTTGCATCATCAGTTGAACAGAAGTGCACACAGAGGCTTCTGCACCAGAGTCCCTGCTAAACTTTACTAAAGCATCAGTTATGCTGTTCCTTAGGCCACTGCATGAGAATGTGACCACATGGCATGATAGGCATGTTAGTAAAGTCAGCCACCACAATGAGGATATTTAACTACTGGGAAAAACTACCAGCAATTAAGATTAATTATGGAATAAACAAAAGCACAGCATGTTTCACAAGCCTGTAACTGCCAGAGCAATTCAACCATAGAGAAATTAAACAACAATGAATATAATATCCTTCACAGCCTAACCTCATAGTACCAGGAAAGGAACAGAATTTACATGCAAACTAAAAAGCTATCAAAGCATGTGGCACAAACAAACTTTTCTTGCTTTCTCTCTTCGTCAGTACACCAGGGGCGTCTCCAAGTAGAATTTTCCAACAGCAAGCCATTATTGTTGGTGGCATCTTTTTGGTTATTGGTGCAGATATCTTTTTCCATTTCACCTTTTTTTTCACCCTCATAAGATCATCGAGTTTCTTTCCTTGCATTCCTCTTTTTGCAGAGTAGCCTACACATGTGCTGATTCTTTTTACAGCTCTCGGCACCAGCTGTCTCTAATCGGCAGGTGTTACAAGCTGCATACATGCAAAATGATTGGTGCTGAGACACACACCTACAAAAACACAATGTCAGACATGGCGTCCCTGTATATTTGCAAGGCCGGGTGAATTATTGACTGGAAAAACAATGGATCTTATGAATTATTACTGCATGGTGTTAGTAAAACATTTACATGTATTATTATTAGAACTATGGCAAAGATTTTGGTTGCGTTTCATTTGCAGGCACTTCATGGACGACTTGTTCAGGCCCTCCCCTTTTCTTTTGGCTCACTGCGGTTCGCCAGCTCCTTTAAGGTAATGAGCAAAACGTAAACATTTTATTTGTTACCAGGTGAGGCCTGACTGCATGTTTGTCTGTACATGTCAGAGCAGTGTATTTTGTGAAGAAAGAAGTGACAACCTTCAAAAGAGGAGTTTGTCTCTTCAACTTGCCTAACTTTTCTTTTTCTCTTTCCCTCACTGTCTGCCTGTTGTAATCATTTAATTCAGTTTAATTGAACTTCATTAATTGCACTTAATTCACCAGTTAAGTCAGCTTATCGACTCTTCATAAAGCTCAACTAATTGTCCTTTTAAAGCATGCTCTGTTAATAATGATGATTTAAAAACAATCGCTGTATTCGTCGGCTGCTCTGCTCTTGTCCCGTCTTGCTTCTTTTTCTCTCCACCCGTCTTCGGCTCGCTCGGTCCTCTCCATCTCAGGCGGCAGATCTCGTCATAGAACGCAACTCAGAATGCAAGTCGAAGCCGGACCCCTCCACCTTGGTGTTTGGGAAACAGTTCTCCGACCACATGTTGACCATCAATTGGTCAGAGAAGGGCGGCTGGGATGCTCCAAAGATCAAACCTTTCCAGAACCTGTCACTGCACCCTGCCAGCTCTGCACTGCACTACTCCATAGAGGTGAGAGGAGTTCCCTTATTTCTGATGTTTTCGTTGGGTGCAGCAAGACCAATACTTTTATTAAAAAGTGGTAACAAACTGATATTTCATGCACAATTTGGCCTGGAAATGCCAAAAATTGTCAACTGAATGAATAAAATAGGGAAAGAAACTTTCTGTGCAGGTTTGCCCCATGAGATCAGTAAGAGTTTAACAGTCTGTTACATTGAAATCATAACTAAAGTTTTTCTTCGGTCCTCTCTCCAGCTATTTGAAGGCATGAAGGCGTTCCGTGGAGTCGACAACCACATCCGCCTCTTCAGACCGATGCTGAACATGGAGAGGATGCATCGGAGCGCAGACAGAAGCTGCCTTCCTGTGAGTTTGTGCTCGATCATGTCCTCAGAAACCCTCAGTGAGGATTTCTGCTTGTGTCAGGTCTTTCATGTTGGGCGGTGGTGTGTACCTGGGATGAAGCCAATTTTTGGTGTTATATGCTTGACTGGTCGTTTAAGCAGTTGTTCACCCAGAGTGTAAAAACCTTTGAAACAGCATTGAGTACATCATGAGACACATAAAGTCACGTTCAGATCAACGTGCAGGACTATGGTGTCTGATTAAGTTTTTCATTCATTAATGTTTTACTCAAACTGGACTTTCTGGATCTTATTTTATTACCTCACTGGCACCTGAAGCAGAACATTCCCACCAATGTAGAGTTGGTTTCGATCTGAGCTCTCACTAAAACTGGGAAAGCCAGCCTGACACCAAAATTACGGTGTCTTGTTTTAGCGCAGTGCAAAGTGATCGCACAAAGTGCACAGTAACCGGCCGGTTGAGTGCGTGCAGGCACATATCAAGGTCTCGTACTACAGTGTTAATTTACTGCTGCTGTGATGAACTTCTCAATGTTGTACAATCATGTGAGGCGTGTTAAACCAAGCCTTCAAACTGGACTTCATCCTCCAAACTCCACAGGTTAATGCCCAAACCAACACAGCCCCTCTGCATCATGCCACAGTTTGACTGAATGTTGAATGATTCTTTTGGGATTCTTGGGATCTACTAAAATGGTCCATACTGCAAGGTCTAAAGTACACGGTGCAAGTGCCTTTGTTGCGTATCCACTTTTCCTTTTGCTAGTTAAACAGTGCATGATCCAGGCACAAACTAAGGTGCAAGGGGCAAGGTTGTATTTAGTCCATTAATTCATCTATAGGTGTGTTTTTAGTGTGATATGAAATCAACCAATCATATTGACATCGTCCAAAAGCCAGATGCGTCTGCAGCTGGTGCGCTGATATGCGGATTTGGCAAATTAGAGGTAATGTCACTGTAGCAAATACATTTAAACAGCAAAACTTAAAACTGTAGTTATTAATGTGACAGAAGAAACAGAACTAATATTTTAGCTTCTGAAATAACTAATGAAGTTAGGCTGCTCCTTGTGCGTAAATGTGCTCAGCATTTCTCTTAATGGAGAGTAGCTCTGCTCTGATCTCTGCTATGTTCACATTTTAAAACCTACACGCCCATGAGTGCACAGATGGGCACAAGTGAGTGCTGACTGTGAAAATGACAACTGTGTTCTGTCTGAAACTAGCTATGACAGTTGTGTGTTGCTAAGCGCCGGGTTTGCAGGGCGAGGCAGGTTACATTACAGGCTGACAATCTGAAACTATTAATCTTTTACAGTGTTGTGCAACTGCTTGGCATCATGCCCAGTTTAGGCTTACCACCCAGAGCAACACCACCCTGCTGCAAGAGTTAATGCTTCATTGGGTGTCCAGGACACCGTGGAGGTAGAGGTACATCATGTATGTCACACATGATGTACCTCTGTCACATGGTCTGAAGCCAGTCTTTGTTGTGTTTTGCTGTTACAGTCTTGGACGAGTATGAAAAGGAGTCTAAGGTGGCTAATGTTCGACAGTGTTATTGCAAACTTTAGGTAGATATCATATCGTATATGATGTTACTAAACGAGTTCGCTGACTTTATTAGCTCTACTTTGCTTGTGCTACTGTTGCACCACATTTTACACAAATGAACATCTCAAAAAATGACTTAAAGTTTAATTTTTGTGTTAAAGACATTGAAATATTAGTCTGTAAAATGCTACATGTAACAGTGAGGTGCAGAGCAACATGAGCTTTAATGCGAAATTAAATCAAGTTGCACAGCTCTTCTCTAGTACACCTACACCAAAATTAATTCACCAAAAGGCTCTCCTGCTGTCATCAAAGAGGTGGAGCCTGAAGCTGTTTGTCATGTACTGCTAAAACACATAGAAGCACAAGTAAAGAAAGATTATAAAGTCAACAAAGTGTCTCACTAATGTCAGTTACAATAGTTACAAAGTTATAATATTTGCCACTTGGCCATACCAGAACAGGTAAGACTTGTTATTATCAAATTGATGTAATTTCTTCCCTTAAAAGTTGAACAGCCTCATTTTAAGGTACAAATCTGGTAATAATCCCCTTGAAGGTCATTTGATTAGTATTGATTATTTCAGATCAAAGTCTTTGGTGTGCATGGGTAGTACACATATGTCCCTTGTTTTTTTTTATCGTAAATGTCTATACTAAGTAAAAGCAAGGAGATTTTATTTTATTTTTTGCATTTTTTATTTACTTGGGGCAATAATATCATCATAATCTTAGAATTGATGAAAAATTATACTGATTTTTAAAAAAATCAAATATATAATGGAATAACATTAAATATATATGGTATTAACAACAGTAAATACTCATCCTTTTTTATTTTATAAAAAAAGTTATGAATATTTTAGCATCACTATCTTTACCATAAAATTAGAATTACATTGTTGGTTGAGTGCGGCTTTAGACAGTAAAAAAAACCCAATCATACTTAGTGGAATTATTTTAGCGTATATAAAATATGTATCATTCAGTGAATAATTTAACAACAACTATCCCAATTTTTTTAAATTTAAAAATGATTTAACTCTTTTTAGACTTTTATTTTTTGTATAAGGTTACATTAGTTTGTTCATTAAGCTCCTCTGACACTAAAGTATAAATAGTTAATATAGCATAAAAATAGATTTGAAAATCCCATCTCACAGAGCCTTGTCTGGTGTGACTTTTTCAGTTACTAATGAAAACTAAGACTATTTAAAGACAAAGCGATTTTTTTTTTTTTTTTTTTTGCGTAACATGTCTCAACCGAACAGTAGAGATGGTTCAGTTGGCTTGACTTCAAAAACAATATAACATAATTGATATCATTATTCGGTGCAGAAAAGTTTTTAGTTTAAGGTTAATGTCCTGTTTCTTTTTCTCTGTAGCTGTTTGATAAAGGTGAACTGCTGGAGTGCATCAGGAAGCTGGTGGAGGTGGACCAGGACTGGGTTCCCTTCTCCCAGGACGCCAGCCTCTACATCAGACCCACCTTCATAGGAACTGAGGTGAGCTTTGGCTCAGAAAGGGATTATGTATTCCTGCTGCAGTGACACGTTTGACGGTTTTTGGTCACCTCAGCAGGTACCTGTCTCATCAGGAGAGATTAAATGAGCTGTAGTTAACTGTGGCTGGAATACAGTGCTGCATACTCTCATTACTGTCACACAGAGTGACTTCCTGCTCCTGATTACCTGTCTGCTCCTCTTCCTCACCCTCCTTCCCCCCTCCTCCAGCCGTCCCTCGGCGTGTCTCGGGCAGGACAGGCTATGATCTTTGTCATCATCGGCCCAGTGGGACCTTACTTCGCCACAGGGTCCTTTAACCCTGTTTCTCTGTTGGCGGACCCTTCGTTTGTCAGGGCCTGGCAAGGAGGCGTCGGGGCCTATAAGATGGGAGGGTGAGTTTGAACTATCCCCTCAATCTTATATTATTATGTAATAATTATTAAAAGCACTCCATCCACAGACTTGGCAAGTCACATCCTTCCACCAGTCACCTCCATGTCAGTCGATGAATATCACTTTTTGTCAGTACAGTATTCATTCACAAGTTGTGATCATTAGCAGAGATTCACTTAAATTGCTATATGATGGTTTCTGTTTCCACTATCGACATATGACAAGCTCTCCTCAATCACCGGAGTGTCCCTATTCAGATTTAATCTGTTTGTACGAGTGCTTCAAGCACAACACCCAATGTCATAAAAATGTAAGAGGGGTCGTTCATGTGTAGCTCTTAAATTTAAGTAAAAACAAGCTGGTTGCCCGTGAATCGGTTTAAGAATTTGTGCTGAACCATGGGTTATGAGATGTTTTGAAATTTGAGAAGAGTAAGAAAACAGACAAAACTTTATATATACATCTGCACAAGTAGTCTATCTGCTGTCTACTACTGTCATGGCTGGGTGAAGTTTCTGGCGTGCTTTACACCCTGGCTGTGTTTTTATTCAGCTGTGGGTCTGGACAGAGTACAAGTATTTGGATTTTCCGCTTTGCTCATGAAGCGCAGAGAAGCCAGCCACAGAGCCGGCTCCTGTTGGGCCACACTGTGCCAAGAAAAGAGAGAGAGAAGGTGGAACAAAAGATCTACTCAATTATCATAATAATCAACTTTATCTTTATAGCTAATTTCACACAAGAAATGCAGCCCAACGTGCTTTACAAGAAAGCAGTTACACACACCAAGTGCTTCACATCAAAAGACATACAAGACAAAGACACACTAAAACCTGCATGTAAAAATAAAATACGAAAAAAACTAGTAAAAGAAAGATAAAATAAGAATAAAAAATGAATACATAAAATGCATAATGTAAGATGAAGGAGAAAATAATAAAATTAAACCCATTGATTTTATTAATAAAAAATCAGTCAAATCTGTGTATGACAAGTGAAAATGTCTGAGTGGTCTGACCAGTTTGACTCGTCAAACACAAGTGGTTCAGTGGAACAGAGCCCTCTTTAAACTTGTCGCTTCTCCTGCTATGAAATTACAGACTGTCAAAGGTCTGTTGAGCAAAATGTAACCAATTTTTATTTTAAAAGAATGACGTTAGAAAAGTGCAACAAAAAAACAAGCCTAAAAAATCTACGAACATTACAGATGGCAACACTGTAACTATTTCACAGCGGGAGAGTCTTTCTCAGTGTGCTGTTAAAGGGTCCAGTATAAACTCTCCAGATACCATCACTGTAATCTGGACTCATTCCACACAGCCTCTAATCACAGGCCTGCCCTGCTCCACTGTGATTACATAACGCCAGCGAGCAGCCACTCGACTCACTAAACCAACAAAATCTGCTCTCACTTCAGCTATCAGGACAGATTTAGCAGCAGCAGCAGCAGTCACAGGACCGCAGGATGGATATTTCAGGGTCATAGCTCGGAATATGATCATGTCTATTGGATATGTGTTTGTGGAAAGCTCACACAGTTTGATGCAATAGCCGGGGATTGTATTGTATTGTATTGGGGATTGAATGGATTGCAGATGATTACAATAAAATGCATGCATTTCAGGTTACATTCAGGGGCCACTGGTCCGCTGACCACACTGTAACATAGTCTTTTTATTCCCTTTTTTAAAAAAAAAATACTACTGTATTATGACCTTTTTATTAAGACATACCAACTACACTATGACTTTAAAATATTCTTTGACATCTTACACTATTCATTTCTCTTTTCATAATGTAACATTGTGATTTTTGTTTTTGTTTTTTAATTTTTTTTATATATATAAAAAAATGTATTTTATTCTATATATATATATTTTCATATTTTTTATATATATTTATATATTTTATATATTTGCCTTATGACATATTTTTTTTACTAATTATGACATTTTTTATGACACTTTTTAAAATATTGGGCTTTTTTTTTAAAAAAAAAAAAAAAAAAACTCTTCTCTTTTGCTGACATGTTAGCTAGAACATCTACTGACACATGGAAAAAGACAACAGATTTCCACACTAGGGCTGATCACCTGAGACCTTAACTGTTAGTGTCATTGTTTATGTAAATCTTTGCTGTCAGAAGGATATCTTGTTTCCAGAGATCATGCAGCTTGTTTCACAGGATGTTCTTTAATTTCAGCGACAGGATGATGAAATAGGTGACTCCTTGTTTATTTATTTAAGGAGGTTTAATGCAGTCTGGTTTGTTTGCTTTTATCTCTTAACCAACCAAAATGTTTCTTCTGAGTCCTCTGTTGTTCACATTGGTGGTATCTGTAACCACCATGATTCCCTCTCAACATAAACACCTGTCTGTTGGTGTTGGTTCAATGTCATAAGGCAGGAAAAAACACCTCTGTCTTCGTTTATTACCTTGAAACACTAATGCCACTTTGAACCATCCAAAGTGCTTCTCGTTGTATCATAGCCTTAGATATTTTACACATAGTACAAATATAGGAAAAAAGTGCACCAACAAGGAAACTGTTGGAAAATGATTAAAGCAAACACTAAAATGATCTCTGGAAGCTGGCATCTATAGTATTTGTCCTTTGTCCCTGTCCTGACAGTCATGTCTTTGGTTTATTTTTACTCACTCCAGTAACTACGGCCCTACGATAGCAGTGCAGAACGAGGCGGTGAAGCGTGGCTGTCAGCAGGTCCTGTGGCTGTATGGGGAGCAGGAGGAGATCACTGAGGTCGGCACCATGAACCTCTTCATCTACTGGACCAATGACAAAGGAGGTGTGACTCTTTTCTGTCTTGATCTTTGTTAATTGTTGCTGAAATCCATGAATTCATGTTGTTCCAGGTGTTTTGGGTGCACTACTATTGTCTTGTTGCCATCTTAATAAAGATAAAAGTGTTTGTGTGTCTGCAGAGATGGAGTTGTGTACCCCTCCTCTGGACGGCATCATTCTCCCAGGAGTCACCAGACAGTCTCTGCTGGACCTGGCCAGAGGCTGGGTAAGACCAAACACACAGACTATCAAAATTGCAAAAAAAAGTCATATGATACCATGTCTTTGCAAATGGTATAAAAGAGTCATTGTCATGTAATGTTGTCCAATATTGTCCTCCCTGTATGAACTATTTATCGTTTATAATATGGCTGATGATAATGGTGTTGTCTACATACGTCACAGTAGAGTTCTCCTGCTGTGTGGGAGTGCAGTCATGGGTGTACAGTGTGAACAGGAGGGGGCTGAGCACACAGCCCTGAGGGGCTCCGGTGTTGAGCATTAATGTAGAAGAAGTGTGACTGCCAATCCCTCAAAACTTCAAAGTTTACAAAAGCACAACCAGAGTGTGGCGGTCAGATTAGCAGCAGATAATTAAACTTAATGTTCACCATGTGCCTGTCAGGGTGAGTTCAAGGTAACGGAGCGCACAATGGGTATGAAGGAGCTGCTAGGGGCTCTTGATGCCGGGAGGGTCAAGGAGGTGTTCGGAGCGGGGACGGCCTGCGTTGTGTGTCCTGTGGGCAGCCTCCTCTACAGAGGAAAGGTAGGGGTTCACCCTGTGTTGTGTCCTTTTTATGTCTTCTTTGCAAATGCAAATGATGATGATGCTGTTCTGCATCTTCTTATAGAAAATTACCATCTTTTCTTGTTCTATTCAGTGCCTTCATATGCATTTTAAGAATAAGGTTGCTTAGAGAAACCAGGTAAACACTGGTTACCCTAAATCTGTGTATACATGCAGCAGATCAACAGTCAGATATCTCCTTTACTCCAGTCCTCATTGTACATGATGTGTAATACATCACTTTACTAATGAAAGATGACTGTAATCTTGTTATCTAAGTGCATGTTAACCCACTTATTGTATATCTGTAAGAACAATAACTGTAATATCAGTTTTGGCCTCTCTCTCTGTCTCTTAGACATATGAGATCCCCACTATGCAGAACGGTCCGGACCTGGCAAAGAGGTTCTACAAAGAGCTTACTGATATTCAGGTAAGTGCACTACACTGTTCAATATGCATCAGCGTCTTTGGGCTGCAGGCAGAGTTGCATGTCGTCGCCTCCCAGTGGCAGCAAAAGGGATTATATTAGTTACTTTACTTTCAGAAATTACCAGTTTTTTTAAAATTGGCTTGTAATTTTTATTAAGGAAAAACTGTCATGTGACAGTATAAAGTCCAACGTTCTCACTGCTGTTTAGGATTTATATTGCACTCTATTTCAAGAGTCCGTGACTGAATCAGGGCCGCACAAGTTATTTTAATTAATCTAATTTTTTTTGTTGGATTATTCATTTAGTATATGAAATGTCAAAAAGGGGAAAAACAATGTAACACTACAAAATAAAAACTTAAAACGTCTTATCAGGCATCTTTTACTTTTACATTTCTGTGTGTTCATTTTTTTCTTTTCGCTCTTGCTTTCTTGTTTCACTCAGTATGGACGCAAACCAAGCGAATGGGCACCACTGGTTGTCTAAACGGCCTTATTGCACATGCCAGTTGTATCAACAGTTAGTCCCATGATTCCAGTTTGGACGACCAGCAGCCCCCCCCACCCCCACCCCAAACTCTCAACCCACTAATGCACTCCTGCTTATTCCCCAACCGAGGAGACAAACGCCTCTCTCTGTCGGCCTTCTCAGGCAACTCTAACAGGTTTCTCTTGTCATGGACTCTCATAGGAAAACAGTTGGTGGTTTGAATGTCTCGCTTTGGAAAGCAATATTAACAACAATATGCAATGTTCTGACTTGACCCTTAACCTCGAGGTATGCAAAGCTGAAAAAAACAGCTGTCTTTGGAAGAAACAATTCAAGCAGCCAGATAAGGAAACATGGCTGCTGGTGACATGTTAACATGAGCACATTCAAATCTCTAATCTAAATGGGTTAACTTGCAAAAAGGATACATTCTATTCAAGTGTTTTCCCTTTTTTTCACTTGGATAAATGCCTCACGAGGACTTTGCTTATACCTAATAGCACAAACATTCATTTTCACTAACGCCTCATTCTGGCATTAACAAAAAAAGGCACAAACTGACGTGTTTCAGTAGTAGGAGGTGAAATATTTGCAATATTAAAGCGGTTACATATTTGATGTGTAGGACAGTTACTTGGGGCACGTAATCTATACTTGCTGTTTCTCATGAAATTATGTATTAACATATATTTCACAAAATGAAAAACTTGTAGTGACAATAAGCTGTACTTCTTGCAACAACCTGTGGCGTTTTCTCTGAATACCTTTTAACTGTTACATGTGATCAAGTGCATCATAGGATAATGTTTTGTTTCTGTCGTGTACATAATGATCTAAGAGAGTAATGCTGTTAGTTTTATGGGGCCACGTCACTTTGAACCCAGAGTTTGCACTGACCTTGTTTAATGTCAGGTTTGTATTTTGAGTGTGAGTCAACTATTTAAGAGAGGAAACAGAATTTTTTTGTTTTGTTGGTTTTGTTTGTTAAGAATGCACAAAAAACTTGAGATTAAGAAGGTCTAATGAGAGGACGACATGCTGTAGAAGAGGACTGTTACAGACTGGCAGTGACTCCTGCACTAGTTTGTGTGTAATCATTATGAAAACAATACAACAAATAGTGTTGTTATTTCAAAGGTTTTCAAATATATATTTTCCCCTCGTTTTGATGTGAAATTAGGCCGACTGTCTTCCAAAGTACTGTGCTGTATTCCTGGCTTCATGTCCTTCCCTCTGCGGTTTCCCTCACTTTTGAATGTATTTTTCATTTTTACACACACACGACACATACCTGCCCCTCTCTTCTGTCTAAGTGCCTGACCTCAGTCTGTTAGCTTGTTGTTCTGTGGATCTTAAGCTGCTGTTGATGTTTTGTTTTCTCGTTTGTGCACTAGGGGATGTAGCTGGATTCTTTGTCAGCCTTTAGTTGTTTTTAGTTTTTTAAATGTGCTGTAACTTTTACATGGCTTTAATGTTTTTACAATAAACCTGATCTAAGTTCAGCCATGTTTTGTACTTAAGTTGTTTTGCTTTCAAGGCGTCCATCACTGGTAATTTTTTCAGGTGCTAAGTTGCAAAAAAAGGCATCTTTTTTATTCATCGTTGAGTTATATTTATTTTCTCAAATCATTTTTTTTTGCAATGTCAAAATACTGTTGATTTAATGTGATCTCAAAATTATTCTTTTTTCCACATTTTTCATTTTGCAGTGAGAGATATATCTGCAGAGCTCCTACAGTCCCAAAAAGGTTAATTTTTTTTCTTTGTTTTTTGATCTTGTACGGATCACACATATCAGTTACATTAGTCCAATATAGAAAGCTTTAGAGGTACTGCAAGATGTGTTTAGTTACGCTTTGGACAGAACTAGCTGTTTCCAGTCTAATACTTTCTTCATGTATGAATATGGAACAAATAATATATTTCTCACAGTGACAGGGGTCAGATATTTCCTAGTAGAAGAAATGACTGACAGATTTCAAAAAAGCATAAAAATGTCATACTATAATATGTGTCGTACAAAATGACATATAAATGGCATATCATAGTATGTTGTCAAAAACTACATAAAAACATAATTCATTAGTATATTGTATATTGCTAGAGGAGAAACAACTTTGTTCCCACACTTAAAACAGGTATAGGATCATGCATGTTTAGTTTCCTCACACAGCCTTTTTATATCTGTACTTTATCTACCACTTGAAATTATATTGTATTTGTAATGACCTAAATTTCTTTTATTTTAGTTTTCTTCTTCTTTTTTCTCTGTATCTTAATTTGTAATTTCTAAAATCCTCTCACCGACAGGTGTTGCAAAATAGCATTTTGCTATAAACACTCAAAGCAGTGCATCTGGGACTTGAGCATGCCTCAATGTTACGGCACCAATGTTACTGTATGTCCATGTCAAATAAACAAATAAATAAATACATAAATAAATAGTATATTGTCCAAAATGGTATAAAAACATCAAAGTATAGTGTGTTGTCCAAAAAAGCATAAAAATGTCATACTATAGCATGTAGTCTAAAATGGCAGAAACTGTATGTCGTCCAAAATGGCATAAAAATGTCATACTAGAGGCTGCCTCTAGCTCACCTGCTAGAGTGTGTGCCCCATATGCCAAGACCTTTGCAGCAGCCCAGGTTCAATTCCAGCTTGTGGGCCTTTGCTGCATGTCATTCCCCCTCTGTCTCCTACATTTCCTGTCATTTTACAGCTGTCCTATCAATAAAGAGGAGTGTCAAATTTTACATGTTGAAAAAATGGCTGAAAACAAAACATTATAGCTTGTTGAGTCATAGTATACAATGTCAAATAAAGGCGAAAAATGTCATAATACAGCATGTTCAAAAAATGCCTGAAAGGACATATTATAGCTTGTAGAGACACATCATAGTATAGTATGTTCAAAGAAAGGCCCAAAACATCATAATTATAGCATGTCCAAAAAATTGCTGAAAACAATATCAAAAAATGTCTAATTCCGACATGTCAATAAAACGTCTGGAAATGACATATAATAGCTTGTCGAAATACGTCACAGCATACAATGTCGAAAAAAAGGCCAAAAATTTCATAATATAGCATGTCGAAAAAATGGCTGAAAACTACATAGTACAGTTTGTCGAAAATTGTCAAATTTTGACATGTTGAAAAAATGGCTGACAAGGACACTTTATAGCTTGTAGAGACACACCATACTATAGCATGTCGAAAAAAGGCCAAAAAAGTCAAATTTTGACATGTATAAAACATGGCTGAAAACAACATAATATAAAATGCCAAAAATTGTCAAATTTTGACATGTCGAAAAAATGACTGAAAATGACATATTATAGCTTGTAGAGACACGTCATACTATAGCATGTCAAAACAAAGCCAAAAATGTCATAATATAGCATGTCAAAAAATGGCTGAAAACAACAGTATAGTACG
Organism: Plectropomus leopardus; assembly: GCF_008729295.1. Classification (NCBI taxonomy): domain Eukaryota; kingdom Metazoa; phylum Chordata; class Actinopteri; order Perciformes; family Serranidae; genus Plectropomus; species Plectropomus leopardus. The sequence continues at coordinate 8,161,125 of NC_056479.1, read as the reverse complement.
TTGAAAATTATCAAATTTTGACATGAAAAAAAAAAGGCTGAAAAAGACTTGAAAAGCTTGTAGAGACACGTAATAGAATACAATGTCGAAAAAAGGCCAAAAATATCAATTTTTGACGTATAAAAAACGGCTAAAAACAACATAGTATAGTTTGTCGGGAATTGTAAAATTTTTACATTTCGAAAAAATGGGTGAAAAAGACATAACTTGTAGAGACACGTCATAGTATAGAATCTTGAATAAAAGGCCCAAAATGTCATAATATAGAATGTTGAAAAATGGCTGAAAACGACTAAGTTTAGTATGTTGAAAAATATCCGCTTATCCGAGGCCAGGTCACGGGGGCAACAGGTTAAGCAGAGCACTCCAGACGTCCCTCTCCCCAGCAACGCTTTCCAGTTCCTCCTGGGGGACTCCAAGGTCTTCCCAGGCTAGAGGAGATATAATCCCTCCAGCGTGTTCTGGGGACGTGCCCGGGGCACCTCCTGTGGGAGGCGCCCAAGAGGCATCCTGATCAGATGCCCTAACCACCTCAACTGGCCCCTTTCGACGCAGAGGAGCAGCAGCTCTACTATGAGCTCCTCCCAGATATCCGAGCTCCTCACCATATATCTAAGGCTGAGCTCAGCCACCATCCGGAGGAAACTCATTTCGGTCGCTTGTATCTGCGATTCTTTCGATCACTACCCAGAGCTCATGACCATAGGTGAGGGTTGGAACGTAGATGGACAGGTAAATCGAGAACTTTGCCTTCCGGCTCAGCTCCTTCTTAACGGATGCCGCACCTAACTGCCTGTCCATCTCACGCTCCATTCTACCCTCACTTGTGAACAAAACCCAGAGGTACTTGAACTCCTTTGCTTGGGGCAGCAACTCACTCCCCACCCAGGGGGAACAGTCCACTGTTTTCTGGCAGAGAACCATGGCCTCACATTTGGAGGTACTGTCTCTCACCTCAACCGCTTCACACTCTGCTGCAAACCACCCCTGGGCATGCTGGAGGTCACAGTGTGATGAAGCCAACAGAACTACATCATCTGCAAAATGCAGAGATGCAATTCTGAGGTCCCCTAACTGGACCCCTTCCTCCCCCCGGCTCCTTGAGATCCTGTCAGTGAAAATCACAAACAGGATTGGAGACGAGGGACAACCCTGGCAAAGGCCCAACACCAACTGGGAACGTGTTTGACTTAAAGCCGAGTATGCGGACACAGCTCTCACTTATACAGGGACCAGAAGGCTCGCAGAAGCGACCTCGGCACCCCGTAATCCCGCAGCACCCCCCACAGGACTCCCCGAGGGACGCGATTTTAGGCATTCTCCAAGTCCACAAAGCACATGTAGACCGAATGAGGAAACTCCACGACCCTTCAGCAGCCTTGCTAGTGTAAAGAGCTGATCCACTGTTCCACAGCCTGGACGGAACCCACATTGTTCCTTCTGAATCAGACGTTCGACAATCGGTTGGAGCCTCCTTTCCAGCACCCTGGAGTAGACTTTCCCTGAGGGGCTGAGTAGTGTGATACCCTGATAATTGGAGCACACTATCTGGTCCCTTTTTTTGAAAATGGGAGTATAGTATGTCAAAAAAATGTCAGATTTGGACATGTGGAAAAAACGTCTGAAAATGTCATGTAATAGCTTGTGACATGTCATAGTATACACTGCCAAAAAAGAGGCCAACCATGTCATATTACAGCATGTTGAAAAAATGGGTGAAAACAACATAGTATAGTATGTTGAAAATTCTCAAATTTTGACATGTCGGAAAAATGGCTGAAAAGGACATATTTTAGCTTGTAGAGACACATCATAGTATGACATGTCCAAAAAAAGGCCAAAAACGTAAAATTTTGACAGGGATGAAAAATGGCTGAAAAGGACATAGTATAGTATGTCAAAAACTGTCAAATTTTGACGTGTCAAAAAATGGCTGAAAAAGACATCATTGATTGTTGAAAAAGGTCAGGGTGTGAAATAAAGTTCATTGTCAGACGGAATTGAAGTGCATGAAAAACAAGAAAACGGCTTGTACTGAACCATTAAACGAGAAAACAAAAGTTAAGAGCCATTTTGCCATTAAAATATGTTTGGTAAGAAGCCGAAATCGAGAAACAGTAATATGTACAGTAAGATGTGTGTGTCTTGCAAATCTCTGCACAGGAATCGAGCCGTTTTCCCATTTTTCATGCAGTTCAATCCCGTCTGACAACCAATTATACTTTCATACCCTGACCCAAAAAAAAGCCCAAAACGTCATAATATAGCATGTCGAAAAATGGCTGAAAATGACATAATACAGCTTGTAGAAACACATCATAATATAGCATATCAAAAAAGAGCATGTAAAAAAATAGCTGAAAAGGTTTTGACAATTTTGACATGTCAAAAAAATGGCTGAAATGGACATATACCTTGTAGAGACATGCCATATTATAATATATAATAATAATGCCATATATATTAAGATGTCGAAAAATGTCTGAAGACAAAAAAACAGCATGTCAAGTCACGTCATAGCAAAGAATGTTGACAAAACGTCCAGAAATATCATAATATAGCATTTTGAAAAAAATTACGAAAAATGTCAATTTATGACATTTCCATAAAAAATAGCATGCTGACACATGGCATAAATATGCTATAATATGACCTTTTTGGTACTTTTTGTCTTATTTTCAACATGCTATATGTTGACAAGTCTCGAAATGCTATTCTATGTTGTTTTAAGTCCTTTTTTTCCACACGTCATATATTGACTGTTTTCGCCATACTATACTACGTTGTTTACGGTTGTTTATTCAACATACTACAATATGATGTTTTTGGTCATTTTTGGCCTTATTTTCAACATATTATACTATTACGTTTCTCTACATGCTATTATATGTTCTTTTCAACCCCCTTTTTTTGATATATCATATTAAGACATTTTCGTCATACTATACTATGTCGACATGCTATAATATGAACTTTTTGGTAGTTTCGGTTTTATTTTTAACATGCTATACTTTGACATGTCTTGGAATGCCATTTTAAGTTGTTTTCAGCCCTTTTTTTGACATGTCATATTCTGACATTTTTCGCCATACTATACTATGTCATCTTCGGTCATTTTCTTGATATGCTATAACACGGCCTTTTTGGTAGTTTTCGGTCTTATTTTCAACATGCTATACTTTGACGTGTCTCAAAATCTTATTATATGTTGTTTTCAGCCCTTTTTTGACATGTCATATTCTGTCATTTTTTTAACATGCTAAAATAAGATGATATTGGGTGTTTTTACTTCTTTCTTCCACATGCTACACTATAACAGCTCTCAACATGCAATTCTATGTTGTTTTCAGCCCTTTTTTGACCCATCAAATTTTGACATTTTTGGCCATACTATAGCATGCGATATTTGGACATTTTTTTGACATGCTGAAATATGATGTTTTTTGTTGTTTTTGGTCATTTTTTCAACATGCTACACTATAATGTGTCTCCATATGACATTCTATGTTGTTTTCAGGCTTTTCTTGACATGTCATATTTTGACATTTTTTGCCAGTATTCGATTTTTGTCATTTTGCCAAAATTGTGATGTTTTTGGTTGTTTTTTTTTTTGTCCTTTCTTCAATATGCATTTCGCGCTTCTCGATATGTCATACTATGTTGTTTTCAGGCTTTTTTTAACACGTCATATTTTGACTTTTTTTTCCTTTCTGTTGTGAGCGATTTTTGGTCATTTTTCTGACATGCTGAAATATGATGCTTTTGGTAGGTTTTAGTCTTTTCTTAAACATACTACTCTATAACACATCTCCATATGACATTTGATGTTGTTTTCAGGCCTTTTTTTGACATGTCATATTTTGACAGTTTTTGCCGTATTATAGCATGCGATTTTGGTTAATTTCTTTGATATGCTAAAATATGATGTTTTGGGGTGTTTTAAATCCTTTCTTCAACATGCTACACTATAACGTGTCCCAGTATGCTATTCTATGTTGTATCAGCCCTTTTTTTAACATGTCATGTTTTGATATTTTTTCCATACTATAGCATGTGATTTTTGGGTCATTTTTTTGACATGCTAAATTATGATGTGGTTTTTTTGCTTTTTTTGTCCTTTCTTTAATATGCTACACTATAGCGTGTCTCGATATGTCATTCTTTTTTTGACATGTCATATTTTGACTTTTTTTTCCTTCCTATAGTATGCGATTTTTATTCATTTTTTGACATGCTAATATAAAATAATATGATGTTTTTGGGTGATTTTAGTCCTTTCTTCAACATGCTACAATACAACGTGTCTCAAAATGCCATTCTATGTTGTTTTCAGGCCTTTGTTTGACCTGTCATTTGTTGACATTTTTTGCCATACCATAGTATGTGATTTTTGTCATTTTTCTGATATGCTAAATTATGATGTTTTTGGTTGTTTTTGGTCATTTTTTTTCAACATGCTACGCCATAACGTGTCTCCATATGCCATTATATGTTGTTTTGAGCCCTTTGTTTGATGTATCATAATTTGACGTTTTTCGCCATACTATAAAGTGATTTTTGGTCATTTTTTGGACATGCTAAAATATGATGTTTTTAGTTGTTTTTAGTCTGTTATTCAATATGCAACACTATAACATGGCCATTTTTTGACATGTCATATATTGAAATTTTTCGCCATACATGTGATTTTTAGTTATTTTTTTGACATGCTAAAATATGATGTTTTTGGTTGTTTTTAGTCCTTTCTTCAATATACTACACTATAACGTGGTTCAGTATGCTTTTTTATGTTGTTTTCAGGCCTTTTTTTTTTGACATTTGTTGACATTTTTCGCGAGACTATAGCATGCAGTTTTTGGTCGTTTCTTGGACATGCTAATTTTTTTAGTCCTTTCTTCAACATGCTACACTATTATGTGTCTCAACATGCTATTCTATGCTGGTTTCAGGCCTTTTTTTTGACATGTCATATTTTGACATTTTTCGCATGTGATTTTGGTCATTTTTTTGGACATGCTAAAATATAATGTTTTTGGCTGTTTTTAGTCCTTTCTTCCACATGCTACACTATAACGTGCCTTAACATGCTATTCCATGTTGTTTTCAGGCCTTTATTTGACATTTCATATATTAACATTTTTAGCCACAGTATTGCATGTGATTTTTGGTCATTTTTTTGACATGCTAAAATATGATGTTTTTGGTTGTTTTTGGTCCTTTCTTCCACATGCTAAACTATAACATGTCTTAACGTGCTATTTTATGTTGTTTTCAGGCCATTTTTTGACATGTCAGATTTTAACATTTTCGCCATACTATAGCATGCGATTTTTGGTTGTTCTTTGAGCATGCTAAAACATGATGTTTTTGGTTGTTTTTAGTCCTTTCTTCAATATACTACACTATAACGTGGTTCAGTATGCTATTTTATGTTGTTTTCAGGCCTTTTTTTGACATGTTATGTTTTGACATTTTTCGCCATACCATAGCATGCGATTTTTGGTCGTTTTTGGGCATGCTAAAATATGATGTTATTGCTTGTTTTTAGTCCTTTCATCCACATGCTACATTATAACATGTCTTAACATGCTATTTTATGTTGTTTCGAGGCCTTTTTTTGACATGTCATATTTTGACATTTTCACCATACTATAGCATGCGATTTTTGGTCATTTTTTTGACATGCTAAAATATGATGTTTTTGGTTGTTTTTAGTCCTTTCTTCGACATGCTACACTATAACATGTCTTAACATGCTTTTTTATGTTGTTTTCAGGCCATTTTTTGACATGTCATATTTTGACATTTTCACCATACTATAGCATGCGATTATTGGTCATTTTTTTGACATGCTAAAACATGATGTTTTTGGTTGTTTTTAGTCCTTTCTTCCACATGCAACACTATAACGTGTTTTAATAAGCCATTCTATGTTATTTCGGGCCTTTTTTTGACATGTCATATTTTGACATTTTTCGCCATACTATAGCATGCGATTTTTGGTCATTTTTCAGACATGCTAAAACATGATGTTTTTAGTTGTTTTTAGTCCGTTCTTCCACATGCAACACAATAACATGTCTCAACATGCTATTTTATGTTGTTTTCAGGCCATTTTTTGTTATTTCATATATTGACATTTTTAGCCACAGTATTGCATGCGATTTTTGGTCATTTTTTTGACACGTTAAAACATGATGTTTTTGGTTGTTTTTGGTCCTTTCTTCCACATGCAACACTATAACATGTCTCAACATGCTATTTTATGTTGTTTTCGGGCCATTTTTTGACATGTCATATTTTGACATTTTTCGCCATACTATAGCATGCGATTTTTGGTCGTTTTTTGGGCATGCTAAAATATGATGTTATTAGTTGTTTTTAGTCCTTTCTTCAATATACTACACTATAACGTGGTTCAGTATGCTATTTTATGTTGTTTTCAGGCCTTTTTTTGACATGTTATGTTTTGACATTTTTCGCCATACTATAGCATGCGATTTTTGGTCGTTTTTTGGGCATGCTAAAATATGATGTTATTGCTTGTTTTTAGTCCTTTCTTCCACATGCTACACAATAACATGTCTTAACGTGCTATTTTATGTTGTTTCGAGACCTTTTTTTGACATGTCATATTTTGACATTTTTCGCCATACTATAGCATGCGATTTTTGGTCATTTTTTTGACATGCTAAAATATGATGTTTTTGGTTGTTTTTAGTCCTTTCTTCCACATGCTACACTATAACATGTCTGAACGTGCCATTTTATGTTGTTTCAAGGCCTTTTTTTGACATGTCATATTTTGACATTTTCACCATACTATAGCATGCGATTTTTGGTCATTTTTTTGACATGCTAAAACATGATGTTTTTGGTTGTTTTTAGTCCTTTCCTTTCTTCAATATACTACACTATAACGTGGTTCAGTATGCTATTTTATGTTGTTTTCAGCCTTTTTTTGACATGTCATATTTTGACATTTTTCGCCATACTATAGCATGCGATTTTTGGTCATTTTTTTGACATGCTAAAAATATGATGTTTTTGGTTGTTTTTAGTCCTTTCTTCAATATACTACACTATATCGTGGTTCAGTATGCTATTTTTATGTTTTTCAGCCTTTTTTTGACATGTCAGATTTTGACATTTTTCGCCATACTATAGCATGCGATTTTTGGTCATTTTTTTGACATGCTAAAACATGATGTTTTTGGTTGTTTTTAGTCCTTTCTTCCACATGCTACACTATAACATGTCTCAACGTGCTATTTTATGTTGTTTTCAGGCCTTTTTTTGACATGTCATATTTTGACATTTTTCGCCATACTATAGCATGCGATTTTTGGTCATTTTTTTGACATGCTAAAACATGATGTTTTTGGTTGTTTTTAGTCCTTTCTTCCACATGCTACACTATAACATGATTTAATAAGCCATTCTATGTTGTTTTCAGGCCTTTTTTTGACATGTCATATTTTGACATTTTTCGCCATACTATAGCATGCGATTTTTGGTCATTTTTTTTGGCATGCTAAAATATGATGTTTTTGGTTGTTTTTTAGTCCTTTCTTCAATATGCTACACTATATCGTGTTCAGTATGCTATTAATGTTGTGTTTTCAGCCTTTTTTGACATGTCATATTTTGACATTTTTCGCCATACTATAGCATGCGATTTTTGGTCATTTTTTTGACATGCTAAAACATGATGTTTTTGGTTGTTTTTAGTCCTTTCTTCGACATGCTACACTATAACATGGTCTCAACGTGCTATTTTATGTTGTTTTCAGACCTTTTTTTGACATGTCATATTTTGACATTTTTCGCCATACTATAGCATGCGATTTTTGGTCATTTTTTTTGACATGCTAAAACATGATGTTTTTGGTTGTTTTTTAGTCCTTTCTCCACATGCTACACTATAACGTGTGTTAAGTATGCTATTTTATTGTTTTCGGGCCTTTTTTTGACATGTCATATTTTGACATTTTTCGCCATACTATAGCATGCGATTTTTGGTCGTTTTTTGGGCATGCTAAAATATGATGTTTTTGGTTGTTTTTAGTCCTTTCTTCAATATGCTACACTATATATCGTGGTTCAGTATGCTATTTTTTATGTTGTTTTCAGACCTTTTTTTGACATGTCATATTTTGACATTTTTCGCCATACTATAGCATGCGATTTTTGGTCATTTTTTTGACATGCTAAAACATGATGTTTTTGGTTGTTTTTAGTCCTTTCTTCCACATGCTACACTATAACATGTCTTAACGTGCTATTTTATGTTGTTTTCAGGCCTTTTTTTGACATGTCATATTTTGACATTTTTCACCATACTATAGCATGCGATTTTTGGTCATTTTTTTTGACATGCTAAAATATGATGTTATTGGTTGTTTTTAGTCCTTTCTTCAATATACTACACTATACGTGGTTTAAAATATGCTTTTTTATGTTGTTTTCAGCCATTTTTTGACATGTCATATTTTGACATTTTTCGCCATACTATAGCATGCGATTTTTGGTCATTTTTTTTGACATGCTAAAACATGATGTTTTTGGTTGTTTTTAGTCCTTTCTCCACATGCTACACTATAACATGTCTTGACGTGCTATTTTATGTTGTTTTCAGGCCTTTTTTTGACATGTCATATTTTGACATTTTTCGCCATACTATAGCATGCGATTTTTTGGTCATTTTTTTGACATGCTAAAATATGATGTTTTGGTTGTTTTTAGTCCTTTCTTCACACATGCTACACTATAACGTGGTTCATATGCCATTTTATGTTGTTTTCAGGCCATTTTTTTGACATGTCATATTTTGACATTTTTCGCCATACTATAGCATGCGATTTTTGGTCATTTTTTTGACATGCTAAAATATGATGTTTTTGGTTGTTTTTAGTCCTTTCTTCCACATGCTACACTATAACATGTCTTAACGTGCTATTTTATGTTGTTTCGAGGCCTTTTTTTGACATGTCATATTTTGACATTTTTCGCCATACTATAGCATGCGATTTTTGGTCATTTTTTTGGGCATGCTAAAATATGATGTTATTAGTTGTTTTTAGTCCTTTCTTCAATATACTACACTATATCGTGGTTCAGTATGCTATTTTATGTTGTTTTCAGGCCTTTTTTTTGTCATATTTTGACATTTTTCGCCATACTATAGCATGCGATTTTTGGTCATTTTTTTGACATGCTAAAATATGATGTTTTTGGTTGTTTTTTAGTCCTTTCTTCACATGCTACACTATAACATGTCTTAACGTGCTATTTTATGTTGTTTCGAGGCCTTTTTTTGACATGTCATGTTTTGACATTTTTCGCCATACTATAGCATGCGATTTTTGGTCGTTTTTTTTGGCATGCTAAAATATGATGTTATTGGTTGTTTTTAGTCCTTTCTTCAATATACTACACTATAACGTGGTTCGGTATGCTATTTTATGTTGTTTTCAGGCCTTTTTTTTGACAAGTCATATTTTGACATTTTTCGCCATACTATAGCATGCGATTTTTGGTCATTTTTTTTGACATGCTAAAATATGATGTTTTTGGTTGTTTTTAGTCCTTTCTTCAATATACTACACTATAACGTGGTTCAGTATGCTATTTTATGTTGTTTTCAGACCTTTTTTTGACATTTCAGATTTTGACATTTTTCGCCATACTATAGCATGCGATTTTTGGTCATTTTTTTGACATGCTAAAATATGATGTTTTTGGTTGTTTTTAGTCCTTTCTTCCACATGCTACACTATACATGTCTCAACGTGCTATTTTATGTTGTTTTCAGGCCTTTTTTTGACATGTTCATATTTTGACATTTTTCGCCATACTATAGCATGCGATTTTTGGTCATTTTTTTGACATGCTAAAACATGATGTTTTTGGTTGTTTTTAGTCCTTTCTTCCACATGCTACACTATAACATGTCTTAATAAGCCATCTATGTTGTTTTCGGCCTTTTTTTGACATGTCATATTTTGACATTTTTCGCCATACTATAGCATGCGATTTTTGGTCATTTTTTTGGCATGCTAAAATATGATGTTTTTTTTTGGTTGTTTTTAGTCCTTTCTTCAATATACTACACTATATCGTGGTTCAGTATGCTTTTTATGTTGTTTTCAGCCTTTTTTTGACATTTCAGATTTTGACATTTTTCGCCATACTATAGCATGCGATTTTTGGTCATTTTTTTGACATGCTAAAACATGATGTTTTTGGTTGTTTTTAGTCCTTTCTTCCACATGCTACACTATAACGTGTCTCAACGTGCTATTTTATGTTGTTTCGAGGCCTTTTTTTGACATGTCATATTTTGACATTTTTCGCCATACTATAGCATGCGATTTTTGGTCGTTTTTTTTTTGGGCATGCTAAAATATGATGTTTTTGGTTGTTTTTAGTCCTTTCTTCAATATACTACACTATAACGTGGTTCGGTATGCTATTTTATGTTGTTTTCAGCCTTTTTTTGACAAGTCATATTTTGACATTTTTCGCCATACTATAGCATGCGATTTTTGGTCATTTTTTTGACATGCTAAAACATGATGTTTTTGGTTGTTTTTAGTCCTTTCTTCCACATGCAACACTATAACGTGATTTAATAAGCCATTCTATATTGTTTTCAGGCCATTTTTTGACATGTCATATTTTGACATTTTTCGCCATACTATAGCATGCGATTTTTGGTCGTTTTTTTGACATGCTAAAACATGATGTTTTTTGGTTGTTTTTAGTCCTTTCTTCAATATACTACACTATATCGTGGTTCAGTATGCTATTTTATGTTGTTTTCAGACCTTTTTTTGACATTTCAGATTTTGACATTTTTCGCCATACTATAGCATGCGATTTTTGGTCATTTTTTTGACATGCTAAAACATGATGTTTTTGGTTGTTTTTAGTCCTTTCTTCATATACTACACTATAACGTGGTTCAGTATGCTCTTTTATGTTGTTTTCAGGCCTTTTTTTGACATGTCATGTATTGACATTTTTCGCCATACTATAGCATGCGATTTTTGGTCGTTTTTTGGGCATGCTAAAATATGATGTTATTGGTTGTTTTTAGTCCTTTCTTCAATATACTACACTATAACGTGGTTCAGTATGCTATTTTATGTTGTTTTCAGACCTTTTTTTTTTTTTGACATTTTTCGCCATACTATAGCATGCGATTTTTGGTCGTTTTTTTTTGACATGCTAAAATATGATGTTTTTGGTTGTTTTTAGTCCTTTCTTCAATATACTACACTATAACGTGGTTCAGTATGCTATTTTATGTTGTTTTCAGTCCTTTTTTTGACATTTCAGATTTTGACATTTTTTTTCGCCATACTATAGCATGCGATTTTTTGGTCATTTTTTTGACATGCTAAAATATGATGTTTTTGGTTGTTTTTAGTCCTTTCTTCCACATGCTACACTATAACTTAACGTGCTATTTTATGTTGTTTCAAGGCCTTTTTTTGACATGTCATATTTTGACATTTTTTGCCATACTATAGCATGCGATTTTTGGTCATTTTTTTGACATGCTAAAATATGATGTTTTTGGTTGTTTTTAGTCCTTTCTTCTTCAATATACTACACTATAACGTGGTTCAGTATGCTATTTTATGTTGTTTTCAGGCCTTTTTTTGACATGTCATATTTTGACATTTTTCGCCATACTATAGCATGCGATTTTTGGTCATTTTTTTGACATGCTAAAATATGATGTTTTTGGTTGTTTTTAGTCCTTTCTTCCACATGCTACACTATAACATGTCTTAACGTGCTATTTTATGTTGTTTCGAGGCCTTTTTTTTGACATGTCATATTTTGACATTTTTGCCATACTATAGCATGCGATTTTTGGTCGTTTTTTGGGCATGCTAAAATATGATGTTTTTGGTTGTTTTTAGTCCTTTCTTCAATATACTACACTATATCGTGGTTCAGTATGCTATTTTATGTTGTTTTCAGACCTTTTTTTGACATTTCAGATTTTTTGACATTTTTCGCCATACTATAGCATGCGATTTTTGGTTATTTTTTTTGACATGCTAAAACATGATTTTTTTGGTTGTTTTTTAGTTCTTTCTTCCACATGCTACACTATAACATGTCTTAACGTGCTATTTTATGTTGTTTCGAGGCCTTTTTTTGACATGTCATATTTTGACATTTTTCACCATACTATAGCATGCGATTTTTTGGTCATTTTTTGGGCATGCTAAAATATGATGTTTTTGGTTGTTTTTAGTCCTTTCTTCAATACACTACACTATAACGTGGTTCAGTATGCTATTTTATGTTGTTTTCAGGCCTTTTTTTGACATTTCAGATTTTGACATTTTTCACCATACTATAGCATGCGATTTTTGGTCATTTTTTTTGACATGCTAAAACATGATGTTTTTGGTTGTTTTTAGTCCTTTCTTCCACATGCAACACTATAACGTGTTTTAATAACCCATTCTATATTGTTTTCAGGACATTTTTTTGACATGTCATATTTTGACATTTTCGCCATACTATAGCTTGCGATTTTTGGTCGTTTTTTTGGGCATGCTAAAATATGATGTTATTGGTTGTTTTTAGTCCTTTCTTCAATATACTACACTATAACGTGGTTCAGTATGCTATTTTATGTTGTTTTCAGACCTTTTTTTGACATTTTTCGCCATACTATAGCATGCGATTTTTGGTCATTTTTTTGACATGCTAAAATATGATGTTTTTGGTTGTTTTTAGTCCTTTCATTCCACATGCTACACTATAACATGTCTTAACGTGCTATTTTATGTTGTTTCGAGGACTTTTTTTGACATGTCATATTTTGACATTTTCGCCATACTATAGCATGCGATTTTTGGTCATTTTTTTGACATGCTAAAATATGATGTTTTTGTTGTTTTTAGTCCTTTCTTCCACATGCTACACTATAACATGTCTTAACGTGCTATTTTTATGTTGTTTCGAGGCCTTTTTTAGACATGTCATATTTTGACATTTTTCGCCATACTATAGCATGCGATTTTTGGTCGTTTTTTGGGCATGCTAAAATATGATGTTTTTGGTTGTTTTTAGTCCTTTTTCTTCAATATACTACACTATGAAGTGGTTCAGTATGCTATTTTATGTTGTTTTTCAGGCCTTTTTTTGACATTTCAGATTTTGACATTTTTTCGCATAGCATGCAATTTTTGGTCATTTTTTTTACATGCTAAAACATGATGTTTTTGGTTGTTTTTAGTCATTTCATCCACATGCAACACTATAACGTGTTTTAATAAGCCATTCTATATTGTTTTCGGGCCATTTTTTGACATGTCATATTTTGACATTTTTCGCCATACTATAGCATGCGATTTTTGGTCGTTTTTTTGCCATGCTAAAATACGATGTTATTCGTTGTTTTAAGTCCTTTCTTCAATATGCTACAGTATAACGTGGTTCAGTATGCTATTTTATGTTGTTTTCAGACCTTTTTTTGACATTTTTCGCCATACTATAGCATGCGATTTTTGGTCATTTTTTTGACATGCTAAAATATGATGTTTTTGGTTGTTTTTAGTCCTTTCTTCAACATACTACACTATTAGGTGGTTCATTGTGTTATTTTATTTTTTTTTCAGGCCGTTTTTTGACATGTCATATTTTGACTTTTTTCGCCATACTATAGCATGTGAGTTTTTGGTCATTTTTTTGACATGCTAAAACATGATGTTTTTGGTTGTTTTTAGTCCTTTCTTCAACATGCTACACTATAACGCAGTTCAATATGCTATTTTATGTTGTTTTCAGGCCTTTTTTTGACATGTCATATTTTGACATTTTTCACCATGGCAAAAATTTCAAAATATGACATGTCAAAAAAAAAAAGGCCTGAAAACAACATTAATTGTCTTATGATGACACACTATAGGTTAGCACATTGAAGAAAGGACGAAAAACAACAAAAAACATATTATAGCATGTCCAAAAATTGCATGCTATAGTATGGTGACAAATGTCAACATATACCACGTCAAAAAAGGCCTTAAAACAACAAAGAATGTCTTATGGAGACACATTATAGTGTAGCACATTGAAGAAAGGACTAAAAACAACCAAAAACATCATATTTTAGCATGTCCAAAAAATGACCAAAATCGCAGGCTATAGTATGGCCAAAAATGTCAAAAGATGAAATGTCAAAGAAAGGCCTGAAAACAACATGGAAGAGCATGTTAAGACACGTTATAGTGTTGCATTTGGAAGAAAGGACTAAAAACAGCAAAAAACATTGTATTTTAGCACGTCAAAAAATGACCAAAAACCGCATGCTATACTATGGCAAAAAATGTTGACATATGACAGTCAAAAAAAGGCCTGAAAACAACATAGAAGAGGATGTTTAGACACGTTATTGTGTAGCATGTTGAATGAAAGGACTAAAAAAAACCAAAAACATCATATTTTAGAATGTCAAAAAAGTGACCAAAAATCGCACGCTATAGTAGGGTTAAAAATGTCAAATTATGACATGTCAAAAAATGGCCTGAAAACAACATAAAATGTCATATGGAGACATTTTGTAGTGTTGTATGTTGAAGAAAAGACTAAAAACAACTAATAACATCATATTTTAGCATGCCCAAAAAACAACCAAAAATCGCATGCTATAGTATGGTGAAAAGTGTCAAAATATGACACATAAAAAAAAAAAGGCCCGAAAACAACATAGAATGGCTTATTAAAATGAGTTATAGTGTTGCATGTGGAAGAAAGGACTAAAAACAGCCAAAAACATCATATTTTTGGCTGTTGTTTGGCTTGCTGAGACATGTCATAGTATAAGGCTGTTAATAATGTTGGGAAAAAAAAGGCCAGAAACGTCATAATATAGCGAAAAATGGCATAAAACGTTATACTATAGTATGCTGTCAAAAACACCATATAAATGTCATACTACAGTATGTCATCAAAAACAGCAAAAAAGGTCATACTATAGTATGTCTTCCAAAATGGCACAAAAGCGTCATATTTTAGTATGTTATCCAAAAATGTATTAAAAAAAATTATATTATAATATGTCGTTATAAAAACTCCTCCTCCAGTCATCATTTTACATGATTTTTGGCTGTTTTTTGTCCTTTCTTCAACATGCAACACCATAATGTGTCTCCATAAGACATTCTGCGTTGTTTTCAGGCCTTTTTTTTTTTTTTGTTCATATTTCTACATTTTTCAGCTTTGTATAGAATGCCATTTTTTTTTTTTTTTGACATGTCTTTTGTTTTAAGTGCAACCCTATAACGTGTTTCAATAAGCCATTCCATGTTGTTTTCAGGCTTTTTTTGACATGTCATATTTGACATTTTTAAAAACTCTTCCTCCTCCAGTCATCATTTTACATGATTTTCAACATATCACTTTGCTAATGAAAGATGACTGTGATCTAGTTATCTAAGTGCATGTAAACCCACTGATTGTAAATCTGTAAGAACAATAACTGTAATATCAATTTTGGCCTCTCTCTGTCTCTTAGACATATGAGACCCTGACAGTGCAGTTCAGGTTCAGGTTTTGGTTCCAGTTTTATTAAATGAGGTTCAGGTTCCTTTAATAAGGAACCTGAACCTCCATTTGTCAGATGTGTTAGTAGCACTAGCAGCCAATAGAAATCATTGCTAACTGGCTGCTAGCTGATAAGCTCTACAAAAACTGAGCTATTATCAATATTATTTTTATATTTTTTCACTAGTCTAAAAAAAAAACCCAAAACAAGTTTATCTGTGTCATTTAACACCAATTTATTTGCACTTAAAATTCCTTCTTGATTGAGCTTACATCATCATCATCACCATTACATGGTATTTGTCACTTCCATTTGTTTATATTGTTAAATAACTAGGCAAAAAACAAACAAAAAATAATTTTCTTAATGTATGAATATTCAACAAATAATATATTTCTCAAAATTGAGAGAGATTATCAACAGTGAAAGGAATCAGATTTTTTACTCTAGAAAACGACCGGCAGTTCTGAGATGCCAAAAAACATCCAAAGATAAGAAGTTAAAGGAATACTTTACTCACAAAATGATCATTTGTGTATCAGTTACTTAACATGTGTTATCTTTATTTTGTAAGGAAATTTGTTTTTTTCTTGAATAAAAATGGTGTCAACGTTTAACAGCAAAATCATACCAAAGTTTCAATCAAAGTTTCATTTATCCGGTCGTAAGCTCAGTTCCTCACAAACACGCCGTGCCTGGGCGCTCGGCCTGAGCATTGCAAACGCACGTGCACTCGTCTTCGCGTACAACTGAACTGACAAGTTTTAAATCAGAATGTTTTTTGCAAAATACATGTGTTTGGGAAATACTGAGCAGATGATGAGAGAAATGACTCTCGGATCACATTGCAGAAGTTGTGTGAGAGTTTGTACACGGATGTTTTGATACAGTTTTGCTGTTAAATGTGAACCCCAATTATTTCAACTCATGAAAACGGTTTGCCTTTTCTTTTCTTATTCTTTGCTCACCGTGGTGGCAAGCGTGAAAAAAAAGTTGTTTTTTTTTTCATGATTCAGCGTAACGCATGGTGAGTAACAAAGGGTCATTTTGAGGGCGAAGTATTTCTTCAATTCAACCGACTCCCTTTACAAAAGATGTAAAACAGAATATGTGACAAACAAAAACAGGTTGGATACTGTCTTTAATCGGACTATCTCACCCTGAAACTGAGTGGTGATAACTGTTCATCTTACTCCTCCTCCGAGCCTGTGGAGACACTCTCGAACAGGGCCGAGGTGTGCTGACCCAGCGGGTTGTAGAGGAAGGCTTCGATCTCTCCACCGCCGTTGCTGCTTTTCTGGAAGTGGATTTCCAGCAGATCCTGCAGGGTCTCTCGCTCCATGATGGTGGGGATTCCCGTCAGCAGCACCGTCCGAGGACACACAGACATCTTAGTCTGGAGGGGGAAAAATACAGTTAAAATTCCAAGAAAGTGGCAACAACAGGTCATCAAGGAAAATCCGTAAGTTTTGTTTCTCCCCACAAATGCTCACCTTTAAGTTTGTGATCTTTCCGCTGAGAAAAGGAGTCACCCTCACTGTGTGCTTCTTCTTCTGTTGTAGCTCCACCTCATGATGCTCTGTATCCGTCAAACCTCGGGCAACTGGTGGTAGAAAATACAAATGTGAGGAACTTGTACTTAACTTGAGTATTTTTGTTTTCTTCAACTTTATAATCCATCACATTTTCTCTCTTTTTAAATAAAAATATTGTTACTGAAGTCAAAAAAACATACATACAAACATACATACCCTCATACAGTCACACACTCCCACAGACAAAGAAAATAAAATGACAACAGCAATAATAATTATAATAATAACAGATTACAAATCAACCGATATACATGAATTATTATTATAAATAATAAATACAGAAATAAAAATATGACATTGAAATAAAAATTAGATTAGAAAAACAAACATCAAAGTGATAAAATAAAATGAGATTTAAAAAAAAGGCAAAGTCCACAGTGTTCTGAAGAATGACCTCCAAAATTGACTCCTTCCTACTGAATTTC
Source organism: Plectropomus leopardus (assembly GCF_008729295.1). Lineage (NCBI taxonomy): Eukaryota > Metazoa > Chordata > Actinopteri > Perciformes > Serranidae > Plectropomus > Plectropomus leopardus. Next base: position 8,143,528 of record NC_056479.1, on the reverse strand, counting down.
CCATGAAAAAATCAGCTGTAATTGCTTTCCATCATAATCTTAGTAATAAATATAAAGGACAGAGGCTCACTGTGTTTCTCCACAAACGTGAGGACCACAGTCCCAGAATCAGGCAGCATTTCACATCTGTCCACCTCTCCGCCTCCGTGTTTTCTCTTAGAGAAGTGGATCTCCAGCTTGTTCAGCAGCGTCTCGGTGTCCATCTTTGGCAGGTTGGATATTAAAATCTGCTGAGGACTCACCTCAGTGTCTATCTGCAGGACAGACGGGCACAGATCACTCACAGGACAATACTGATAATACTGATATTGATCGGAGCTCAGGGAGGAGTAACGGGAGCTCTGTGTTGTACCTCCACCAGCTGGGGCATCATGAGCTGAACTGGCCGGGCCTCCACGGTGATCCTGCACTCTGATCCCAGATCCACCTGAAGCTGCTTCATGTCCAGGATCTTTCTGGCCACTGATGGCAGAGAGAACGCAGGAGTTACATCAGCACTTCTCATGCTATCTTCAACGACATCTTACACTGTATTGTGACTTTTCTAATATTATTTTTGACTATGACACTTTTATGCTACAACATACTAAACTATGTTTCTTTCTAAATTCTATTTTGGGGATTATACTAAACTATGATTTCTATTTTTTTTTGCCAATGTGGACAACATACTATGCTACTATTTGTGTGTGTGTGTACAAAATTATCTGAAAAATAAGAAAAATAAAGAAAAGAAACAAGTGTAATTATATACAGTATATGCATACATATATGCATATATATATACACACACACAAACACACACAGACATAATAACACAGTTTTAAATATACAATTGCAAGAATTATCAACAGTTTTCTGGACATTTTTTCCTTTTTTTGGATAATATTTTCTTGTCACATTTTACTGTTTTTCTTTTGTTTTTGTTTTTTTTTGTTTTTTGTTTTTTGTTTTATTTTCTGGACTTTTCTTGCCAAGTTGCTTCTTGCCTCTTCTCCGTATCAAGAGAAGTCAAACCAATTTTTTCAGGTTCCAGAGGTATAAATGCTTGTAAAAGGCGTCTGAACGTGGCACTCCAAAACTGATGTTGAGACAGGTTTTAAAGTGTTAAAAGCTGCATTAAAGTACGCTGATGTCATTTTCTGAAAATATCAGACTATTCTAACTTTTCTGTTATTTAACTTTACCCACTTAGTCCTCTTTCTGATGACTGTATATCAAAACGTCATTGTGTACATATTTGGTGGCAGCTTGAAGCCAAACTCACCTATGTCTTCCTCAAATGTAATCAGCGCTGTCCCACCCTCCATGGGGTAAATTATCCGTGGCTTCATTTCAAACGTTTGTGCGTCAGTTGCTTCTCCTGTCAACCCCATGAAGACGACCTTCTTCTCTGGCACAGCAGTGAACACCTGGAATCAAATGCAACATGGTTATTGGAGGTGTAACAGACTGACGGCAGGCGACGGCGTGTTGAGTTAATAAATGTACGTCAGTCTGCTGCTTCAGGTGCTCCTTTATGGCCTCCTCCTCCTTCAGAGCTTCCTCCACTTCCTGGATCTCCCTCAGCAGTTGGATCTTCTCCTGCTTCATAAAGTTCAACTTAGCCTGCAGGGGGGGAGAACTTCAGGTAAATAAAGTAAAAGCACATATCTAAAGTGGCAATTCATTAAAGGGATACTTTGCAAGTTTTCAACCGGCTTTGAATCTTATCAATGTGGATAGCGTGTGTAAATGAACTGTGGTAAACTTCCCCACATCACCCTGCTCATCTCCGCTTTTTAAAAATAATTTCTCTTTTCACTTTTGATTGCGATGAAAGGGCCCATTCATTTCTGTGAAAGTGGGATAATGCACGCAGAGAGTTTGGACCCTGGACTGAGAGTTTTCACATGATGTACTACTTCCAGCGCCTAGTAGATCGCTCGGGAGGACACATCCACGTCTTAGTGTACATCATTTGTGAGACTGCTGTCCAAACAAGAGTTTGAAACAGAACTTTCAAAATCCTTCAGGAGGTTTGGATTGGTGGATTACATGGCTTGTTGGAGTATCTGGGGTAGTTAGATCAAGCATTAGTCACCCCACCATGATCCCCACCGGTTGCGTTTTGAGTGAGCTGGAGTGGCAAGAACGAGGAACTCCCGCTAATTACAGAATCACGCTGATTATATCAGTACAGAAGAAGAAGTAATTACTCCATTCATTCCATTGATGTATTATAGCAAAGTCCATTCACTCCCACAACTCCCAATAAATTGTTCCAGCCATTTCCTTTCCTTATAAAAGGAAGTGTGGTGTCTTAAATTATTTTGTGGTTTTCCACCTCCATTGTGATCTTCTCTTCGTCCATGTTGGCGGTAATGACCTCCGTAAACCTCTGACCTGATGAATCAGGCCTGGATCCGCGTATTGTGACGTTTTGTTGATGTAGTTAATGAGACGTAAACACGGAGTGTTTTATTCTGAAGATTCACCGGATGTTTTATTGTTGTATCGCTGTCTGATTTCCTGTCTGCTCTGTGCTCAATTCGGCTGAATTTTGCAATGCACTCCGGCATCCGGCAAAAATAAGATCCTTGTGTATCTGATCTGGACTGTCGGAGCTGAGACCGAGTCGATCCACAACGCAGCGGAGCCGAATCAGACATGGATACTGTGATCGTGAACTAAAATGTGGCTCAGGGGAAAAGATGGCCGGTTGTGGTCTCCTGAGTTGAAAGTTTGAGCCCCGTTAGCAGAGCGACTGTGCAGCAGTGAATATTAATAGATAACATTTTAACAGAATAAATCTAAAATTTGCGAAAACAAAACGTGCAAGATAAGGAGACGATTGTGTCACAAACAAACAAAATATACTTAAATACACTTAAATATTACAATATATCATTACTCTTTATTGGACAAAGTATGTTATTACATCTGTTTCTAAATTACCTCAGATTTTACTTTTACATTTCTTTACTTTATTTACTTTTACTTAAATTCACTATCAGCAATGACGTCTGTCAAAAACACAACTGATATATGAGTCAGGCCGATATTCCTTAATTTCGACTGACGCATCTGCCGATACTGGTTTTACCTGTTTCGGGACCATGTCACCTGATTTATAGGCCAAAACTTCACATGCTTTAAAACTTAAAACTTTTTAAAACTATAACTCAACTTTATGCGCCTTAATTTGTTCGGCAATATCACAATCAGTGTCTACAGTGTATGAATCTACAGCCAAATGATATTTTATGGCATTGATAAAATATCGGCTGATATATCTGTTTGCTCTGCATATGTAAGGGTCATATGGTTTTGAAAGGGAAAATTCAGTATCAGCAGTGACGTCTGTCGAAACTCGACTGATATATGAGTCAGGCCAATATTCCTTGATTTTGACTGACGCATCTGCCGATACTGGTTTTACCTGTTTACCGGGACCACTTCACCTGATTTATTTGCCAAAATGATATATCTCTCACTTTTACACACCTTAATTTGTTCTGCAATATCACAATAAATGTCTTAACTGTATGAATCTACAGCCAAATGATATTTTATGCCATAAAAATCAAATGTCACCTGCTCCAGGTCATACTTGAACCAGCAAACTCAGGAACAGTAACTACCTGCTCTACTCACTGAGCCAAACCTCCAGACCCTTCACATGATTTCGACATTCCCTTTAGTTCTGTGCTTTGGAAAGTGGCAGCTGTCGAAAATTCAACTGATATATGAGTCAGGTCGATAATCAACTAAGTTATTGGCAGGGAAAATTCAGTATTCAGTATATGAAAATTCAGGAGACAATTGTGTGTTTTTTAACTGTTTTAAGTGTTTGTAGTAAGGTACATCATTGATGACTTGTATAAGCAGAGGAGACAGATATATCAGCCGATATTTTTATTTTATTTATGCCATAAAAGTCAACTGTCACTTGTCCAAGGTAAGGCTTGAACCAGCAACCTCAAGCACACTAACCACCTGCCCTACCCACTGAGCCAAACCTCCAGACACTTTGCATGTTTTCCACGTTCCTTTTAGCTCTGTGCTTTAGAAAGTGACATGAAAACTCAACTGACATCTGAGTCACTGCAGTGCTCGGGCCCTAATAATGAATCTTCTCAAGTCAGTGTACTAACAGGATGCAGTCATTTTGATATGTTACAAAGTATATGATTTATAAATACAAGTGTCTATGAGAAGGTTTTGCTCAATTACTTTTTTTTGTCTTGGTCACACTGGAATCAGTGTCACATTCTATCTTAAAACGCTAACGAGAACACACCAAGGACAGGGCCAGGAGTAGTTTGCCTAAAAGATTCAGCTAACAAGTTTGATGCCCATTAAAAACTGCAAAACTGATACAAAATATCAGCCATCGCCTGATTTATTCTGTAATATATAAGTAGACGTTGTCAAATCCTGCAGATACATACCCTAAACTGATTCAGACCACCTTAAAGATGGTTCAAGACACTAGAAGAAAATCCAGAATCTGCAAATATGCAACTATTATTTTAATTTCAAAAGTTTTAACTTATAACACTAGATGTCTCTTAAGTCTCACTCTGAAGTCCAATCTAAGTCTGTGTGCACTCGAGGTTTATACATGACAAATGACCAATGACTATCCGAATAGTTGCCAATAAATTCCCAGTCAATCAGCTGATTAATGGACTGACTGTTTCAGCTGTAACTGTTTTTACTGTTGGCTACTTTAATCTATAATAACATTTGATTATGTTATAAGCTCTTCTTATGTCTGTGTACGAAAATCTGAAGTTATAAAGGAGCAAAAGCAGACGGATAAATGTAGTGGAGTAATAAGAACATTTCTCTCTGCGATGGAGTGGAGTAGAAAACAAAATTAAAATAAAGTACCACAAATGTGTATTGAAGTACTACAGTAAGTGTTTTGAAGTACTACAGTAAATGTATTTGCATTTCACAACTGCTGCACAGTGAATCTCAAATATTGGTGCAAATTAAAAAAGAAAAAAAGTTTAAATAAAGACACCTTCTCATCTTCAATGCACTTTTGGTATCTGCGCTTGTCCTCTTCCAGATCCCTGGTCAGTTTGACTGAGCGCTGCTTAAACTTCTGAGTCATTTCCCGCCGTTCATCTCTTGTAATAATCAGCTCCTTCTGCTCCTGGATCAGCTGTTCATGTACTTTCTGTAAAAATACAAGCTGTGTTCACTAACATCTCATTTTACTATGCTGTTCTCTAATCTATGTACAAGACATTTATTTAACATCAAAAAGTAAAGAAATGTGGACATTTAATACACAAACTCAAACTACACAAACTCTGAATTGTCCCTTTAAAATTTACCCTTAACCGACTAGGAAAGTTATGTTCTGGTTTATTTAAAGCACTCTGTTTTCAGTCTTTTGCTTATCTCATGTGCTGCTCCGTGCACGGAAAACTCGTTCAAACACAGGGTAAATTATACTCTATTTTACTTTTTAAAATAACATGAATACACTGCAGGCCACGTTTTAATACTATCTGATTAAAGATGAGTTTCAGTGCACCTTGTAGTTGTCGATTAAAGCTTTGATTCCCTCCAACGTCTCCTCAGATGGTTGTGGTTGCTCCACCTCCATAGAAAAATCCTGAAACATAAAACACACAGTAAAGGCACTCCGAGTATTTTTTTTTAATTATAATAATAGTAATATTCCACCACGACCCAGAGTGTATAATGCAGAGGAGCTTTGAGTTACATATTTTATGAGGATAATATAATAATCTTAGAAGTAAATGGAATATTATAATCAGTGGTGGAAAATAACTTTATATGCTGCTTTATACAATTTTGATGTACTTTCCTTGAGTGGTTCCATTTATTTTACTTTATACTTCTTCTTTCCACCAGACAAACATTGTACTTTTCATTCCACTACATTTATTTTAAAGTGTTACATACTTTGCAAATTCAGATGTACATTATCAATAAATTCTGGTTTATTATTATGGATACATATATTGCTTAGTTTACATATAGTAAAAATGCATTACTATTAATACCATTACGAGTATTTTTAACCAATACTTCATTTTTGAATTAAGGACTTTTACTTGCAAGAGAGTATTTCTACACTGTAGCATTTCAGCTTTTACTGAAGTAAAAGATCTGTGTACTTCTTCCACCACTGATCACAAATATGTGATAAAAATCAAAAATGTTTCAGTGATGTAAAGAACAGTAGTTCAGCCCACATAGTTAATGTAAATGACAGGAACATTATAGATACATTGTTAGGTTAAAAAAAACAACAACATGCAAATATGAGGAAGCAAAATGACGTCTCACCTCATCTGACGACATAGTGAAGAAGTCTGGAACAGTTCACAAAATATGAGTTTTTACACGCTGAGAGAAAAAGTCAGTGAAATGTACTAACACATGCTTAACAAAGACGGGGTGTCATTAAGGACAATCACTGTTAAACTACACTTTTAGATAGACTGTAGGCCCTGCTTTAGACAAACCTCCGCCCAAACATAACATACCTTAACATACCTTTAAATACCTGAATAACTTTAAAATCCACGAGACTTATGACATCTGAAACTGCCGCGATATCTGCATCTTGATGTAAACTAAACGGTGTTTTATTTGAAACGCAGCTGCCTTTGGGAACTTACCTCCAGTCGACGATCTGTGCTGAGTACTCATTTATTCTTTCAGTTTCTTTTTCCCAGCAGCAGAGAGAAGGAGAAAAGCCATGAACGCGCCTGCGGCCTGCAGCAGGGGGCGCTGCTGCATTCAGGTGCTCTCTGAAAGAAACGCTCATTTTCATGACAAGAAGCACAAGTCAAAAGTTCAAACGTATGCATCAAGATAAAGCACCAAAAATAAAATAATTCATTTTACAGAATAACCCGTAGCAGAATTATAGAATGTTGGCTTAAAAAATGTAGTAAAGTAGAAATATAACATGGCATTTAATGTAAATACTTAAAAGGTATAGGTACTATGCACAGGGTTCCTGCAGCTTCAGGCCGGTAGATTTAAGACTTTTCAAGACATTTTTAATGTCACTCAGAATCAAATTTAACACCAGTTTACCGATTTATAATTTTTTTTTTTTTTGTCCAGTGAAAAAGTTTTATTATCTACATCAAATGTTGAATTTTTTTTTAGAGCAGACATATGAAAGACAATGAACAAATATCATTTCAGTATGTATTTGGCACCTAAAAGAAGTGTCTGGCATTTCTGAACCGTTTTCTGGGTGATTTTGTGTTTCTCAAAAAGCATGTGAGATTCCACTGATTGGATTCCTATCATTACAAACTGAAGCAATGGGATTTATCAAACTTCATTACAATGAAAAACAAATTACAAATTGCATTCAAACTTTACAATACAATGTCAAAAAAATCATAAAATCCTACTTTCCATGTCTAAGCACTTTTAGACTTTTGAAAGACTGATTTAAGTCAGTTTAATAAAAAAAATAAGGCCTTATGTTTAGATTAATGCATTGAGTGCCCTTTAAGACATTTTAAGAATTTTTAAGAACATGTGAAAGCTGCAAAAAATCACACAAAATAGTGCCAGTCCACAGTCTATGGTGCCAGTATTTGGGTAATTGCACGCTAAATATTTTTTACTTTGAGTAGTTCAAAAAAATATTTTCACATAATTTTTTTTGTTTGTAGATTTATAACCTGCAAGTAAAAAGTCCCTTCGGTTGTCACCTAAAAGAAGAGTAAAGCTTAAGTAGCATAACATTTGAGCATTCCCATAAAGTACAATGACCTAAAAAAACATCTGCATGTCCACAGCTGTCAGCAGACGGTCAAAAACTGAACTTAATTCACCTGGTTACCTTAAATCACTGCTTATTTAGTGTGTTAACACCACAGCAGTACATGCAATCATTGTATGAAGTACCGCCTGCAGCACAGTACTTTATACAACACACAAGTCGGTTTAAAGGAATCGAACTCGAGACCAAGAACATTCTTATCCTTACTGAGCATACGAATGCTGGACAAATGAAAGTTTATAACAAAGACTTGTGTGGTTTCACCAAGCATATGCAGGGATTTTACCACATTTTTCTTTTTGTATTTTACATAAATACTGTAAAATTGACTTGCGGATCATATGTAGTTAGTGCTTCTTTAAGTCATCTATGTGCTGATAAGCTCATTCTATTTTTGCTCTGATCTACTTTCATGTTTTACAGTAACTGAGGTTTAGATTTGTAACCAGTTTTCATTTTACGGTGCATATAAAGTATTAAGTATTTGTTACATAATACAAATACATTAAAAGGTTAGGTTAAAGTCGTGTGCTGTCAGTGACCAGTTTGATTTTCATGTTGGCGTATTGGAGCACAGACAGCTTTAGGTTACGTGGTTAGCTGTTACACTTTTGACACATTTAGTGAATCAGTTTGAAAGGATTTTCTCAAGTATTGTAGGAACCAGACCAATAATCCATCACAACCTCCACTGTCACCAAACTGGAACTTGGCAGAGACAGTAAAAATATTTTAAGACAGACAAAGTCACTGAAGAGTCGACAGCCAAAATCCATTTTTTAAACATTTATTTGTGAAACTGAGTGAACTTAGAATCTGAGCTTCTGGAAGAACCACTTGTTCTTGCCCGTCTTGTACCTGAAAACAGAAAAAACACGTTTAGCACATCAGCTCTGATAACATCACAGAACGGAAGAATGAACCTGCCGACATGTGACCGACATTAACCGTTTCAAGCCTGGGTCACTAATCTAAACTACCGTGTCACGTCTGTAAAACACGCTGCAGCCACTAACAGGATTCTGACCGTCTTACTGATGTTTGCTCTCAGGATTATTACACTAAAAATAAAGTGAATTCACATTATTTTACGGATGACCCTTTCCTTACATTACAACTAAACATCATGCTGCCATTATTTGTGTGAGTGGCCTCTGAAGGTCCGATCAGAGCACTGAAGTGAAGAATCCAGCAGAACATGGACTCACCTCTCCTCAAACTTGACCTTGGCCTCCCGCCTGGCTTTACGTTTGAGAGCAGGATCCCTGAAGACGTCCTTGTTGACAACAGTTTTGTCCAGAGGAATATCCACAGAGTATCTGAAGAAAAACGGAGCGCAACCATGTAAAGTGTTGTTTAACCCTCTGTTTGCCAGAGGACGGTTTACTGTGCACCTGCACACGTAGACAGATCAGCAGTTTTACGACAGAGACACAAAACGCTTCACACAGGACGCCGAGAGGCACCGTAAGAAGGTGAGCATCGTTTTCACTGTTCAGGATGTCATCAGTGTCCAACATGACAAACTGGTAATCAGATTATAGACCTACGCATCACATCCAGAACATACAGCGGATAAAATCGCAACATTTTGGGCACAACACTCAGCTGTGTTCCACACGATGTTTACTGAGGAAATGTCACATTTAACATTGCTCCAAAACAACATCCAATCTGAGTAAATTCAGATTCATTTCCTAACAAAAGCATCAGTTTACTTCAGTAGGGCAGATTTGAGATTTTAAAGACTTTTTAAGTATCATTGGGAATTAAGATTAAGACCAATATTCTCATAACCAAAATTAAAGACTTTTTTTTGCCTGAATGTTTATTGCAACATAAAGCACGACATTTTTATCTGCTGAAAAAGTTTGAAAAGCTGTGTCAAATGTTGAAAAAAAAAAACCCCAACCCTTTTTAGAGTGGAACACTGTGAGAACAGTGAACATACATTATCATAAACATTTTTTACTGACAGAGGTGGGAAATTTTCTGGGCGATTTTGTGTTTCTAAATCTGCACGTGAGATTCCACTGCTTATATTCCTGTCATGAAAAGTGTAAGAAAAGGAACTTCTTTAATTATTTAACACACAAAAAAAGATGTTACCAAGTAAAATGAGATTTGACAATGCAACGTCAGAAAAAGAAACAAAATCCCATTTCCCATGTCTGAGCATTTTTAAGACTTTCTAAAGATTCGTTTCAGTCAATTTAATACCAATTAAGGTCTTTTTTTTTTTTTTAGGTTAGTGAAATTAATGCCCTTTAAGACTTTAAGAATCTGCGGGAACCCTGTTATAATTGCATTTATTTTTCTTTCATCCACACAACATACTAACATTTATCAAAATATGACAAAACTAAACTGACTCCTGCATCTGAGCTACAACAAAACTGGAGAGACGTCAGCACCAAGATTTCTGGGAGTCAACAGGTTTAAAGGGAAAATTCATATTTTTTGCGACACTAAAACATAGTCATCGATCCCCTGCAAAGACCTGATGTATGCAGCTAGTTTTTTTGTAGCGTGGACTGTAAGCGAGCAGACTGCACGTGCACCAATCTCTCGTTTCTCGTTTGAAGTGAGGGATGCTAACGTGAGGTTTGATGGGCACAATTATAGCCCACAGAAGCAACAGAAAGACCTAGTGAAGGAGGTTAAACACACGATGGCCGTAACATTATCTTCCAGTTTTTCATTTAAACTTTAAAATCAACATTAGTGTCTTCAAGTTGCTGGTTTCTCGTATATTTCTGCGACTGTAAAATTCTCATTTTCAAAGTTTTCTGCTTACATTCTCAATTTTCCTGAACATTATCAAATGTGTGTCCTGGTTAGGTCAGTGATTTAAAGGTGTATTATGGCCATCACTTTTAGGATTTAAAAACTTTTCTGCTCAGTTTTAAATGGCAATTAGCTCTAAATACGTCACTATGAGCCACCACAGTCCACCACTGCTGCTATGACGACGCAGCCCGGCAGGGTTTTATCGGTACCTAACAAACTCAAAATGATTCGTTGTTGCAGATGTGAACAAAACGTCATTTCATAGTTGCAGAGCTCAACAGTAATGATGCTTTAATCAGGTTTCTGCAGTGAAGTTTTGGCCCATGTATAGGACTAAAGCTCGTTACCCACCAAAGTGCACCTTGGGAGTTGTAGTCTACCTCTGGAAGTGTTTTTGTTCCTTTGACATAGCAATCAAAGCACCAAATACATTTTTAACTCAGCTGCTCGTCTCTTTCACCTGGGCATGAGCAGTGCGTGAAGGCTAGCTCGCCAAACAGCTGCGACCCGAACGCTTGCAGTGTTCACACAGGCAGCGTTGCTCCTGCGGCGCTGCTTCAGATCTGTCTGCTATTAAGTACTGTACTTCCACAATTAAAAGCTGGTACTCCTCTAATTTATGGGGCCCTACAGGCCACTGCATTATAAACAAAATAAGTGTTTCATAGTAAAAAAAAAAACCTTGTTAACAACTTCAGGGATTCTGTCAATAGAAATATTGTCAGATAGCTTTTATTATGAATTGATAACAGAAATGGTTGAGTTTAAGTTTAAATATTTATATCTTTTAATGTCAACAGACATGGAAACTACAGTGAAAGGTGGCATGAAGTCAGCATTACTATTTTTGCTGATAACCGCATGCATTATGTGGTTAAAATCGTCAAGGCCCAGAAACTCCAGATGTGCCACCGCTGAGCAGAGTTGGTCACAGTGGCAGTGTGGCAACTAACCTCTCATCACAGGGGCCCAAAAAACATTCCTCCACACACACACACACACACACACACACACACACACAGCTCACGCAGGTTGATTTAGCCCTTAGATGCATCACTCATTCCACAGGACATATTTTGCTTTTATCAACCTCCCATCTCATTTGTATATTTGGAGAATAAGCACTTTAGTTATGCTAGGGCAAATTATTTTAAAAAAGTAAAACTTAAATATCCTTTCTCAGCAAATTTGTATGACAGGACACTGACCTTGTGGGCATGAGGTGGTTGTAGTTGAACACCTTGACGAAGGCCTTGATCTTGGACCTCTTGGCGATCTTCTTCTTGCCCATGGTGGTGGTCACCTTGCGGGGATAGCGGTCGATGCCTGCGACCAGAGCGTGGCTGTAAGGACGGTCGGTTGTGCCATCATCAATGTTCTGCAAAAAAACAAAGGACTGTGATACAGAGCAGACACTGACTCTACACAGCAAACAGCAGAGACATTGTTCCTGCAATTTCAGAGCGGACATCTCCACATCTGTGTTTATTAAAGAGCAATTAGTTATTAGTCCGTCTGTAGATTCACCACACACACGGAGGGGGAAGCAATTCCACTTTTCATTTAGCCATCACTTAAAACATTACAGAAACAATACAAGCTACTGATTATTGACAAATCATGTGACAACTCAGAAATTAGTGTTTTAGACCAAAAATGTGAACACATACAAAAACCTTGCTTTAGGTTCAGTTTCTCCAGATGTACAAATACAGAACAAAACAAACATTTCCATACTATGTGTACAAGCAAATGCATAGAAAAGTACGTATTAATAATAAAATCTGTATATAATAATACAGTGGTGCAATAGGGAAGAGTGCTGGAACACATATTTAAAAGGTGGACTTAGACACATGAGGGACGTAGATCAGACATTTAAGTTTCACAGACAGTGTGTCCATTACAGAAGGACATGGGAGTCCTGCCAGTGAATGCTGTGTCCGCTATAAATTTGTACATGTTCAGAGAAATTGGCTGGTCTTTTGCAAACCGACTGAACAGCAGATATCATCCACCCGAGGACCCACGGCAATGCTTTACCTTGACGATGACAGCTTTGCGACCGGCGTAGCGTCCAGCTAGGACCATCACCACCTTCCCAGGCTTCATGAACTTGCCCATATCTGCCACAAAGAAAAAAATGTCAAACCCCCAAGTCTTCACAGTGAACACACACTTCACAGGCTACGTGAATGATGCGAACCTAACCAAACAACACACCGAAACTTAAGTTTCTGGCTCACTGTTAGTCTCCGACTAGCCGGCTAAGCTAACATTAGCATCCGGCTAGAGAACGGCTAACATACTCTTTCCGGAGCTACAAATATTAATTTTACTCTTACACACGCCGGAGATGCGGCGACAGCTGGTTAGATTATGCTCAAAATAACTGGTAAACTACGCGGCTCACTTCGCAGTCTGAACATGTAAAATTATCCACATTCAGAGACGGCTATGAGGGGAACTGCCATGTTGAAATGAGCGCTAGAGACGAAGCGCTGCAATAAAAGCTCGTTTTCTTCTCTTGTCGATCACAAATACACCGAAATAACAGACAGATATTAGCTAAGGGGGTGATTATCGTAGGTGTGGTATGATAAAAACTGTTAAATTGGCCGGATTTGGGGCGATGGTTGAAGATTGTTGAAGGTAAATTTCACTCACTGATGCTGTTCTACGGCCACCGCTAGCAGGAAAGGAAGTCGAGAAGGTTTTGGTGACCTTTGACACTCTAGATGGGCTACGTCACTTCCGGGTATATTTGGCTTGCTGTGAACCAGTTCACTATAATACATCTACACCCATAATACATCCATGCACCCATAATACATCCATGCACCCATTCCGTGAGCGCGCGGTGTCCAGGTTTTCTCTACACATACATGTCTGTGAAGTTAATAGTTTTAATATATATAGTTTTTGGTTTGATTTACAGAGAAACCTCTGAAAACATTAAAAAAGGGCTCAGACTGATTAAAAAAAAAAAGCTAATTACCCACCACTTCATTATCATTCTAGCAATGATTATGATTAATTATGTTTCTGTCTTTTCTGTGCATTTGATTTACATTTTTTGAAACTGAATTTATTTTTTTTAATTATTTTTATATTATGAAATATATTTCTTACAGTCTTTGTACTGAAATTCTGTGTTAAATTAAGTTGGAAAAAGTTTTCACACAGAACAGAAAAATGCAATATAAATATAAATGCAATATAATAAATGGCTGCTAAAGTGTTCTTGAAAGGATATAATTTAAAAAAAAAATGATCAAGACAATTAAACCTTAATTGTCACTTTACATATTTTAACTTACTGTTTTACTATGTTTACATGTCTGTATATACAAGCAGTGGCAGGAACTAAGTACATTTACTTAAGTACTTTACTTGTGAAAAACTGGGAATTCTTACATGTTTATTTCTTATTTGTACTGTCTTTGTCTGTGTTTTCCTGTGTTGTTTTTATGGATTTTGCAATTTCTTTTTTAAAATTGTACAGCACTTTGGTCAGCTGTTGTTTTTAAATGTGCTCTAGAAATAAAATGGATTAGATAAGAAAATATAATCAAATGACTAAAAGTAAAAGTATTCTTTGTGAAAAACGAACCTCTGTCTGTGTGATATAGTATTCATTTCTACAACAGATAATTTAATAAAAGATTAATGTTGTGTCTATAATGTGTAAGTTTTTTTCATGATTCCTTTAAACTGAAAAGACAAGGGGTCATAAGCAGCACTGCGGTTCATATGCTATGTTTAATTTATTTACAGCTGTGGGTATGCATTAAACATGATTTAAAAAAATGACACAATTCAGATCTCCCAATATATTATTTCTGATTAAAGCGATTAAATAAAAATAACACAAATAGCACAATTTAAATGATCCAGCGTGTCTATAGCTACTTCAACAGTGTTGTGATATGCTGCCTAATTCAGGGGTGAGCTAAAACATGCTATGCAATAAATAAATGTCTCTTTACATAATCACAACATAACAGCTGAACAAAACACAACCAAAACGGGGAAAATAGGAAGTTAAATACAGCTTTAAATTTACTACACATGGCCCAAACAGAACACAAAGTCTTCATTTACACAGTAACATAAAACAAATGCTAAAAATGTGTCTCCAGATGCACTCGAGAGACAACGTACACAAGTTTTATCTCAGGAAATACAAGAGGTTTTCTCAGAGGTTTGATACACATGTGGACCCGGGAACACAAGATTCAATCCTGTAAACAGCAGGGAAACATACAGCAGACATAAACTAAACCCCAGTTTAATAGCATCTATGGTTTGTACATTCAGTATTTAAGGATATGATTCGTGCAACTCAGTTGTCTTAGAAAGATAAAAACTAATTTCTCTGGAGAAACTGGAAACAAAACATTTTCTATATCCCACAATCATGTTAAATATGGTATGTAAGCCTTTACAGGGTTTCCCACACATTCATTCATTTGCGGACCGCCACAATTACATCTGCAGCTACAAACAGATATTCGATTTTTGGAGTTAGATTGTTCATTAGCAGCACTCTTGGGAGCACAGGTCGCACTCTGGGCAGAGATGGAGCAGTTGAATGTTAGGCGCACTGAAAGTGAAACTTAAACACTTATACTACTACATCTAAAAGTTTGCATTCACTCGCAGCAGCTGCTCCTCTCATATTGATCTGATCAGCTCTGACCAGATCGACAGATCAATTATCCACCCCTCAAGTCAAAAAAACTGCAGCTGAGGATAAAAAGAACTTATGTAGAGTTCCACCTGCGCTGCGTTCACGGACCCGCAAAAACCTCTGAATTTTCAGAGGGGACACAGAATGATACAAAGGAACACACACATTTAAAAGATCTGACACTTCTGACCAGCCCCATCCTGTCAGCTACAGCATACACTCGAATTCTGTGGGACACACTGCATTACATCATTCTTATACAATAGCACTGTCGTTTTAATATCAACTACACCTGGAATAGGAGAAAAGCAGCAGTTTATACAGGGTCTAACACACCTGAAACACAACGTGCAAGAAGTAGTAACAGCTTCAGAGGTTTCAAATGGAGTTGCTGGGAGCTGTGTATGTGTAGTAAAACATTAAGTTTGAGCAGTGTATCACGATGGAGACAATTTTCAGTTCAAGCTGACCTGAGTGCTTTAAGATCAACCACTCTGCTACACAGGATTTACCACTAAAATCAGAAATTTCGTAACAGAAGTCACTGTTCTTTTTCTTACAATACATCACAAGCTCTTGTTACTGTGTAAAAGCCACAGTATCGAGTTTCTGCTCATTATTTTTCTTTCTGGATTGTCTCTGTTGCAGCCACATTACAGTACTGAATACTGTACAAATCCTACCTCTCTCTTTGCTGCATAGGTTAGGACACTATCATGAACACACGGGGACGATACAGTGTATGAGCACAGGTTGCAAAGGTCAGGAAGGCTTCACTAAAGATGAGGTAATCTCAATCTTCTGTCTAAGGCATGTTTACAGTACGAGTAGCATTGTCGTCTTGACATTTTGGCATCTCAAACATATGCAGATTATGGTTGCTCATGGCAGAAGCTCGCACAACATAATCATCCATGCATGTACTGTAGACATCTCATACTTGCGCTTTACTTAAGATGGGTAGCTACTTAAATAACCTTCATAAGGTTACATACTTGAAGCACAGAGTCATGCTTTTGGTCCTGAATGCCAGTAAGAGCAGTGTAATTTAGCTGATGAAATACTTCCGAGACAGATGTTTAGTTATTTTTTAACCGACGTTTTGCTCCTCAAAAAGCATCTTTAATGTTCTTGAGCTGCCGGACAGCCAGGTCCACTGGAAGGTTGAATTTGAGGTGGCTGATGCGGCCCAGGATTCGCAGGGCTCCTTCAAAGCCGGTCTGGGCCATGTAACTCCAGGCCTGGTAGTGTGGGTGAATCAGAGTCCCAGACTTACACAGCAGGTTGAGCCACGACACCAGCCGCTGCTCGTTCAGGGCCATGCACACCAGAGCTTTAAACTCTGTGTCCGGTCCCCGTTTGTAGCGTCCGTGCTCCTTCAGCACAGTGTGTATGGCCCACAGCAGAGATTGTTTCGGGGTGATGGTCACGGGGCCGCCCCCTACAGGCAGGCTGAACGAATGTGACAGCTGGCGAGCTGGCGTCTCCACAAAAGCCTTCCCGTTTTTGGAGTGATAGAATTTCACAAAGAGTTCCCATGGGTGCATGGTCTGTGGAGCTGGTCTGTAAGGCAGCAGGCAGGAGATGGGTGCCAGCACCAGGCTCATGGTCTGGGAGGGAGAGAAGAGGCCATGAGCCAACAAGTCTTTCAGAGCAATCGCCAGCTCCTTCCTCACCAACGAAGTCAGCTCGTCTCGGGGTCCCAGTGCCGAGTTGCTGGTGTAGTTGACGACATGTTCGAAGGAGGGCTGTCTGCATGAGCCCAGCACTCGCACCTTGTCAACAGCAGCCTCCAGACGCTGCAGCAGGGGTCCGTAGTCCTGTCCCCCGGACTCCTGAGACCACATGTTCTGAGGAACGTGGCCAGGAGCGCAGCCGAACTGGCTGGCAGCGAAGATCTGCAGCACGGCGAGGGCCTTCTGGATCAGCTGCAGGCCGGTCTCTCGCATCTTCTGGGCCTGCTCTGGGTCCACTGCAGAGGGAGGTGGAGAACCACAGGAACACACTTGGTTTTGAACACCACCTCTGGTAAACATGTCTTTTATAAAGGGCATACAACAGCTGGGACAACGGGACGCCATTAGTTTGGAGCCCTGCTTTTTATGTGAAAATATTGGTCACTGCCATCGGAAAATGTCATCTGATTGGTCTGATGCCATTTAACAAGGCAAATATTGGCCGATATCGATGTAGAGCTGACAAGTAAGTGCATCACTAGTCGGAACATATATTAAGAAGTCCTTTATTCCCTGGGCCACACAGGAAGTGAACACAGACTGACTGCATCAGGGAACCCTTGTTATTTCATAAGTTGTACTCTCTTTTATCATTTATAAGGGCTGACCGATATTGGTTTTTCAGAGCCGATACCGATAATTAGTAGCTGATGCGATCGACAACCCATATTTGGAACCAATATTACTATAAAAACGAAAATCTATCTGTCAATATTTAGAATTTGGAATATAACAAATTCCAACCCTAAACTCTTTGGCAAATGTTTGATCAAAACTGAAACCTTCAACATCAAATACAGAAAGTTCCCAGCAACTTTTTTTTAGAAAGTCAAGTGAAAATTTAAATAAAAAATTAATAAATAACAGGAGCTCCCTGAGGTTTGACAAAGTAAAAGATCCTCCCATGCTGACACTTTCTTTGCACTTTTTAATCAATTCATTTTATCAGCAATCATTAAAATAAAATGCCGATACAGATAATCGGCAAAATGCCAAATATCGGCCCCAATAATCTACCAGGCCGATGATCCGTGGACCCAATCATTTATATGACTTAATGCTGCTACCTCCTCATTTGCACTATTGAATCTGGTATAATGTACGTCTGAATGTTTTTAATGGTGTACTGTGTTATGCTTGTTGCCGCCCCCACTAATCAGTCATCTGTTGGTTTTATTACTGCAAATATTAAATAACATCCTTTAGTTTGACTGACTGACCTTTCTTCTTCACTCCTGGACCTCGGGCATTAGTCCCGGCTGCTTGTGGCTGCTGGCTGTGTCCACCATCTGATAGGAGGGGGTTCCCCACTTCATCTGTTGGAAGGACAAGCAAAATTATTAAAAAATGGACATCTGTGAAGTGAAAACAAAGAGGCCCTGCAATTAACCAAGAAATGTCATCCATCTGAATGACACTTGGTGCTGTATCTGAGACGCTGTACCCTGGATGAAGTTGATGAACATCTCCAGGTCTCTGATCTGGGTTTTAAGTTGATCCACCAGCTGCTCTTTGACCCTGGCTGGGTTCACTATCTGAGCAATGGCAGCGTCCACTCTCTGTCTCAGCTCCTCGGGCGACAAGTTCCCAATGTCCTCGTTCAGGTTAACATCCAGCTTTTTGATCAACTCATCAATGATGACCTGAAAAATGTGAGACAGACTGACGGTTAAAGAAGTGACGCTGTCCCCCACAGGAGGAGACTCTGCAGTGGAAGATCTCGTGTGGTGTCTGTGTTTTTAATGTGTGAGTGGGAAGCTCCAGCTTGGCATTTACGCGCTAACTTTTTATAAAGAAATCTTTAGCCATGTTAGCAGCATGGCAATTTTCTGTATGAAGAACACTAAAGGCCTGCAGCATTTTCAGTGCAGACTGACCTGTTACGCCTGATCTGAAGCAGGTAAACACCACGTTATGTGCTCGACTTAACTGAAAGGCAGGAACGTCAGGATCATATGGATTTAAAACAGGACTGCAGATTATGTCTGTTCAGGCCATTTTCTCTAAGATAACACGCAATTCCTAATATAGGGAGTGAGGGCTGATCACGTAACCTGCTGCCGATATGCAGTGGTAGAATGTAACTTAGTACATTTACTCAAATACTGTGCTTAAGTACAGTTTTAAGCCCTTTTTTTGGTGCTTTTCACTTCTACTCCACTACAAGTTGGAAGCCAATACTACACTTTTTATTCCACTACATTTATTTGACTTTAGTTACTATTTACATTATAGATATATATTACCAAAATGAATTATAAATCAACTCTTAATTATGATGTATTTTCATAGATTAAACCACCCTGCAGTTCATAAAGTAGTTGAAATGAGCTCCAACTTTACCAGATGTAACAATAAAACTATGAGCACATCAATGCATCAATAATTACAATGCAGCAATCCTTTTACTTAAATGAAAGACATTGAATGCAGGACTTTTACTTGATAGTCTATGTTTAATTTACATTTACTCTACGCTTTAGTCTAGGTTTAGTTTATGTTTAGTCTATGTTTTTCTTGTTCTTAATCATTTCATCCCTCAGCTCCAAAGATGCAGCCAGATCAAGGACAAATGTAATTTCGTTTTTTAAACTTTGTTTAAAAAATGACTAATAAATCTGCCTTCTTACACTGTGATATTGCTATTTTCACTTGAGTAAAACCTCTGAGTTTCTCTTCCACCACTGCCTATACGACATATCAACATATGACAGGCTTGAGCCCACTACCAGTGGCGATTATTTCATCAGTACATTTCCACAATCGCACCTTCTGCCTCTCCATGACAACAGACTGCGGCAGCGAGTCATAGCTGCCCTCCTGATAGGCGAAGCGCTCCAGATCATCCAGCTGTGTCTTCAGCTGGAAAATGAGATCCTTCTGTTTTTCCCTCTGAGCCTCCAGACGTTCTCTCTTCTCCCTCTCACTCTGACAGCAGAAACACACACACACACACACAATGATGTGAACTTTCACAGACAGAGAGCTGAGTGACCTCGACAACACAGAACAGTGTGCACTAGATCTTCACCTGTGTGGGACGTTAGCTACCGATTCCAATTCCAGTATTTAAGGTTGTAAAGTTTGATATTATTATTATCGCTGGAGGTTTTTGTGGCAGTTCATCATATTAGTCTTACATGTGTCACAACATTTGCACAAAAATACACAAACCAAACTCTCAAAGAGACATCAGGTTTCATACTCACCAGATCACCCTGCAAGTGAAGCATGTAACAGGGGAGAAATGACATAAAAAGATCTTTAGTTTGAGGAATATAGGGAGCAATAATTCCAAATATTACAAGTATTACATAAGGCTCTTCACTTCAGTTAAGACTACATGCAGAGAGGCAGGGGGTAAACAATGGTAGGAACAAAGTGTGTTGCTTCAACACTGTTGTGTACATAGAAACCTTTATTAAACAGATAGTCATCTGCTGGAGGCATTTTCATTGAGCCTGCGGCGCTGTGAGTCAACACGAAAGCAACATTTTCCAACAGAGATAAGAGATCAATGGGGACACAGCAGAGGTGGGCGCAGCAGCCTCGAGTGTGACGCAACAAGTACGCTTTAATCTGTTTTAATCAGAGCTCAATCGCCTCAGTTAATGAGACCGGGCTGAGCAGCACAGAGCGTCACAGTGCATGTGTCCACATGCGTTTACATTAGCGAATACAGAGCATTTACCTATGTGTCCAACTGGACATCAGTGCGTATGAGTGTTAAATATCTCTGAGTCTCTATCATTCTCTACAATCATCCGTTACTTCTGGTTTTAATTCATTAAAAAAAAATACAAATACAATCTTCTAGATTGCAAAGTGACATTTTCAGAGTTGCCTGTTTTGTCCAAATAAAAGTATAAACCCCAAAATATGCAGTTATCCATCATATATGACAAAAAAAGACTCAATGAAGAGGTTGACAGTAGGGTGTGTTGCTTGAACAACAGATTATCAGAGGAGTTGTGCATTTTTCTGTCAGGTGCCTAATTACCTAATAGTAATAATTTCAGGTTACATGTTGACAAACACACTGGGGTTGTGCCATTTCGTACACTTCAAGATAATACAGCTATAATTTTTAACATGATAATAAAAAAAACAACATATTGTAATAATGGCAATATTTCAACTTGCTGACATAATGATGCCATACCGTTCTGCTCACCGCATACCATTTTAGGAATATTCTAAGGGATTTGACAACTGTTTCTATTCGGAATTGATTTTATTTTGTTGTTCTATCTATATTTTCTACAGAATCTGAGTTTTTTTGCTATTGTTTACAAGCTAAAGAAATTCTACCCCCCCCCCCCCTTTTACTGAATACTTGTAGGCAAACTTGCATTGATGTTGACATATTAAACTACAACACTAAGTTGGCTGTCATTGTTGTTTTTGAAATTAGTAGTAAAACATTTTCAGTATTTTGTAATATCGTCAAGAATACCCTGCACTGCAGACCTTAACACTGTGTCTTATTTCATGGCATATTTTGCAGCCTTTCATAGCACGGACTCAGAGTGTGTGAGGGAGTGTGTAACATCGTGATGTGAGCGGAAACCTCACCGAGTTCTCCAGCTGTTTGGCGTCCTGAGCTCGGCAGCCCACCACATGCGGGCAGCCCCTGAAAGCGAACTCCTCCAGCTCGGCCAGCATCCTCTCCTTCTCCTCGGTCTGGGCGTGAACTATCTGCTTCAGACGGAACTGAACCTGGGCAAAGTGAGAGGTGAGGGCGAGGAGGGAGGAGTTCAGCAGCTCCTGCTCCTCTTTTAGTTTCTCCAGCCTAGCGGACATGTCCTCCTCAGTGGCCGAGGACGAGCTTCTCTGCTTCGGCTGGCCAGCGCTCCCGCCCCTGCTCTCATCCTCGGGACTGGCCACAGCGCCGACCGGTGCCCATCGCTCCCCCGCGCCGGCGAGGACAGCCTCGCTGTCCGAGGCTGACAGCTCCTCGGTGGACATTTTGGACGACGGAGTTTACTCCAGCTGTTTAACTGCGTCTCCAGTTTATTAACAGTCTGTTCGCGATGCTTTATTTTCTGGTGTTACGCAGACAACAACAAGGATCACCGCCGGAGGAACAGGTGTATCGCCATCTTGGGAAGGATGATTCATACGTCAAGACGGAGATACGTCAAGCGTATCGGAAAATACCGGAAGTGTAGCACGTCTGCCTTCACAATAAAATATAAATATAAATATAAGTAAAAGTGACAAAAGTTCAACTTAAAAATTGAAACTCGGTGGTGGAGATATTTTCGAGATCCGCCAGTAAAAGTAGTAATAACACAATGTAAAATATGATTTATATATATATATTTTAGGATGTCCCAAAATGTGCACAATGTTGATGCTCAAGTGTGGTGATTGCCTTATAAGAAAGACGTCAGTTTTAAAAATGCAATTTGAATAAAATGTATATATGTATAATATATGATAAGAAACATTTCTTCTTCTTCTTCTTCTTCTTATTATTATTATTTTTATTATTATTATTATTATTATTATTATTTATTATTATTATTATTATTATTATTATCATTATCATTATTATTATTATTATTGAGAATGCAAATCAAAATGAGCAGTTCAAACTAAGTTTTTTCTAAAATTCAAATTCAGTTTTGACACATTCTTCTGCCCATAGTTATTCAACGTCCATTTCTTTGCATTTATGGCTCCCTCTAGTGGTCGATATGAATGAAATATTTCTAATTCGAGTCACGGCGGAAGACAGCAAATAATACTACCTCTAACACTACTACTAATAATAATGACAATATAAAAAGGCAAACACTCAGAAGGGTCCGTTCTGGCTTGATTGCTAGTAAAAAAAGATATATAGAAATAATAATAATAGTAATAATAAATAATAGTAATATATAACTAAGGCATATTACTGTACTTTAGGGAAATGTTTTGTTCCTTAATCTACTCCCAAGTTTAAGATTTTACTCAAAGAATGAATACATCGGAAAAACGTGTCCTCTAATTCAGCTACATCAAATTCCACTCACTGATTTACCATAAAGTGTATGTAAGTCCACAGTGTGAGTATAAATGTATATATTATAAATAAAATATATTTTTATCTATAATGTATGTATCAGTTATACTTAGATCCATGTTACCTATATTTATATTATGTATAGCACAAAAATTATGTTGCACTTTGGACTTTGCACCATACCGATAGTGAAGCAGAACACAGAATGAGATGACTCACAGTGGAAAAAAATTATATTGCCTGCAAGGTGTTTTTTAATGGAAAACTAAAATCAGATCAAAATAAATTTAAAATGAGTTATTCAAAATGCTATACCCTGATTTAGCTGCACACACTTGTTGCTGCATCTCCAAGATCACAGAACATCATAATCCCAAGTGCAATTTAATATCACAGTGCTCCCTTCACCATTTTATTGAGAACAATGAATTTCACAATTATCATAAAATCCCTTTGACATTATTTTCCATTAGTGCAGTGCGTGCAGAAACACATGGCAGCAGGGGAGATGTTTTTCACAAAAGTAGGGCTCTCTTTTTGTTGCCAAGAATCATGCGCCAGTCCTTCTAGTGGAGCCTGCTGTCCTGAATGAATTCTCCAGTGTCGGTGCAGGTGTAGCCAGAGGGACAGCAGTGCATCATGTTGATGCAACACACCACCTGTGCAGAGGACAAAGGAAGGAGGGTATTGGCGGTTATGCCATCAACTTTAGTTAAATAAAAGTAGCAATACTCTGGGTTTCCCACACATTCATTTATTTGTGGCAGGTTGCCATAATTAAAATGTCTGTCGCCACAAACAGATTTTCTAGCACAGTTAAAATATATACCTTGCAGCTACACATGGCACCATACTCTGGCACAGAACTTTTTGTTGTCACAGATGGAGCTGTAGAACACTGGGTGCAGTAAAAGTGAAACAATTCATGGTGTTGGGTCTAAAAGTTTGCATTCACTTACTCTGCACTCTGCTGCACCTCTCATCCATCCATCTGATCAGCTCTGACAAGATCAACTGATCAATAATTTATGCCATGACACAAACTGTTGTTGAGATATAAAAATAACTCACGATGAGCCTTTTACCTGCGATGTGTTCATTGGCCCACAAAAATGTCTACATTTAGAGAGGTGGCACTGAAGATAAAACATTTTTAAATGGTTTGCTGTCACCATGTCACCATCCTATGGTGTTCCAGATCTTTTTCCTGACCCAGGTTGGGGCCAATTCACCACCACACTTTCATCTTATGTATGTACGCAATTAAAGGGACATTTTGTACCTTTGATAAGGGACAACATGCCCACATTGCTGCTGCGGTTTTACAGCAGGTGTCTCCACTTGGACACTGTGACTCTCCATCAGGGCACACAACACTGGACACAAACTCTGCCACAGCATCAGCCTTGATCCTGGTGGTGTCTGGAAGCTTAATGAACCAGAGGATCACCACTTCCCCTCTGACACAGGTCTGGCTCTCATGGCACATGTAGTCATGTGGACAGCCTGGGGAGAAGTGAGATAATGAAGCTATGAGAGCGGTGAGAGTGAAACAAAACAGTAAAACTGTGGGCTGAAAAACCAAAGCAATGAGCTGAAAGATGCTATAAATTTTCTGTAGAGCTCAGAGGAACAGAAAAATCCAGTGATAATTCTCTCTGGGTTCACTTGAGGTTAAATAAATCCTTAGTTTGGGTCATTTAAAATGATTTGTTGTTGTTTTATGACTTTTTATAGACTAGAAAGTTATTTGATTCACTGAAATAATAATAATAATAATAATAATATAATAATAATAATAATAAAATAATAACAATAATAATAATAATAATAATAATAATAATCATTATTATTATTATTATTATTATTATACTAATAAATAAATAAAAAATAATCAAGGTAACACTTTAACCCTCCCCTTTCAGCATTTATGGGCATTATATAATAATTGAGTACCTGGTTTACACCATATACAGACCCACTATATTTTAGTCATAAGCAGACAAAAGTGTTGGAGTAACATTAGCATTTCAAAGATGTCACCTTTTCATGTCTCTAATTAAAAGATCAGACATTTTGTACCTGTTGTAGGGGACAGCGCCCCCATGTTCCTCCTGAATTTTTACAGCAGGTGTTTCCATTTGGACACTGACTCTCCGTCGGGGCATACAGTATTGGATACGAGCTCTGCCACAACATAACAGTAGCCAGTCAGTCAGTCAGTCATTTTCTGTAACCACTTGTCCTCGTAAGGGTCACGGGGGGGACTGCAGCCAATCCCAGCTGTCACCGGGCGGAAGGCGGGGTACACCCTGGACAGTTCGCCAGACTATCACAGGGCTGACACATATAGACAGACAACCATACACGCTCACAGTCACACCTCAGGGCAATTTAGAGTCACCAATCAACCTGCTATGCATGTCTTTTGGACAGTAGCATCAAATTTAAAAATGTGATATGTGTAGGGGATAAAAGTGAAAAAGTGAACCCCTTATGAGAATTAGGCAAGTTTATCCGTACGTCATATTTCAATAACAACTTTCAAACAAACTTTCTTTCCATTTTTTAATGGAAAGGAATTTAGGCATATCAAATCACAGTCAAACAGAAGAGGCCCAACACTGCAGCCCTGGGGAACTCCATGTGTGATTTTTGTTACATGATTGTATAACTACCCACTAAAACAAAATGGCCTCTGTCCTGCAGACAGGAACAATGTAGGGCTGTGCCAGAAAGTCGTTTTCCAGACTGTTTGGTGTGTCAACATATTGTTGTGGCAGCACTGCAATGATGCTTCTGGGATATCCTGCTTCTGCTTTGTTTTTTTGTCAAAATACTTTGTAGACTAAAATAAAGTTATTACAATTATGAGGAGTTTTAGCTTTTTTGATGCAGGAGTGGCTGTCTGAGCTGCACTGGTAGTCCTCAGGACAACTGTGTTTCCCATCAGAGCAAGGGACTCCCTGTCAGAGTAAGAAATACCACAATAAAAATTCCAATCACTTGGCTCATGGACTCCTTCTTGTAGTTATTCTATTCTACAATTATCAACAAGACCTCAATCTTATTTGAACAACTCCTAATAGGCATAATGGTTAGACGTTTAAAGGTACAGTCAGCCTTACTGGTCTGTGCACTGTGTTCTAAATTGTTGTTTTAGAGCAGTCAAGCAGATAACTTTACAGAAAAACACATTCAACTGCACTCAAGTCAGAGCTGCAGCTTCTACTGTATCATTTCCTACTTTAGCAGATATCCCTTTCTGTTGCCTTGACTAAAGTAAAAAAAGGAAGTAATTTGACTTGGGGAAAACAAATTTTGCATGTCATAGTCATGTGTAATAGCACCAGTACTGTATGAGTGGTTTACCAATAGACTCTGCCATAGACTTCATTACTTTGGTCATTATTTACCTTTTCTTTTATTTGAGATTGATTTTTTGTCACTTAAAAAATACACTTCATCAGTGCAATAGGTTTGGTTATTACCTCCTTTTTCTGAGAATTGCTTTCTTAATTGAATAAGGTTTGATTACCTGAGCTAGGGGACAGCTGCCAAACCTTGTCAAGGCCTACAGACAGGAAAACTCATTTGGACATCTTGACTGATTGGGAAAGATGTTGTCATCTTCCTCCCCCTTGTATGTCTTGATCATCCTGAAGGACTGCAGGGCACAGTGGAAAAGAGGACCCCTGCTTTAAGTACATTAAAGTCTTAATGTTTTCTCATGAATGCAACAAATAAGCATTACTTTAGAGAGTCTCGGCTGATCAGCAGAGACCCACCCAGGGGATGGACCCAGTAGAGTTCATACAGCTGGACGTGGCTGTATCGCAGACTGTTACTGCAGGACAGCAATGCATGTAATCCCCACAGCACTCAGCCTGCAAGGACAGCAACAGCAGAAACACTTTGACTACCAAACTTTTAAAACTGCTATCTCCTTAGCTGAATGAGTCCTGAGCTTTTTCTGAACCATAAAGTAGTAAAACACTGCTAAGCATGAATAGTACCACTGTAGCTTTTATTGTTTTTGTTCTAGAGTACAAGAGAATGGTTATATAATATTTACATTTAACTATGTGCTGGACAAAAGGGCCAGAGTATTCAACTAGTACTATTGGCCTGGTTGTTGCAGCAGGTTTGATTGTCTTTATATCTCCCCCCTCTATCTGGACACTCGTCAGCACCAACCAGAGCCAGGAGAGCCCAACAGATCACAACCCAACTTCACATCTGCACACAGAGGAAGATTCACACACACAGGTCATCAGTAAAAGTGAAAAGTGTGCATGTGGAATCCCCTTCTCCTCTCAGAAATAAGACGTCTCACATGGGGGATTATTATTTACAACCAGTATGCGATTTGGCGGGATGAGGGGAAATGCCATCCCCCTTGTTAGCAAAATGAGCAAAATGCATTTCCCCTGTTAACTTTCAAAAATTAACTTGTACTGGCCGCACCATGCTCAGCTACTACAGTTACAAAATTTGAGGGAAAGTTGAACCATCTAAATTATGGTGCATTTTGATGTTTTGACAGGTACAAATATCTACTGGGCTACTAGAATGGTCTACGTCCTGAAAAAAATGTAGTTAGAGGTGGGGCAAACAGTCTGTCATGTCTAAATATCTATCAGAATGGACTTCTTCCTGTATAAATGTTGTTTAATGGAGAGCAGACACCTCTGTCAGATGAAGTCGGTCATTCTGACAGGTAGGGTGGGGGGGTGGGGGGGGGGGCTCTGCCCTTTGCTAACACAGGGATCACAGGCCTCTTGCCCATTGCTGAGGGTGAAGTCAGATGACCTTTGACACATTTTACCACTTACCTACTCTAGCTTCAAACTTAATCCTACTCCAAAAACACGTTCATGGGTTATCCTCAATAAAGAATCTGACATTAGAGCTAATGTCAGAAATGTCTGAAACTTTCTAGCACATCCCTTGACTAGTCCTATTGGCAGACACCACTTTGTGTAAGTGGGTAATTATATCTATGTGAACAGAACATATATTTTTATTTTACACAGTATACAAATGAATTGTAACTTTCCTAAAAAACAAATAAATAAAACAATAAACTTACACTTTGCCATGATGATTTTTTTTAACTCACTTATTGATGAGGCTCTCAGGGACCCCATGGTAGTCCTTGTATATTAACATATATTGTATACTTACATTAATATAAATATATATTAATCTCACAAAAAATGAAGGCACCTAATATGTCTTTTTGTGTGTATGTGTGTGTGTGTGTGTGTGGTGGTGGGGGGGGGGGGTTATTAGCTTTTTATTAGCTTTTTATTTTTTTTTTTTTAGCTTTTTTTATTAGCTTGGGTCAACATGAGGAAATTCATTCACAGAGAGACATGATGTACTTTCCTCTACCTACTGCAATACTGTGCAATGAAGGGGTGAAGCTGACAGAAAGATCCAATACATCCTCTTAAGTTACGGCACATTTGCTCTTTGGTGGAAAAAGTATTTACTTCCTTTACTTTAGCAAAACTACTTGTACCACACAAAGCCCTGCCTTCACAACCTTAGGAAAATGCATCTAAAGTGTATGAAAAGTAAAAGTACTTATTATGCAATAAAGGTTTCCCACAAAGTGTTTAACTTTAAATGTGATGTTTTTGGATTGATATCCCGGATGCATTAATGTATATGTTACATTTTACTGTTGTAGATGTTTAAAGCTGTAACAATTTCAACTCCTTTATATACTATTTGTTAGTTAAATCTATAGTAATGCATCATATTCAAAAAGACCATCATTTAGGGATGCCCAGTAGCTCATTCAATAGAGTGGATGCCCCATGTACGGAGGCTATGTCCTTACTGCAGGAACCTGTGGGTTCAATTCCAGCCCTGGCATGTTGCTGCATGTCATCTCCTGTCTCACCCTCTTCCATGCTCAAGTTGTCTGATTAAATAAAGCCAAAAAGCTCAAATCTAATCCAAATTAAATAAAAAAGTATAATTAACAAACATAAAGTGATGATACTTACAGTTTAGTAACTCAGTGTTTCACTTACTTAAGTTTTAAAAAAGTAGATGTTGTCAGCAAAATGCACTCAAAAGTACAAAAAGTAAAAATGCAAAAAGTAAAAAATGCTCATTATGCAGTAAAATGCACCCTGTCAGTGTTTTATATATAATTTATTTGGATTTATATAGCTACTTCATTATGTTGCATTTTAATGCTACAGATGTTTAAGGTTGTTCTCATTTTAACCCCTTTACATATTGTTGGGTAGCGTGTGTTTGTAGCATGGCTGTCCTATGAGAGCCACATAACTCTAAAAAGTCAGCTGTTTATGGTGTCAGAAAAACGGCCCTGTTTTCAGTCTTGTGATGATGAATTTTCCATTGGAACCAAGAGGGTTTTTAAAATGTTTATTTGGGTTAGGGTTTTAAGTAGCTTGGAGGTAGGCTATGTGCCTTGAACAAAGATCTATTGGACCTAAAAAGGAGTGATTAAAAACTTAAAGCCCTGATTAAGTTACATGTAGTTGTTTCATCTCCAAGATCAAAACATAACATAACACCAAGTGCAATTCAATTTCATAGTGCCCCCTTCACCAGTTACTAACAACAAATCATCTTACAATTATCACAGAATCTCTTTGACATTATTTCCCATTAGTGCATTCTTTTCATGCAGAAACAAATGAAAGTGCAGAGATGTTTTCACACAATTAGAGCTCTCTTTTCATTGCCAAAGAACACATGCCAGTCCTGCCAGTGAAGCCTGCTGTTCTGGATGCAGCCTCCAGTACTGGTGCAGGTGTAGCCAGCGGGGCAGCAGTGCATCATGTCGCTGCAGCACACCGCCTGTGGAGAGGACAAAGGAAGACAGTTTAACTAACACCATCAACTTTAGTTAAGTAAAAGCAGCAATACTACAGTATAAAATATTCTTACACAAGTACATAATAGCTACATGTACAAATGTAAAGAAATATTGGCAAATCTGAATAAGAATCAAAAGTACTAATTATGTTTTCAGTGCGTTGTATCATCATAAAATATATAAGCAGCATTTTGATGTTGTAGCTCTGTGAGCAGCTTCCCCTTGTTTTCAGATTTGTGCTAAGCTAAGCTAACTAGCTGCCTGCAATAGTGCAAAAATGCAAATAAATATATTTCCCCAAATGTTAAACTATTCCTTTAATGAGAAATAATTAGGAGCCCCCGCTTTTGGCTTGAATGCCTCCTCCTTGGAATGTGAAAAAAAGTCTCAGTTAGAAAATTAATTGGCAGCTATTTCTTTTATCGTGTAAATAATTTTTTATGCAAAAAAACATTTCATGTTTCCAGCTTCTCATATAAACCGTATGTAGGAGGACTTTCTATTCTAATGATTTTGATTTATAAAATGTATTTAAACCTCTGTGCATGTGTACTTTTACCTTAATATTTCAATATATTTCTCTGAAATCACATTTACTTGAAGTTATATTTTACAGTACGCCTACATCAGTTTCACTCCTGCTGAATTCTTCCTCTTTTTTTTTTACTGGTGTCATGTCCCCAGTCTTGTCCATGTGCCAGAGTCTTTGCACATGGCACAAAACCAGCCCTTATTTAATGTAAAGGGGGCGTTACCCATGCTAACAGGTGACTTATGATCAAATGGGATTCATCATCAAGCACACCTGGGTAAGAGCAAATTTAGGTGGTAAAGAATGTTGAGGGAATCTGAGGTTGATTTCACTTATTTTTTCTCTTACCATGAAATCAAGAGAAAATGTAAGATAAATTTAAGAGAATTTTGCTGCATAAGGTCCAAAGTACAGAAATTTAATAAGCTGCACTGTGGTGTAAAGAGCTGGACCTCACTCAACTAACACCATACCTATATATATTGTCTTTCAACTGAAAAAAAGTGGTTTGTGGGTTTAGTTACTCCTAAAGGTTGAAGTTATGATTGTATATCCT
This sequence comes from Plectropomus leopardus, assembly GCF_008729295.1. NCBI lineage: Eukaryota > Metazoa > Chordata > Actinopteri > Perciformes > Serranidae > Plectropomus > Plectropomus leopardus. Next base: position 8,112,560 of record NC_056479.1, on the reverse strand, counting down.
ACATTAGGAGCTGGACAGCAGCCCCATGAAGTAGCGGACGTCCTGCAGCAGGTGTTTCCATCCGGGCAGCTGGTCTGTTCATCACACTGAACGTCTCTGTGATTTGTGGGATTGAGCGGGGGTTGATGCTCGAGCTGGTACACTGGTGTTAGAGGGACGGTTTCCACCTCCAGCATGATGAGCCTCTGGCAAGCGTTAGAGGCGACGCTGCAGGTGTAATCCTGTGGGCAGCAGTGCTCCTTATCTGGCAGCACACACAGCCTGCAGACATAGCATGCACAAAGTTATTGAAAATGACATCCCTTCATTTATAGAAGCAAACTTTGAAAAAGCTCATATACTGATTGTCTCTATAATCCCTTCAGTGCTCACATTTGGCAGCGGGCAGCAGCCCCACTTGCCCGTCTTCAGCTGGCAGCAGGTGGTGTGTTCGGGACACTGACTCATCTTGTCGCACTGCACAGACCTTTGCTCGCCTTGATGTTGGTGGTGGCTGGAAGCTTAGTGTACCAGGGGATCACCACTTCCCCTTTGGTGCAGGTCTTGCTCTCGTCACACTTGTAGCCATTAGGACAGCAGTGGTCTCCGTCAGCACAGCACACCGCCTGGGGAGAAGTGAGAGTGGGAGTGCTACTTTCACATCATTCTTTTGTTCTCCAGTTCTTCTTTCAAAGAAATAAAATTAGAATCTTGAAAAAAAATTCATCATCGTCTTTTTTGAAAAAATTGTGATACTCAAGCAAACATGCATTTATGAATCTGAAACTTTTATAACTTCACAGCCTGAAAGAAATGCACTGGTGATTGTGGCCTGCAGCTGAGAGAACAGAGTTTACAGTTAACATAAAGGAGAGCAGGGATGTCACTGAAGGGGAAGGGGAAGTATATCACAGTGCAGAGTTACACTGACAGTATGCAACTGTCATTTGTCTCGTGGGGTTTGAGATGAAGTGATACCACTTAATTGTTGAAAGTTCCGTCTGAGACAGTGAGAAGGTTCGCAGTTTGGTTGGGGAGTTTTTTAGCCATAAAAATAGTGAAAGTCATATATATATATGCTGCCTGCCGAGCAGTTAGTGTTGATCAATGGATTCAGCTGCCTACTTCTGCTGATAATAAAGCTATGAGAGCTGGGAGATTGAACCAAACATTTAGCTTGTGTGCAGAAAAACTGAAGCAATGAGCTGAAAGATGCTATAAATTTCTTTACAGCTGAGGGGAAATGCAAAGTCCGGTGATAATTCCCTTTGGGTTCACCAGTAGCGACCCATGCCACATTACATATCTGTACCAGATACTTGTTTTATTTTTGGCTCAACCCTTTAAGTGAGTTATGGAAGAATTATATTTGTAATACTGTAAATATTTTATTATATATATTATTATATATTGTATATTAAATACAATATTGTAAAAAAAAAAATGTAAGATGACTCCTTAAATTATTTGTTATTTTATGACATTTCATAGACTCAACAATTCTTTTATTAATTGGAAAAAACGTAAAACTTTAACCTTTTTTTAGTTAGCATTCATGAGCAGTATATAATAAATTAATCTTTTGTAGCTCAATAAGTTTAACTCCTGTGGACACCTATTTGTGGGTGTATAACCATATATTGATGAACATACTGTATAATGAAACACAGGTGTCATATTATAAAACCTGTCTGTTGTTGATGTCACATTAAGAAATGCTTAAAACTTTTTTAAGCTGCATTATAGTGTGCTGTAAACCATTGATATTGAATGTCAGATTTAGTGCATATAAATGGGTTTAAGTAAAGTGATACCATAATCAATAATAAAAATAGTTTTTATCTGATAGTCATTTTATGCCATGATGTGACAGAATCCTTGTTATTGCAGCTTTACACTTCAGGATGGGTGTTAGTGACGGTCAGTGCTTACCTTTGGCAGCGGGCAACAGCCCCACTTTTGAGTCGAGGACATGAAGCAGCAGGTGGTGGACTGAGGGCAGCTGGTGTGGGCATCACACTGAATACTCTCCACTTCTTTACTCTCCTCCTCCTCCTCCTCCGCCTCATCATCATCATTATCGTCGTCATCACCATCATTTTCATCCTCTGTTGTCATCCCCTCTCCCTCAGGCTCCTTCGTCTCCTCCTCTTCTTGTTTTGAGCTTGGTACCTGACCTTGGGTCGGAGTGTCCACTGTAGTGGGTGCCACCGTAGCAAACGCAGGTATCTTCTTCATCATGGGCGTTGAGCCTGAGGCGCCGTCACAGCTCAACTCCGCCAGGTTACAGGTGGTGCCAGTAGGGCAGCAGTGTTCATGGTCGTCACAACAGACAGCCTTTTGGTTGAAGTGACAAGAACACTTTCACTTACAAACATTGTTGGATGTATGAACTGTCAGTAATGGTGAAGACTGTTCAAGTGCAGATGGAATCAGCGCTAAAGAGTGTGAGAGGTGGTCTGATACACAACATAACTTTTAAAAGCTTATTTGTTTCCTTGTTGATAGTAATGCTGTGTTCACTCTTCTTTTCAGTGGAATCTGGTGACATGGAGCTAAACTGACGCTTGTCACTGTGGATGGACGTGATGTGCTACAAACGATAGTTGAGTTGGTGTTAACTTTTTTCAGCGCTCAGATGACGCGGAGAGCATCAACTAATCATATGGTTTATTTCCAGCTGTGGTGCTCTGTGCTTTAGCTTACATAACTGAAGCTATGTTAGCTTTATGTAAATTGCCATGCACAGGGATGTAAAGGTGCGCCAATATGTGATGTTAAAATGGCTCTCAGACATTGATGAAAAGCATAGATAATTTTTTTTGAGCAGCATTTCAAGGATGACTCTGCCATAATGTAGCTGGTCATGTTGCTGTGTCGTGCGTAGTGTGAATACAGCATTAGATAATTGAAACTACTTCTCGGTCTGTACTTTATAAAGCTTTGCTTAGCACAAAGACTGAAACGGGGAAAGCTAGCCTGACTCTGTCCAAAAGTAACAAAATCCACATACCTGCATCTCTTAAGCTTACTAATTAACACATATCTTCTTTCTTTCTACTAATCTGCACAACAACCTTTTTCAAATCTCATGTGGTATTCACGGCCTCGTAAGTGGAGATGTTCTCAAAGCTCAGAGTTCATAAGTTGTGACATGTCTGCAAACAATTTCATTACTAGGTTAATGTAGGCCTATTAAAGTTTTAGTCATACAGAGTTTTTCTTTGTAATTTTATATCTGTCGAAAATTCCCAACATCTTTTTCCTCACTATGTCATTAACTTTACTGCACTGCGCTACCTGCTTGCTAGTTGGCTAAATTGTTAGTCTTGGTGGCTCTTTTGGTGTCCGTGTAGCTTCTGCCTATGAGCGTTTTTTAATGTAACTTAACCACTTGAGTGTCTATGAGCATACTGTGTCTATGACTTTCAATGTCGTAACCACGAGCTCACAAGTTCCACTTGAAGGCAGCATTCGTGCTAAACTAAGCTAGCTCTTTATGCTAACCTTAGTCAATTGACAACTGGTGGTAGCTTTATGTTTACTGTACAAACATGATAGTCATATTTAACTTCTTGTCCAACTATCGACAAGAAAGCATGTATCCTTAAATGTTAAAAAGAAAAGAAATATAATATGTGAAACTTTCAGATGAATACATTCATATTTGACAGCACTGTATTACCCATTAATTCAACATAAAAGTGCTTCATCTTCTTTAAACTATTTGCATATACACTCTAAATACTAAGCATCATAAAGGTCAGTCCACTAGAAAATCCTCAGGAAGGTGGTTGATTAAAAACGTTTTTAAATGTGTGTGTGCATGTTGCTCTGTGTTTACCTGAGGTAGAGGACAGCAGGCCCACTCTCCTGTTGAGGTCTTGCAGCAGGTGTTTTCATCAGGACAACTGGCGGTGGAGTCACATGTAACATTCCCCACCTGTGCGCCCTGTCTGGGGATGGCAGGGACCTTCTGGACCAGTGGCACAGAGCATGTGTCGTCGTCGCAGGTCTGGGCAACCAGGTTACATTTCTTACCTTTTGGGCAGCAGTGAATGAAGTCTTCACAACAAACAGCCTGACACGATCAGAGAGACGAAAAAGCATTAATGCAGCGGCACAGCCCTTAGCACAAAAGCTGGGATGATGTAAAAATAAACGCCAGTCAAAGTCGTACCTCTGGCAGAGGACAGCAAGCCCAGCCTCCCTCTTCAGTTTTACAGCATGTGTTGCCATCATCACAGGATACTGTATCATCACAGGGAACATTATTACCTGGAAGAAAAATAGTGATATATCAATTCTGGTAATACATATCATAAAAGTCAATTGAACACCTCAGATGACAAAAACACTTATTGGTCGGGGCAGCAGAGGTTTATTATGGTGGCCAATTTTGACAATTCATTTTCCAACCCCACTACTGCACCTTGAAAAGTACATTCATATTTTCCAATAATGTACCTTTAAAATATGGAAATGATAACTGTAGTGATAAAGAGTGCAGCACATTAGGCAATTTGTCTCCTAATTGTTGTTCCCTGTGCACTGTTGTCCCGACCATAGCTGTGTCCCATTTTAGCCTGGAGACATCTTTTGGAAACATGCCCTCTTATAATTTTTTGACTTGATAAATCAAAATGTATGCCATTTGAAGAAGGGCTGTTGTGTCCACAACAAACCAAAGCAATTTTACAATTACAATTAAATGTCACATTTATAGTATTTTTGATCACTAGTAGTGCTATGGAGCAAGATTTTTTAAGCGCGTCAGTTCACATCCTGCCTTTTGGTTTTACACTTTCATGCTAATGGACTGGTGTTAACGCAGTGAGAAACAAAGCAATGCACCAAGTACAAGAGACACTGCAAAAAGCAAACATGGATGAAAACCAGGCAGGATTTAAAACATATTAAAACATTTTATGAAAACATAAATATACTTCATGCATTTGTTAGACACAGAACATCTGTAGGTGTAAAACATAGAATGTAAACATAACTTTTGTTCGTTTAAAAGCGACTTATTTTTTGCAATTTTACATTAAATGTTAAAACTGATGATAAGATTGCAACATTTTGACACAGGAAGAGATGCAAAATTTTAAAAGTTGCTGTTCTTTTTCCCAACTAAAAGACACCAGCCATACTGATACTTTCAAGATGTTTTTTTTTTTAAACTTCCTGCCAGTTTACCAAAATATATTACATTACTGATATCATAACCGATGTCAAATTGTCATTGTTAAAAGAAACCTATACAACCATACCTATTACTGCAGGAAGAATGCTGTACTTTTTTTTAGCCACAGCAAAGAATTTGTCTTGTCACATGCAACTTTTTTTTAGCACTGCCAGTAAGTCGTGCACTCAAACACACCTACATTTAATGGAATAAAGACAATATAAATGTTATTAAATCTAACCATCTGCTACGATCAGTGTTTACTGTTAAAATATACATAAAGTACCAAAGGTAAAAGTACTTGTGCAGAATTTCAGAATCTCTTATACTTCATTATTGGATTATAATTACTGATGCATTAATATGTGTTCATTTCTTTAATGTCCCAGATGGTAAAGGTGGAGCTATTTTATATACTGCTGGATAATTTAATCTTTAATAATACAGCATCATGTATTAGTTTATGTATATTGTTTTTTAATTAAAAATCAAATTTGGTGAAGTAACTAAAGCTGTAATTTATGTTTCAGTCTCTACTGTATCGCTAAATTTAAGTTGCATAAAATGGAAAAACTCAAGAAAAGTACAAATGAATCAAAATTGTACCTAAGTACCGTACTTACATATAACATTTCAACACTGTCTATAACAAAGGCCTGTTTTTTACTTTGTACCTTTAATTATCAGAAACTGGTTGGTGGACTAAAACTTGTCTCATTCAGGAGCTTTTGACACACCTATGATGGTCCACTTTATTTTTAGGTGTGTTTTTGTTCTACATACTTTGATTCACAATAAACATCTCACCTGGAGCTGCCTTAGTGACAGATGACACAGATACTTCCTTCTCTGAAGGAGGAACTGTATTCACTGTGGTGATCTCAGGGGCTTTTTCTACTGTCTCTGCAGTGACTTGTTCACTCTCTGAAAGTGGAAACACAAACAGACCAGGCTCACACACACACACACACACTCAGATTTAGACAATCATTGATAAGAATGAGGAAAAACTTTTCACAGCAAGACAGAAACTAATCTGACCTTTCTGGTTCTCCCAGTCTGCTCTTATCCTGGCTGGGAACTTGGCCCACATTGGCGTCTGTTTTTTGGTAGATGAGGAGATACATTTGGACTGTTTCACATCACATGTGTTGCCTTCAGGACAGCAGTGTGTCTTATCCTCGCAGCACACAGCCTGTTTAGAGAATAAAGGCATATCACCTTAGAACTACACCTGACAGGACACAGACATGATAACCACACACCCAGGCAGGACATGTAAATCCACAATTTGACTTTTTTCTTCTTCATAATCTTAAATATGCTGCAGCATAACATTTCAAAGCTGTCAGTTTTTATATGTCTGTTATTGAAAGATCAGACATTTTGTACCTTTGGCATGGGACAGCACCCCCACTTTCCTTCTAGGGTTTCACAGCATGTGGATTCATCTGGACACTCTGACACTCCGTCGCTGCACAGAACTGTAGTCACAAGCTCTGCCACAACGTAAAAGGAACACTGATTTTAGAAATGTGTCAATTATACATGTAGAGGGCTTGAGAATAAAGTAAACACCCTATAAGAGTTAGGCAAATTTGTTTGTACAGCACCTTTCATCAAGCCAATTTTGGCACATCCAACCACAGTTGAACAGAGGAGGCCCTAGACTGGAGCCTTCGGGAACTCCACATGCAATTTTTGTTTGCTCAGATGAATAATTATTCACTGACACTAGGTAAAACCTCTCCTGCAGACAGGACCATTTTAGGACTGAGCCAGAAAGTCACAGTCAGTTTTTCAGACTGTCTGGTCTGCTATAGTGTTCTTATAGAAAGTACCAGGATGCTTCTGAGATAATATGCTTCTGCTTTGCTTTGATTTTCAAAATATCTTGTCAATTGTGTTTTTAATAATAATAATAATAATACATTTGTACAGCGCTTTTCACAATGCTGAAAAACGCTTTTAAAGGTACTATATAAATAAAAATATAAAAACTATTATTATTATTAAGAGTTTTACCTTTTTTGATGCAGGAGCGGCTGTCTGAGCTGCACTGGTGGCCCTCAGGACAGCAGTGTTTCCCATCAGAGCAAGGGACTCCCTGTCAGGGTCAGAAAGTCATAATAAAAGTTCCAATCACTTGGCTCATGGACTCCCTCTTTTCAACATTTTTCTCTTCAATTCATAAATATTTTCTGGAAATCATAAAGATCTCAATCTTAATATGACTTCAAATAAGTATGGCAGTTTGGCATCTAATGGCACCATATAGCAAGCTTTAACTGGTCTCTATACTGGATTCAAATAACAGATAACTTTACAGCAGAGCTGCAACCTCTAGGTTATTATTTCACACAGTAGCAGATTACTTTCTGTTGACTTGAATGAAGTGAAAACGCATAGTTTGTTAAACAAATTTGTTAAGATCCTGTTTGTGACAGGAAGTAAGTGGGCTTCGGAAACAAATTTTGTATAACATATGCACACATAATACCACCGCTATTGTGAGTAGTTCATCAGTAGATTCTGCCATGGTCTCCAAGGGTTGGGTCTTTAGTTACCTGTTCATTTCACTTGAGTTTGATTTTCATGACAGTTTTACCATTCTCTGAGCAGGGTTTGATTACCTGAGCTAGGGGGCAGCAGCCAAACCTCGTCAAGGCTCTCAAACAAGAAAACTCAGGTGGGCATCGTGACTGATCAGGACAGATGTTGTCATCGTCCTCCCCCATGAATGTTTTGATCATCCTGAAAGACTGCAGGGACAAGGTAGAAAAGAGGGCACCTGCCTTAAATACATTAAGGTCTTACTCAATATTTTATCATGGATTGTTATTGTTATTACTTTAGAGAGTCCAGGCTGATCAGCAGAGAGTCTTTCCACCCAGGGGATGGACCCAGTAGAGTTCATACAGCTGGACGTGGCTGTATTGCAGACTGTTCCTGCAGGACAGCAATGCATGTGATCCCCACAGCACTCAGCCTGCGAGGACAGCAACAGCAGAAACACTTTGACTACCAAACTTTTAAAACTGCTATCTCATTAGCTAAATGAGTCCTGAGCTTTTATCTGAACCATAAAGTAGTAAAACACTGCTAAGCATGAATAGTACCACTGTAGCTTTCATTCTTTTCGTTCGAGAGTACAAGAGAATGGTTATCTCACATTTACATTTAGCTACGTGCTGGACAAAAGGGACAAAGTATTCAGCTAGTACTATGACTTTGCTGTCATTGGGTTTATGTGCCCCACAACTGAGAGCACTAACTGTAGTAAAGGAAAATGTCTACCTGATCAAATGGGCAGCATTCATAGCCGTTGGCCTGGTTGTTGCAACAGGTTTGATTGTCTTTACATCTCCCTCCATCTGGACACTCATCAGCGCCAACCAGAGCCAGGAGAGTCAAACAGATCACAACCCACCTCTGCATCTGCACACAGAGGAAGATTCACACACAGAGGTCAATGAAAGTGAAAGCCATGCATGAGGAATCTCTCTCTACACTCAGAGAAAAACATGTTTGCACTCACTTCTGCTTACAATACTGGTCAGTTCATGTGACAGAAAGTATAATACATTTATTCAGGCATTCATAAATGTCAGTGAATTTGTGACTTTAAAACTTGATCTTGTCTTATCTCATGATTTCAAACCTAATCCTTAAAGGGTAACTTTGGTGTTTTTCAACATAGACTCCATTTTCCAATGTTAGGTGTCAACGTGATTAACCTGAACAACAATTTCAATCCAGTGTTAAGTGAGACAGCAGCTGCAATGTAACCACTCAGGACATTTGTGCACCCTCACTTTATGCCCATTACAAGTGCTTGTTTTTGCCACTGGCTCAGATTATTACGTTTCTGACTACATAGCTTATAGCAAGGATTCCTACAGAGATAGACTTATCTCTTTTAAGACTATGATTTTTTTTTTAATTATTTTTTTAAACCAGCGATCAGATCACTATCTATTTTATGATGATTGAAATTACTTTTTTCTTCAATGAGTCTGGTTTGGTGATGGTGTTTTCATGGCTGTTTCTGTTTAATAAAAGAGGATTTTACTTTTTAAGAAAAAGATCTGTCTCTGGGGGTTCTTTCCATAATGTTGTCAGACACTAAGAACAACCTGAGCCTGTTATTGGCAAAAACACTTGCAGTGGATTTAAAGTGATTGTGCAAATTGCCCCTTCATGTTACATTGTCTCCTGTATTGCTGGTGGTGGCTGCAGGCTTCAAAACTTAAAAAAATGTTGTTTCCATTTGTTACTTACTCACAAAAACGTGAAAACAGAATTGAAGTTGAAAAATGCGGAAGTTACCCTTTAAATTCTGAGTCGTTCACGTCGAAAAAAAAGTCTAAGCTTCAGCTTTGTGTTCATTAATTTCCTGAAAGTGGAATAGTACCTGTAGAGGTTTGTTCCTGTTTTTTCTCTCTTTATTTTGCAATGAATAAGCAAGTCAAACACAATAGGAGTTTAGCCTATAAATAATAAATCTGTCCACTTTCACTTTCGTTCAATTGGCATAGGCTTTCAAAGGAGAACTTGCAACCGTAGATGTTTCACATTTTACTCGTTATTAAAACGAAAAGACTTAAGAAATATAAAACTAAAAGATCATACTGTAAATATTTGTCGTTCGTCGTCGTTATACATCTTTACAATTTGTCTAAATGGAATATTTGCTTTAAGATTTTAAAAGCTAAATAAAAAGAGGAAGCTTATTTTACGCTTACCGTGATAACAGGCTGGAGGGCTGTTGTGAGCGGTCAGGTGTGTCAGAAGTGTCTCACCACCAAATTAATCAAAGAGAAATATGAACAGCTCTGTCTGGGACACGCCTCTGACAGAGAGAGAGAGAGAGAGAGAGAGGGGGGAAGTAAGTTCCTGCTTTAGCTGAATTCTTCAGCGCCTCCTCTTTACATTAACTGAGATTTTTTAAATTCAATTTGGCTGATAAAGTTCAGAGGAGTTGCTCCCGTTTAGTCGTATGTAGCATTAAACAGGTTGTAGACAAATAGGTTTTACACGCGACAGCTGCGGCGCACTACAGTGACATGTCAGCTGGGGGGCGCCACAGCGAGGCTAACGGCAGAGGGCGGGGGGCGGGGCCATATGATCCATGTCATTCTAGCACTGATCTCCATAACATGCGCACCGGCATCTTTAATACTTACAGTGAGACCATCGCTGAGCGGAGTTTTGTGAAGTCGACATTTTGCGTTCTTACAAAATGCCCTCGCTGCGACTTTAGCCCGACTGCAAAAACATGTTTACGGGTTATCCGCAATGGAGAACCCGACTGAGTTACTGAACGTTTGCTCCTAAATGTGGCGACGTTTAAGTGAAATGGGTGAAGACAGCACTCTATTTCACAACGACGCTGGCAGCTAAAGTAGAGGTGAGTATCATTCGCTTGTTATCATAACGCAGTAACGTTGCCTTTGCTGGGAAGCTAGCTAGCTACCAGCTAAATGGTTCTGACATGCTGACAGTTAGCGAGCTAATCTTACATGATGTTGGTTTATTTCAATGACTTCGAATCCAACATTTCTTCTTCTTCAGTTTGGGTTGTATTATATTCATTTTGAGTGTGTTTAGCTAATGGTGGAGAAAAAGTACAGAGTGTGCCTACACCGTCAACACACAGGGTTAGGACTATGAGCTGCAGGACTCAGTGAAACGTTAACCTCATCAAACTGAAGCCAGCTAATGTGTCCTTTAATAAAACAAACTAAAAATAGATATTTTTTTTTTATAACTTCACGACATATTTGCTCATTGTTGGAAGAATATTCAGATCATTCACCAATGTAAACGCACTAATACCACACTGTGAAAACTATCCACTATAAGTAAAAGTCTTGCAGTCAAAACCTTACCTAACTAGAAATGTGTTATCAGCGAAATGCACTTAAGTAAAAGTACTCACTGTGCAGTAAAATGTTCCTTGTCAGTTATTACTATTATTTAAATGATGTTCAAGGACTAATATTATTGCTACATTAATGTTTATGCGGCATTTTACTGCTGTAGATGTTTAATTTTGTTATTATTTTAACTCCTTAATATTCTTTTGGGTAGTTTAATGTACAGCAATGCATCATATTCAATAAAATCATTATGTGTGAGGCATGGCTGTCCTGTGAGAACTACAAATCTCTAAAAAAAAGTCAACTTTTTGTGGTGACAGAAAAACAATCCTGTTTTCAGCTTTGTGATGGTGCATTTTCAGTTTATCAAAGAAGTTTTTTGAGAGTTTATTTAGCTAAAGAAGTAGGAGAAGGAGATGAAAAGTTGTAATCTGTAAAGTTACCAAAGCTGGCAGACAAATGTAGTGCAGTAAAAACAACAATATTTGTCCCTGAGATGTAGTGGAGTAGAAGTAAAAAGTTGCATAAACTGGAAATACTCAAGTAAAGTATAAGTACACCTAGTTTCATATTTAAGTACTGGTTTTGAGGAAATGTTCTGAGTTGTATCCCACCTCTACAGATAGCTACATGCTCTTTTGTTTGTTTGTTTCGAAGACTTGTTTGGCTTATTGGCCAGACAGACCTTGAGGGCCAAGTGACTATAACTGTCACTGTAAAGTGTAATTAAGTCCATGAATAGGACACGCAAGGGGGAACAAATAGCATCCAAACAGGCAAGGAAACAGGAACGTTTTAAATGACCGGTACTTAAAGATTATTCAGCCAAAACGTCTTGGCTGCTAGTGATGGTATTGTTGGCATTATGCATAGTTTCTAAAAACATAAAGCACCTATTTAAACATCAGAGAGCATTTCTTGCTTTACCTTTATTAGTTTTTATTCCATTTCACTATTGGCGGATTTAATGTTTATGTGCAACTACCCTCTCTCTCAGCTGGGAGTGGGTCGCACATGCTGATTTGGTGACATGCGCATAGTAGATAAGCTATCATAGTTTTCAATGACCCCCATTATAACAGCTCCACCTAGACTTGCCCAGCTAACATCAATGAAGGACGTTTGGTCTGACCTTATTACACTGTAATCATTTGTCTGTGCATTTCAACTATGCAGCCTTTTTATGAAGTACAACAGCATAAAACTGCATTCATTGGAACCCTTTTTACCCAAACTTTGTACAACTTTTGGTGCCATTACACTAATTTGGAGCATCAGGAGTCACTCAATTAGCATTCTGACATAACAGAGCACAGACTCAGTGTTAGGTTTCTGATTGTGCAGGACACCAACACTCCTCTTTAGTTGTTTTACATAACAAGGAGACACATACACCCTGTTGACAAGGCTTTAACAGGGTCAGAAAATACCTCAGTGAAGTTTAGTTACAGAACATTGTGTTCTCTACGTGAAGTAGTACTCTTTTTTTTTTGGTCTGACAGGTGGGCAGGATGGCGGAGCGGGCCGTCAGCGGCTCTGTGGCTGCGATCTCTCCAGTGCAGCAGATGCTGGCCTCTGGCACTGGAGCCCTCCTCACATCTATTTTTGGTGAGATAATGGACATAAAGACTTGAAAAAGCAACTTGTATGTCTAAAATGTTGTTGTTTTTTTAATGTTGGTGTTTTATACATTGTTTCAAGTTGGTCTATTGGTCACTGAAGTCTAACTGTATGCTACTGTAATAACCAAATTTGTCATTTGTTCGCAGTCACACCGCTGGACGTTGTGAAGATCAGGCTGCAGGCTCAGCAAACACCGTTTCACCAAGGTAGGACCTATCCTGTGCTTTTAGATCATACATTGGCTTTGGTAATGAAACACTGGCTTTGCTTTCTAACAGCTGCTTGTTGTTGCCATGTGTATCTCAATGCTTTTCTAACCACACGACACCTGTTTTTGTGTCTTTTGCACGGTCTTCATTTCTGCCCTCTGCCTCTATCTGTCCTGCCTTTTTGCTTTGTTTCTCAGCTTTAGCCTGTGAATCAGCTCCATGGGGTGGCGTCATCCGCCCGTCCAAGTGTAAGTATCTGACCCACCGTCACTGCATGCTAAAACTCGGCTGTGGGTTAGAAAAACACGGTCCAGCACAATTTAAGTGAGTGTGCGCACATGCTCGACTAATAGACATCTTTTTCCCCTTTTTGCAAGTGTTTTCTGTCAGCTTAGATGTGCATGTTGTTGTTTAACCTCTTGGCCTGAAGTCTTATGTTTTAGTTGCTGTATGAAAGTTGTGTGGCTGCAAGTTTTTCAACTGGCTTTAAACTACCATTTCACGTTGGTTGATAATCTACAGTTTGGTAGCGCCAAGGACCACAAAACAACACTGAACATGTTCTGTAGCTGCACCTTTCTACTTACAATTCAACCTTTGTCTCGGGAGGAGTTTTAAAAATTTTTTACTCACTTATGATCCTGTCCCTTGTAAATGTTTTCGTTTGCTGTGGTTGGGTAAAATCTGTAGTAGTGCCAGGTTGTGAAATGATTATTCTTTTTAGAGTTTCTTTGATATGTTTGTCAATAGTCATATCTTAAACCAGCTCTGAATAAACACGCAAAGTAAGCAGTGACAAGGACAGCCCTGGTGTTATCTTCTGAGTGACTCTGTGGTCATTGCCGTCGCATGTATTATTCATGACCTTTCCCTCCTACGTCCTGGATTGTACTGTATAACTCATCTTAGAAAAAAATACAGTTTGGATTATACAAAAATTCAGATGCCTCTTAGTCTATAATCCTTTTTTTAATGATCTGGTGATTGTTGGCAAAGCTGGGGTCACTCATAATTATTTTGAACTCTGCTGTCCGCTGGTCGTTCTCTCTCTCACAGGGAAATGTTTCCTGTATTGTAATGGACTGATGGATCACATCTATGTGTGTCAGAATGGAACCAGTTGCACCAGCTGGTACAAAACACCAACACATTTCAGCGGGACGCTTGTGAGTACATCAGCTGCCTTTTTTCTTGCCGTAGTTTTTGAGCACTTTGAAGATGTGTTTAAGTGTGTTTGTTTTGTTTGTGCCAAAGGATGCGTTTGTGAAAATCACTCGTCATGAAGGACTCAGGTCTTTGTGGAGTGGACTACCACCAACACTGTGAGTGTCTGAACTGTTATCAAGAAAAGGTTTATGGTAGAACAGATGTAGAATAAATGTTAAGGAACTGAAATTCTGGTTTGGACGAGGAAGATTTCGGTCTTTAGGTAATGAAAAACATGTTTCTATTTTGAGTGTCATGATTACAAGGATTAAGTGTTTGCTCTGTAAATGTAATGTTGTCTGGTTGGATATTAAGTTTGCTGAGGGTCAACCCTCAAATTATCACTTGTATATCAGTTACTCAACATGTGTTACGTTAAATTTAGGAAGAAAACTTTCTCACGTGCTTCCATGGAAAACATAGAATCTAAAAACAGAGAAAATTCTTGATGAATTGAAGTCATAGGGGTCAAAGTTTAACAACAAATAAATAATATCTATTCATTTACAAACTCATGCAATTTGTGCAGTATAATCCAAGTCTCATTCCTCCAAACAAATAATGAACTGAAAGTGAGGCTTATCTATGCTCTCTTCAAAGCCAGGCTCCATTGACAAAAACTGCAATTTGACCCCGCTGAACGCGGGAGCTGCTGGTCCACCTCTGCCACAATGAGTTAGTTTGTTTGTGTTACTGTGGGACTTTGGTGAATCCAAAGTTTTGATATATTGTTGCTGTTGGTAAACATGGACCCCAGTGACCCTGATTCAGCAAGTATTTCCTCAGTTTCCTCAGTGAGACAAACAAAGTATGCTTCACAAATTCAGCGTAACACAGGGTGAGTAACTGCAAATGGACATTTGGGGGTTAAATATTCCTTTAAGTATTTAAAATAGGACAACCTACTATACTTATACACTGCCAGAACAGCCAAATAAAAACTCATAAAGGCCTTTAACAATGTAAATCCACATGAGCTTGACACAAACAGACTTTTACTCTGGTAGATTTAACCTCCATCAGTTATTTTCTGAACAAATGATTAAAGATAATTTCCCAAGAATTCAATTTTCCTGTAGACAGACTCTACATCCATCCTAGCAGGAAACAACACTGACTGAATGTTCAGTTATTTAATAAAATACATCTAAAATACCAATATACAGTTTATACCTTCAAACTGTTCCATCAGTCGACCTGCAGTGACAAATTTGCATTTTTCTTTATATGAAAACTTTTTATATGGCATACAGAGGCCAGTGCCGTGCTTATTTCATATGCATGTGTATGTGCAGGGTCATGGCTGTACCTGCCACTGTCATCTACTTCACCTGCTATGACCAGCTGCGGGACTTCCTGAGATACGGTCTGGGCTTCCAGGGCAGCCACATCCCTCTTGTTGCTGGAGGTCTGGCCAGATGTAAGTTCATTAAAACACAATCACAACCAATCATAGATATCCTAAATGGAATATGCTCATGCGCTTTTTGACTTGATTTGTGTTGCAGTGGGGGCTGTGACGGTGATCAGCCCTCTGGAGCTGGTCAGGACCAAGATGCAGTCCCGCCGGCTGTCCTACAGCGAGCTGCGGGTGTGTATCCGCTCTGCTGTGGCTCAGGGCGGGCTGCTGTCGCTGTGGAGGGGCTGGGGACCCACAGTCCTCCGAGATGTACCTTTCTCTGGTGAGAGCAGCTCCACAGAATACATTAACTGAAAGAAGAGTCTTGAGTCTCATTTAAAGAGTTGTTTTAACAGAGATTTTTAAAAAATGCAAAATCAAACATTCATCTGCTGCAGGCTTGGAATGTGCTTCATGTTTGTCATAATTACTATGGAAAAATCTTATTCTCCATAGAAACTCGTCGAACATCTCCTGCAGCATATTTCACTCCTCTGTTGTTACCTGATAAAAAAAAAAAAAACACTGTTACACCTTTGTACTTTTTGCAATCTTAAAAATTCTGTTGAAGTCTAATTTTGAACCTTTTTTTTTTTTTTTTTACAAAGAAACAGTTGAAACACCCTGAGCAGACTGGGGGACAGTGAAGCTGTCAGATTGGTTTGAGAAGTTTCTGTGAATATTTTGAAACTTTTTTTCCACCATGAAAACTGTTTTTTTACAGCCACCTTTCAGGTGTACAGAGGGTGTGTAACACTATTTTTCCTCTAAACAGATGGAGTAGGAAAGAACAATAGTGGCTCTCTGTTTGCCCTTTTCACCCCGTGTCACTTTTTTATGTAGCCCAACATCTCATAACAGATCTGCATCAAGGAAGTCTAGAATTTGCATGGCGTACAAGACCCTCTGATCTCAAACTGTCCATGGGGATGAGGAAAAACTAAAAAAAACTGTAAAGAGGGTCAAAATGGAAGAAACTACAAAATGGTTATTTGGAAAGGATTACAATGAGTGTATTGCAGAGCAAAGCGACAAATCAGGAAACAAACTGTTGCTGTTTCCGTGTATTTGCAGCACTGTACTGGTTTAACTATGAACTGGTGAAGGCCCAGCTGTGTGAACAGTCCCGAGTGACTCAGGCCAACTTCTCTATCAGCTTCACTGCAGGAGCCGTCTCTGGAGCTGTAAGTACTCAGCTTTAATGTAACCGCACACCTGTCCCTGTTGCAACATGTTAACTTTTTAATGATATCCGTGATGTAAGAAACACTGGACTTTCCCGGAATAAGTAACAGCCCTACGGGTTTATGTTTTGCCTCCACCTTTAATTATTTCTGCTTCATTTTTAAGAATTTGTGTTTTTCATCATTACCTGAGCTTCCTCAGACACTCTGTGAACAAAACATGGTGCCATGGTTACTGAATTCCTCCCATACTGATCCAGAATCCAAAATTAAATCTGTTTAGCTATACAGGAAACAGGATTTTGAAGGTTTTTGATCGGAGGTTTCGTAGTGAGAAGCTCCTCCGGAGTCATGGTTACCTTCTCGTCCTACGGTTTTATGCACACTTTTGACTTTTTTTTTTTTTTTTTTTAATACAAGAATGACTTATTTTCTAAAATAGTTGTTCACCTTTTGTACTGATGACTCAACCAGAGTTTTTTGTGCCTATCCACGTTGTACAAGGACTTCGACTGTGAGTCACCTAAAATCGTCCATTGGAAAAGGAACAGGACTTTTATTTTGGAAACTATGGCAAAATATGTTCTCCCTTTTCGCAACTCTTTTATTCTTTGTTGAAACAGAGTGTAACATTAACATTTATTAGCTTTTATCAGTAAATGGTAGGACCTCATAACTAAGTAAGAAAGTAAGAACAATTGAATCAAAATAAAACAGCCTTGAAAAAACATGACTCAACTGACTTGACTTTGTAACACAAATATGTGAAATAACACGGTTTCAGCTGTGAGCAGTGAATGCATCTCTGTTTAGAGAGACAGTGTCTGACCCACATTCACACTGGAATGTTTCTTGTGCAACAGTAGAGCAGCTGCCGTCGTGATATGAATGGTTATCGTTTATGCACAGATGATATCTAACAGTGTGAAAGGTAACCTGACCTTTGGCTGCACCTGTCGATTGTCCATTATATGACCTGCTTTGTCTGTCTAGATTGCTGCCATCTTGACGCTGCCTTTTGACGTGGTGAAGACGCGGAGACAGATCCAGCTGGGAGAAATGGACACTCTCGGAGGTCTGTACTCACATGTATACTTGTGTCACATGATATGCATTAACTTATGTGTGTGCAGCATGTTCTTAACAGTGACTTATTCTCCTAGTTTCCTTCAAAAAGACCACATCCACATGGCACATAATGAAGGAAATATGTACAGAGATGGGCTACAGGGGTCTTTTTGCAGGTACACACTTACTCTACGCTGTCTTTTGTGAAATGAAAATACAATATTTGCTTTGTTTAAAAGTGAAATCATTTGTATTTCCTCCAGGTTTCATGCCAAGGGTGATCAAAGTGGCCCCAGCTTGTGCTGTCATGATAAGCACATACGAGTTTGGAAAGACCTTCTTCCAAAAGATGAACCTCGATCGAGAGCGACAGATCCTGAGGGCTGTCTGAGGGGTGCTGGGTGATTGTTCGCAGCCGCACACGCAGACATAAATATCAGGACATTTGGGACAAAGTCTCCTCAAACAGAAGCTTGAGGAACAGGCGGGTTGGATGGGTTTTGTGTGACGATTCAATCACATTTCAGGGATGTCTCTCCGGAACAAAGACTTGAGACACACTTTACATTCATGAACACAATCATGAGCATGAACAACGAGCCTCGAGACTTAAAATGGTTCTTGGACGACAGACTTTATGTGTGATGATTATTTGAGGAATCCCAAGGTATCATGAAATAAGAGAAATGTTTTTCTAATTCTTAAGTGAAGAGATAAATTCCACAAATCACACCTTTTTAAAGTAATGGTGAGTCTGTGCAGGACAGTGGTGTGCAGTGTGGGAAAACATAAAGCCTCTTAAGGGCAGAAACTTCATCAGCACAGTTGCATGAGTCAGGGGAAAATGTTCTCATTCCTACATTTTGCATTGCCTGAGACCAACTGCATGATGTGTACAGCTTCATTCAAAACAGAATCCAGATACGCTGAAACACCGTGCATCAGCTTTACTGCATCGCCCTGCGTTCCTGTAGCAGTGAAGCATGACACTTACTGACCCAGATGACTGACACATCTATTTTGGGTACTTAATAGATTTGATCATTTGTAGCACTTTACATTTCCAAGACACAAGCTGTGAAATGAAATCAGAAAAATAAGTACATGTTTTATCTTTGCTGAATGGAAGCTTCTTCTTGTTCTCATAAGTGGAAGAAAGCTGCAGTATACGCAAGATGAGTCTCGATGGCAAAATTAAGGCGAGCCTTTTACGAGGTGTGTGCATGAATCAAGCATTTTAAGATATGATTATTATAGAGGAATTCATGGACAATTTTCTGTAAAAACTGCTGCAGCGAGCTTCCTAATAAAACACATTCTCTTAAAGTGCACCAACACTTTTTGCATTTTAAAGAAAACAAGGCTCCCACTTTTCCCCGCTGGTGGCATTCTGGTGATGAAAATCTCTGAATGAAATTCAGATATAAACAAACAAAACATCAAAACTGGTAACAACACTGGATCATAGCACAAATATATTGTTGCCTTATCCTGAAACGTGTAAATGTGTGTCATCTGTTTTTTTGTCATTTTTTTTAATGAATGAAATGTTAATAAATTTTAAGACAGCTTGATTTTTATGTGTATGTGTGGTTCATTCACTCAGGAAATAGCCACCATTATTAAAAAAAGAAAAAGAACATTGTTAATGATTGACAAATGTTTTTCTAACATGACATGAACATTAACATTAAAACTTAAGGACATAAACAAAACAAATACTAAATTATACATTATCTTATATACATACAGGTCCAAAGACAGTTTTTCACCTTTATGGATACATTTTTATTCTAAATGGATTAAAACTGACATACATTATGGGGGAGGCACAATTAACATTGTTTCCCACCTAAATTATGTAAAACAGATAAGATGTGAAGTGTGCTACTACAATGACAGCAGAAATACTCCAAAAATATTTTTGAATTATTTACCGTCCAAATCAACAATAACACAAATAGTTTTAATAATACATTTTTGCTCACGTAATAATTGCTAATGTGTCATGTGTCATGTATTCATTGGTAACGTCAAAGAGCGACATTTAGTGGCTATTGGGGTTAATACAGAGCGAAATATGATGATGTTCACGCAGAATCCCGCGATGTTTGCTCCCGTATATAGACCAGCGTCTTGCAGCAGGAGGGTCTCTTTGAATCGGATCGGTGACAAAATGGTGAGTGTGCACTGCATGCAACTTACACACGGGGATGAAATCTGTCCGTCATCTGAACCATCCGTTATACTTTACATTTAACAGACACTCAGGCTATTTTAATAGAAGCTTTATATTACAGTCTTGGATAGATTTATTAGATATTTCAGTCTGATATATCAGTTTTTGGGATTCTCACACAACCGGCAACTGAGGATCCAAAATGGCAGCGTGAAAGAGGCCGCTAACACTATTTACAGTTTTTACAAGTTATTTCCTTGGAAAACGCTGTTTTTATATGGATTACTTTTCTGTACATATTTTATCTCTACTGAGAAGTAGAAGTTAAAGTGACTTTTTTGACAGCCGACAAGCGTGCAAATGCCTGCTGCTAGCTAGCAATGCTAATAGCGTGTGTGACTCGTGTCTATTAATTTCCTGTTTAGTGACTTTGCGCCGCTTCATTCATCTGCAGTGTTATCAGGCACAAACAGTAACTACGACGTTACATTATTTGAAATGTCATGTAGGCCTCAGCAGCGTGGTCGGCGCAGAGGAAGGGGCAGCTGACTAATAAGGTGTTTTACCTCCACAGTCCCACCGTAAGTTTTCGGCTCCGCGCCACGGATCCCTGGGCTTCCTGCCCCGCAAGAGGAGTCGCCGTCACCGCGGTAAGGCCAAGAGCTTCCCTAAGGATGACCCGAGCAAGCCCGTGCACCTGACTGCCTTCCTGGGCTACAAGGCCGGCATGACACACATCGTCCGTGAGGTCGACAGACCAGGCTCAAGTGAGTGTGTTTTGGTTATTTTTTGGAGAGGTTGTGGATATGTATGCTTTTTTTTTTTTTTGTCTATGATGAGTCTCTCGACGGGCGGACAGAATGGGTTTACACCCGTTGCTGAATGTCGAGCACTGAGCACAGTCTGTACCATAACGTACGTTGATGCAGTTAATGATTAATTCGACTTTATGATATTTAACTCCTGAACTTTTTTTTTCTGCAGAGGTGAACAAGAAGGAAGTGGTCGAGGCGGTCACCATTGTGGAGACGCCTCCCATGATTGTGGTCGGAGTTGTGGGTTACGTCAGCACCCCCCGCGGCCTGCGTTCCTTC
Organism: Plectropomus leopardus; assembly: GCF_008729295.1. Taxonomy (NCBI): domain Eukaryota; kingdom Metazoa; phylum Chordata; class Actinopteri; order Perciformes; family Serranidae; genus Plectropomus; species Plectropomus leopardus. The sequence continues at coordinate 8,091,549 of NC_056479.1, read as the reverse complement.
AAGACCATCTTCGCCGAGCACGTCAGCGATGAGTGCAAGCGTCGGTTCTACAAGAACTGGTGAGATGCCACAGTGGTGAAATATGTTTGAATGTGGTGTTTGAAGCAGATGTTAGTTGCTCAGTGGAAATTGTAAGAGCTGTGTTTTCACTGAGTGAGTCTAACATTACGGTGGCCTCCTCTGGCAGCTCCGCTCAGGTGCCGTGTGCCCTGATGAGCTCCGGGCTCCTCTGGCCAGTGGAAAGTGCTTCTTAGAAACTGTGCCATGAGCCAAAATCATTAGCTGATTTAGCACCCCTTTCCCATGTGGAGAGGAGGGCAAACAGCTATGCACTGTGTTCTTCCGCTGGCCCCTTTGGGGTTATGAAGGACCTGTGCCAACCTGTGTCCTCTGTGCGCTGCGTGCTCTCAGGTACAAATCCAAGAAGAAGGCTTTCACCAAATACTGTAAGAAGTGGCAGGACGAGGAGGGCAAAAAACAGCTGGAGAAGGACTTTGCCTCCATGAAGAAGTACTGCCAGGTCGTCCGTATCATTGCACACACACAGGTGAGTGTGTTTTAACATTAATAAAGATGTTATGTTGTTTTCTTGTCTGTCGGTGATGAGGCTACGGATCTTGCGTCAGGCATGGCGCCCGACATCTATGAGGATATCTTCCATGCTGCCTTCCTTCTGAGACTGCACAGCGAACTTTTCACTGTGCATATGTTAAGTGTGTTGGGAATGTTTTCTCTGTTCTGACATTGTTTATGCGTGCAGATGCGCCTGCTGCCTCTGAGGCAGAAGAAGTCTCACCTGATGGAGGTGCAGCTGAACGGAGGCAGCATCTCTGACAAGGTGGACTGGGCCCGTGAGAAGCTGGAGCAGGCCGTGCCCGTCAGCACCGTCTTCAGTCAGGACGAGATGATCGACGTCATTGGTATCACCAAGGGTCACGGGTACAAGGGTAAGAGCATCTGCAGAAATTAATTTCTAATTTCAATACTCTGAGGTTCATTTGGTTGCACCAGTGAGCAAAGTGCAGTGTTTCTGCAAAGCTGTGTGTGTGTGTGTGTTTGAGTGTGGACCAACAATGATCTGTCATCCTCACAGGTGTCACCAGCCGTTGGCACACGAAGAAGCTTCCTCGTAAAACCCATCGTGGTCTGCGTAAGGTGGCCTGTATCGGTGCCTGGCATCCTGCCCGTGTGGCCTTCTCTGTGGCCCGTGCCGGTCAGAAGGGTTACCACCACCGTACCGAGATCAACAAGAAGATCTACAAGATCGGCCAGGGCTACCACACCATGGACGGAAAGCTAGTGAAGAACAACGCCTCCACAGAGTACGATCTGTCCAACAAGAGCATCAACCCCCTGGTAAGTGACCGGCAGGCTAAGTGCACTTTGTTTGATTCTGTTTTGCGTGAAAGCAGAAGCTGTGACTCACTTTTCCCTCTTTCTTTTTAAAGGGTGGCTTCGTCCACTATGGAGAAGTGACCAATGACTTTGTCATGGTGAAGGGCTGTGTTGTAGGGACCAAGAAGAGGGTGCTGACTCTGCGTAAGGTGAGGACAGATTTGTCATCTGAAATGGCCTGATTGAGTTGTGTTGTACTGGAGTGATAACAGTTGACTGAAATTGGGGGGGAAATTATGTGAATTTCTTCTAAATTCCACAAGGAAGACTACTTTTTTTTTTTTTTTTATAAAGAATTAACACAAATCTCTAACTTTGGGCCTGTAACTGTTATTCTCAAACTTGTTTTGTTTCCTTAATTTTTCCAGTCTCTGCTGGTGCAGACCAGCCGTCGTGCTCTGGAGAAGATCGACCTCAAGTTCATCGACACCACCTCCAAGTTTGGCCACGGCCGCTTCCAGACCGTCGAGGAAAAGAAGGCGTTCATGGTAAGACTTTGCACTGAAAGCACATTTATTTTCCTGGTCTTTAAGAGACCTGAACGAGGGAGTAATGGAGGAAATACCATGAGATGCATACTTCTAGCATAAACTACCTAAAATGAATGACTTGAATCTTGTAAGCACTTGCATCTGTATGCTCCCTTTTGTCCTTAAATGGGATGTAACAATAAAATAGATTGAGCTAATGGGACATTAAAAACACTGCAGACAGTTGTGACATACTGCCAGACGGTCCTGCCGGTCTTCGGTTTCCCCGCACTGTTCGTAACCTGGTTCAGTCTTCAGTATGAACTCTGGGTTCCATTCCAGTGCCACAGTGACCTCCAGTGAGGCAGGGGAGCAGTGCCTCTCTGTGCTCGCTCCCTGTTCACTCTCTGGGAACACTGGGCTGCTCTGAGCCGACACATGGACTACATGTGCAGCAGACACTTGACTGGTGTCCTGTTTTTCTCCTCTCACAGGGACCACTCAAGAAGGACCGTGTTGCCAAGGAAGAGACTGCTTAAAGTCCACAGCAAATGTCTCTGCCGCATTGACTGTCACCATCTTTATTGTCCTGCAGAGTTATTTAATAAAAACAAAAAACCAAAGATTGTGTTGTGTGTTTAAGTGATTGTACATGGGCTCATTAAGACGGCACTGTTGTCTTTGGACAATATTGGCTGTTAAAGCAGAGTTAGGTGGAAAGCTCATCAGCTGGTTGTAGCTGTTTTTGAGTCAGTATGTGAGCATGTTTCAGGTTAATCGGTGGGTAACAAGATGCCTCAATGTCTCAAACTCAAAACGCTTTATTGTGGAGGGCAGTTAGACTTTTGTAGTGCAGCTCACTGAAGCCAAAAAATGTCTACAGCACTGCTATCAAGTAGTTTTTATCCAGATGTGCTACTAAAGTTTTCAAAATTGATTATACAAGCATAACAAATAAAACTCATTTGTTGAGTTTGTATTAAAATCACTAAAAATGTAATAGAGGTTAAAGAATCAGGGAAAATATCTAAAAAATAATGGCTCTGATGCAACTCTTTATCAAAGGTCGTGTCAAAGGTCGACGTTTCTAATTGCATCAATGTTGAAGTGGAACTGTGATTCAAATCTAGTAGGGCTGCAAAAAAGGTTTTTTTGGATTGTCAAATGGCCAATATTGGAGAGAAATGCTGCCCCATTTCTTTAAAGAGAGGCGTGGTGTCTTCAAATTGCTTCTTGTCTGACCAATTAAATTGTATAGTGATTGTAATGTAGGAAAATGAACATCTTCACTTTTGAGGAGCTGAAACCATCAAATGTTTAAAATTACATGAGTTTTTTTCATTTCAGCTTCAGTTAATATATGCTGAGTAGATTGATAATATATAACATATTAATCAGTGTTCCCACAGTCATGGAAAACCTGGAATATTTGTGGAATACCAAAATCTAATTTTCCAGGTTTGGAAAATTCATGGAAATAGAGTGTGTTTAGTACATCTGTCCAAGTAGTTTCATGGATAACTGCCACCTGATGTGACATCACAGCAAAGTTATTGTCTGGAAATGTCAGTGTAACTTAGCTCTTAATACTGACGTGTGACAGCATCTTATTTTCCATCACGTAAGTCTGCATATTTCTCCCAGCGGTCCATCTCTCCCTCTGTATGTGCCAACGAGTTGGAATAAAGGTATAATAATGATTAAATGGGATATTTTTGTCTAAGGTGCAAGTGGGGCAGGAGAATAATATGTGTGATTTAAGTAGTAGGGTCATAAATCCTACAGTTTCTATACCTATTGTGTAACACGATGTGAATGGTCGTGGAGATTTTATCGTTGGTCCTTGAAAAGTCACGGAAAGTTTTGAAATTTTGTCCATGAAAGTGTGTTTGATCCTTGAACAATGCATCCTGTATGTAAAATCTTTGTAAAGTAACATACAGTAGAATGAAAAGCGCAATATTTCACTCTAAGCTGTAGTGGAGTAGGAGCACAATGTAGCATTAAACTACCTAAAAGTACCTTAACTGTGCCTGTAAGCACAGTACTTGAGTAAATGTACTCCGCTGCGTCCCACCACTGCTCACCGAGCTTGTTAAACGTGATCCGCCTCCGAGTCCAGCCTCTTGCGCTGCAGCTGAAAAGGTCGACATCAGCTGTGATGAGAGCAGCCACCTATGCAGAACTGATGGACAGCGAGAAACTGGGTTTAGCTAACATTGCATGTTTTAACTGGCTATATGTGTCCTTGAGCTGTAAGGCTTGTATTCGGCTGACATCAGAACTCCAGCAGTCACAGTACGGTAATTAAGCCCCAACATCATCCATTCTGACTCATCATCACTGCCAAAACTAAAACCTCCACTTCAGCAGGTAATGAGGAAGACCCTGAGAGGGCTCCACAGGCCATTTAGATGTCCTGCAAAACGCCTCTGTGAGACATCTCTGCATAATATTCAGCACTCTTTGCAAAAATGTGGATTTCCTGTAAGGATTTTCAAGGTCCCACCTATCTCCCATTAACCTGCAGTGGAGGGAACTGAAGGACAATTGTTCTCTGTTGAGCAACATTTCAAGAGATTGACATTTTCTCTACCAAAGCAGAAAATATCCTCCAAAGGACACTTGTGATCAGCTGAGCCCTGGAAAGAGGCAGTACATGTCGAAGCAGCAGGAGGAAGGAGCGGGGTGAAGCCCCGTGTCACTGTGTCCAGAGGACAGTCATGGAGATGGCCCTGCTGTTACATAATAACCTCCAGTGGCTGTGACCTCTGCCCCGCCGCAGAGCTGCAGTTCAAAGCTGCCACACAGCTCTGCTTTACATAATGCCCCCTCTGCTAAATGTGACCGTTAACGCTCCACAATTATGCCATTAATTGCTCCCTCTGTCCCGTTCAGGTGAGCTCCGGTGTCCCAGCAGGCGCTCTTTTTATGACCCCGTGCATCTGCTCAAACAGCATCTCTGTGCACTTTTCAGAAAGGCCCGTCTGCACCATTCCCCCTTATTAGTTCAGTCTTCCATCATCTCAAATGAGCTCATCTCAGAGCTACAGACTGATGAGGCAGGGGAGGGGACACAGATTCAAAGAGGGAGGGCACATTTTACATGGTGAAAACTGTGTTAAAACTCAAATTCAAAGCCTTGATTCTTAGCAATAATAAACTATACATGATATTAATTCAGTGTAATGCCTAATGAGCAACTCCAAATATTCTAATGTCAATAATCAGTCAATAGCTGCTTCTTGTAACTCAGCCCACATCCTTAAACAGATTACAAGACAAAAGGTCTTTAGCCCTCCTACATAGGAGCAAGACCCCCAAACTGAGAGACACAAAGTTACTACAAAAAACAACTTTCATTATGTGGTTATTTTGCATGACGTTATGGTTATTTTGCTTTACTTTGTTGTCACTTTTTAGCAATTTTTGGTAGTTTGTGTCTTTTTACATCTCTTTCAAGTTATTTGTTGTCCTGTTATTTTTTAAATAATTTTCAAAATTTATTTAGCCTTTATTTAAACAGGTCGGTCCCGCTGAGATACAATGACCTTTTTTTTCAAGGGAAGCCTGGCCAAGACAGCAGCCTAAGAAATATAGAAGTTGCAACAATTACAGTCAAACACCAACTCACACAACAAAACAAATAAGATACATACTAGTTAAAAGCAACAGGATTAAGACTCAGGATTTACATTAAAACAAGAACAAGAGCGATATGTAGCTGCTTCAGAGTCTCTCATACGGTTTTTAAAAGTTCCACGTGTTCTGCAGTGAGTTCCGGGCAGCAGGTGCAGAGTGCTTAAAAGAGTGCTTACCAAATTCAGAACGAACTTCGGGTACGTTTGATAAGTACAGATCATTGGAACGTCAACAGTAATTGCTCTGAGTTTTTTGCCGGGTATTTCTCTTCTCTTTGTGTTCGTTTTGTTTCACTTTGTTGCCATTTTTGCAGCAATTTGTGGAAGTTTTGAGTCTCTTTATAACTGTTTAGTGTCCCGTCGTTGTAATTTTGCATCTCTTCAGAGTTTTTGGATGTAATTTTGCCTAGCTGTAATTATTTTGGGATCTTTGTAGTTGTTTTACTGCAAAGTTGTCATGTTGCAGCAATTTGTGGTACTTTCATATATTGTTTTTTGTATTTCTTTATGGTTGTTTTTAGCTATATCCCATTTCTTTGTGGTTGTTTTGCATCTCTTTGGGGTTGTTTTGCTTCCTTTTATGGACATTTTGCAGCAATTTGTGGTGGTTTTGTATTCTCCTTTTTGCATCTCTTTTAAGGTTGTTATCATTTTACATCCTAATGATTATTTTTTTGCTTTATTTTATTGTCATTTAGCAACAATTTGGGGTTGTTTGTGGTCATTTAGCATCTTTTTGTGATTATTTTGCATCACTGCCTAGGTGTTCTGCATCACTTTGTGGTCATTTTGCAGCATTTTGTGGACTTTCTGTTTGTCTTTGGGACTTTCCAACAAGAAATGCTTCATACAGGGCTCAGGGGCTCCTGAACCTTTACCCAATTTTCCTGTTTAGCCCAACTAATTGAGAAGGTATAGCTGCAGCTGAAGCAGCTTAGTGACTTGCCCACCATAGAAACACAAACAGCCCCCCTTTGCCCCTTGGTCTGGAAGCTGAAGCTGTGAAGAAATTGCCTAGTTAGTGTTAAGCCAATTATAAAGTGTTAGGTTAAAAGAGAGGAGGTTAAGGTTAGGGATAGATCCAGGGTTATATTTGTTACTAGGTAAATCACATCTTCATGTATAATGAATAAATTTAATTTAAAAAAAGTGGTTTATTACTAGGTTTGGCCTCATATGTGTTGTACCAGTGGTGGGTGTGGTTTGTAGGACTGTGTTGTGCAGGCTTTAAACAGAAAGTGGCTGCAGCCATGCATGTCTCCAACATGATATTAAGAAGCCAACTACCTCTCACTCTCTGACTCTCGTTGGGGAACACCAGAGTTGGCCAGACTGGGGCCGGTGACCAGAGAGGGGGGGTTGATTTTGATTAGTTAGTTTGATTGATTAGTTCAGTGTTTTATCATTTCAAATGAGCTCTCCTCAGAGCCAGGGACCAATGAAGCCAGTATTGTCTGTGTCTCCACTTTGTGTGACTGCATTTGTGAATGTGTGTGTGCGTGCGCTATCCTGCAGTGGAACCTTCAGTCCGGTCCTGAGATAGCAGCTGTTGCTAGTGGGACAGTGGCCAGGTAACCAGGGTGCATGCTGGGACAACGGAGAGGAGGGCCAAGCATTTGATTTATTTGAGTGTGAGTGAGAGTGTGTGCAGTTGCTTGTACGTGTAAGTAGGTGTGTACATCTGTGTGTTGGTGTGTGTCCTGGCACCGTCGTCAGCCGGCTGGCACAGAGTCAGCGGCGGGCCGTCCTGCAGAGTGAGAGAAGAGGCTGAGTGATGCTGCAGCGTGGCGTCTGACAGGAGGACAGACTGTTGGAGGGGACGACCGCACACTCAGGATCATAATTATGCACAATGGAGGCCACAGGCTCAGATACTGGTCCAATGGTGACTACCTGACTGCCTGACTACTGTTAAGATTTGTTATTCTGCCTGGACTGGGTAGAATTTTGCAGTGATGGACGAAGTACTCAGATCCTTAAAATAAGTAAAAGTAGAAATATAAAGCTCCTTGAGGTAGGTTAGAGCAGTGCCTATGGTGTGTTTAGCTGAATGAACCACCCTTTGCAGGGTCTTATGGTCCTGTTAGGTGCTGTTTTTGTACCAGGCCCTGATGCTCCCTGTCAGGACATTCTCAATGAAGCGGGAGTAGAAATTCCTCAATCTTTGAGGGTATACCTGGAAATTTCCTCAAGCATCTGAGGTGAAACAGTCTCTTCCTTGCCTATCTCACCACTGAGTCAGTATGCAGTACCCAGGTCAGGCCCTCAGTGATGTGGACACCAAACTACTTCAAGCTGTCCACTTTCTCCAAAGGTTTTAGGGGCTTTTAGTAATTAATCAAGCAAAAATACCAAACATTTTCTGGCTCCAGTTTTTTAAATATGAGTATTCGTTGCTTTTTTTCATCAGTGTAAAAAGGATGTTTGGTTTTTCGAATGTTTCCATCCATCCATTTTCATCTGCTTATCTGTGGTTGGGTTGCAGGGGCAGCAGGCTGAGCAAAGTACTCCAGGCATCCCTCTCCCTAGCAATGTTTTTCAGCTCCACCTGGGGAATCGCACAGTGTTCCATGGTCAGATTAGATATAATCCCTCCAGCATGTTCTGGGTCTGCCCTGGTCTCCTACCAGCTGGACGTGCCCAGAATGGGAGGTGCCCAGGAAGTATCCTGATAATACCTGAATACAAAGCCATCTCATCTGGTCCCTTTTGACGTGAAGGAACAGCGACTCTACTTTGAGCTGCCTCCGAGTGTCTGAGCTCCTCGTCCTATCTGTAAGGCTGAGCCCAGACACCCTATGAAGGAAACTTGGCCACTTGTACCCACAATCTCATTCTTTCGGTCACTAATCAAAGCTCAAAACCATAGGTGAGGACTGGGACGAAGATGGAACAGTAAAGCTTTGCCTTCTGGCTCAGCTCCCTCTTACCACGACAGTTCGCCTATCCATCTCACGCTCCATTTTACACTCATTCATGAACAAAATCTTGAGATACTTGAACTCCGTCACTTGTGGAGGTAACTTTCTCCCAACATGGACTGTTGTCAGACAAAATTAGCAACACTTAGATGTCAGGGCAGGCCTTGGGAAATTGTGATGGATATGTGTCAGTGTTGTACGAAGTGTTTTAGACAAAGTGATGAATTGGTTAACCAAAAAGATGACCTGCAGGTTCACTAACAAATCCTTAATTAGTGGAAAGTCTTTTAATTTTTACGATGTGGAATTAAATGCACCACAGGTTGCTGCAGGGTGGAGGAGCTGGAGATGATGCTCCGTTTGTATAATGTCTGTGTTACACTGATGAATGCCTTTGACATAAGGGCTTATATTATTGAACACAATATTTGGGCTTGATTCCCACTAAGATGGTTGGAAGATTTACTTTTCATACTTTTAATACTGATCAGGAGTCAAAGCCAAGTCACTGATCACGATGTAGATAGAAATCATCAAAAGACAAACAAACATCAAAAGATTCCCATCCATAATGTATTTAGTGCTGACTAAAGCTTTGTCTAATCAGAAAAAAGGCAGTAGTCCTCTATGTCTGTGTGTAAAGGACAGTGAATGTGAGGGCCTGAGCGTTCCTCTTGGGCCTGCCAGACTGCAGCTCCTGCACCCCTGCACTGTGGCATCAGTATTCCAGGCCCGTTCACGGACACAGCGTTCCCTGAGCTGACGGAGGCAGCCCCTGCACTCCTCTGCTCTGGTCTCCCATCACACCACCAGAGGGCAGAGCACAGCACACATTTGCTTTACGCATCCCAGAGCACTTTGTGTGCTGTAGCCTACTTTGGTTCCTCCTCTTTATCTCTCTTCTGCCCTCTATTCAGAGCTGGATTTAAAAGCTTCAGATGATTTGTAAAATAGCAGTGACACAGCTCAGACTCTTTGGTCCATATATTTTTTATTCAGGAAATGGTGAAGCTTCATACTGCTAGTATCAGCACAGGGTGTGATGTGAATGTGTCATGTCAGACTATGTTTGCTCCAATGATTTTTTTTTTCTTTTTCAGTTGGTTGACCATGCTTATAGCTCTGTGTTGCCATTCAACTCTGCATGACCCAAAAATAACCCGGGGTGAGCGCAGTCAGCAACTGTTCTCTGGTCAGCACAAACAACAGGCCGCACACACACACACACACAGAGGCTTGCACATGCAGTTTCACTGTTTGCACGCACAGGATAAAAGATAAACATTCCTCAGACAAAAAAAAAAAAAAAAAATCACACACATTTCAGGTTGTATTTTGTTTCCAAAGCGGCACTGCAGCCTCCTGCTCAGTGACTTAAAGTTGGCGATGGCTTCGGAGGCTTCGGAGGCTTCGGGTGACGTGCCCACAAGGCTCCCATTGGTGCTCGCTTCCTCTGTCCCAGAACGTTGTCCAGTAAAGTCAAAGAAAGGTCATTCGTCGGTTTGATGCGAGGTTATGTAACCCCGCAGCCTGCCAAAAAACTCAAAGCCAGGCTCGGGCAAGAGAGAGTGTTTGCTCTTAATGTTCCCAGCCAGGAGGAGGCTGTGTGTTTCTCAGGCCTCACCTCCGATACCTCCCCCTCCACTGACCCCACCCCAACACCCACCACCAGGCTGTTCCCCCACATTTCTCTGATAACACAGCACTGCAGAGACTTTGATCGCCACAGCAGGAATTAGAGAAAGAGGGAGGGAGGGAAGAGTGAGTCAAAGAGAAGAGGAGGAGGAGAACAGGGGGTCCTGGTGATGAAGGCTAATTCTCTCTTGCACTGCAGACTGCAGGTCTCAGGGCTCCCTGACTCACTTGCAGGTCAAAAGGACTTCTTAATGACTTTCAATGTCCTGTTTGCAGAGATCTAAGGACTTAAAATGTGTTGGACTAAATCAAGAATCAAGTCAGAGTGGCCTCAGTTTTATTTTTGTTTGTGATTTTGTAAAGTAAGAAGATCTGGGAAAACTGAACATTTAGCAGCTAAACAGTCAGATATTTGGACTCAGGAATTGGTTGAGACCAAAAACAGAGCTAAAAGAGAATTTTTTGTGTTCTTAAGGTGAGGATATACTCACAAGTTGATAATTTCTCAATGCTGTGGTTATAGTTTGTTTACTGCCCCCAATTTGACGACAAAAAACAGTAATTGCTGGTTTAAAACAATGCACTTGTTTTTGGCAATGTCACTGTGTTACCAGATCTTAGCAGTAATTACATAACAGTAGGTGAGAATGATGTTATCATAAGATAATAATGCTAGCCAAACCTATTGAGTTCTGCTTTAAATGACCATTTAACTGTGTATGAAAAATGTATATTCTCAAAGGCTAAGGACTTTTAAGGCAAATAATTAAAGGACATAATTACACACCCAGAGATACAAAAAAAAAAAACCCATAGAAAGTCAGAACCGGTTTCCTTCTGTTCTCTCTTATCTCCCGTCCTTTTGGAAATAAGACAGGAGAAAGCATGGAAATCTGGCCTCTAAGCATTATGGGGGCCCCGCTGCTCTGGCTGGGGGTGGAAGCTGTCATTAGTTTAGAGAGCTCCAGCGCTGATATCATTAGTATTAGCGCTGGAGCTCTCGCCCCTGACCCTCCCTGACATCATTGTGCTGTGTCCAACTCTGTTAGCCTGCCAAAGAAACAACAACAACAACAACAACAACAACAAAATCATCTTTGACTCTTCAAGGGCACGTCTTGCTTCCTCTGGACTCCAACTCCCCTCTGCGAGGAGCCAGAGGAAGAGGAGGAGTGGGGGAAGTTTCTTCATCCCATACCTTCGCAGTGAATCAACCTGTCAGGAGCATAACACAGATTGATATCACTTGCACCCTTTAGTTTAGGGATTGTTGTGTATTTTCAGATATATTTGTGTTGTTTTTTTACCATCTGTCACTCTAAAGGACAAAGGTCTGGCTAGAGCCATCATAATTCCACACTAAGAGGAAAACACACTGGATTGTTTGCATTTCTTTAAACCAATGACAATCATCTTGGGTGTTAATAAGCCCAGGACACAGCAATGGTCCTCTTGCAAAATAGCATTGGGAAAGAACTTTTTTGATGGCATCTTTTTGCACATAGGGGCATGAGTGCAGGCATTTCAATGGCTAAATCCCTGCGAAGGAAAATGACATAAATAAAAGCATCAAAAGATGTTCTAGCATGTAGGTTGATAGCTTGAAAGTTACTGTGGTTGTTTCACGTAGTAAAAAAAGTAGTAAAACAAAGTGTGGAGACATGTCCAGCTATGCAGGACCAGTTTAATGTAGGCAAGCCACAGGGATTTTAAAATGGCAACAAAGAGAAAGTGTGTTTCTTTCTTATTCTTCTACAGGCATTTAATTCTAAACCCAATAGAGTGGAAACATTAAAAAATCAGCCTGGGACCAGGTTTTTATCCAACTTACAAAGTTCTAGTATTAGTGTTAGCTTACATTAGCTACAACTAATGAAATCTGCTGTTCATCTGTTATCTGTTATTCCAGTTGACATCTGTTATTTCAATTGACAAATTCCTCAGTCTGACAGACTACTTTTTTTCAAATTCTGTGTGAAATTAACTACCAATAATTACTAACTTAATGACAAATATGCCATGTTTTTTAGTGCACATTGCGCTATGTGCCACAAAAAAAAGCAACAATAACTTAAGCAAATGGTCAATTAGAAGTATTTAAAAGGGACTGTGAGTTTCAATGTGACTATAGCCTATTATTTACCCATAACCTACAATCCCACAAAACAGTAGAACAAATCAAAACTTAATCGACAATTTAATCATATGGGGTATAAGTGGGGGAATAAGTAAGTGAGTCTGAAACCAGGTGTGAGCTTATTTGGAGCCAGAGAATGCTTAATTTGATCTTCTCCTAAAAATTAAATATGAAGACTGATATTAAATTTTACATCTTTTTCATCTCACAAATCCAACCCACAGCAAAATATGCGACAACTTGAAAAGGCAATGAAAGTAATGACAGAGAGACAAACCGGGAGGATAAACCTAGCCTGCCATACGAGGAGGTGAGGAGAGACAGAGAAAAAAACACACTTATTCATTCCTAAAACATATTAAAATTTGAGATTCAGACACCTGCACCGAGGCCAGGTGCTGCTTTATGAGAAAGCCAGTATCTCTAAGCCTACCCCCAAACACGCACACACGCGCATGCACACGCACGCGCACACACACACACACACACACACACACACACACACACACACACACACACACACACACACACACACACACACACTTTCTCTTTAATGTAATCCAGGCTTGTAAAATGACTTCTGCTCATGAATTCTGAATAAAGATGGCTATACATAAAAAAAGCCCTATTCATTTAGACTGCCACGTTGACATATTTTCCCCTCAAATTTATGGAGAGCGGCTTGTGTCAGTGAACTCAGATAATGGCAAATCAGGATCTCAGCACTTTTTTCTAATAGAAACTTTTTCCCATTTGATGAATCTGCTGGCCTCTAAACTTGGGAAAGCACATACTGTACATACTATCAAACAGAACTTTAGTGAGTTTGTGAATCTCTTTATTTTACTTATTTAGTTTTTTTTCTCGAGGAAGGACTTCTCTCTGCACTCAGCACATGCATAAAACACACCACCATCCTGAAGAACTAACCTCTTTTGTCTCACAAATAGATTTGCTTTGTATATCAGCTTCAGCAGCATTTGCTCACACATACACACACACTCACAGCGGCATGTTAGGCCCTGAAAGCATTGCTTTTAGGGCAGTGGGGTAGAAAGGTGTTGGATGTTCTCTTTGCAGGGAAACTGGCGGTAGAATAGACCTGGTGATGTTATTGCAAACCCTTGTTTCTTTCTCAGGAATGTCCTAGAGAGATGCCATGATTGTTTGTGTCTTACATGCTGCCTTCCACTGAGGCTTCCTACATTGTAAAGAGACAGAGGGAGAATATGCTTGCTGGTGTATAAAAGAGCCGTAGGCCCATCTGTGCAGTGGGAGTCAAAGCTAACAGTTTCTTTGAAGAAAATATGATACATTGTCAGTTTGAGATGCTTTATATTAAAGAACCTGCTCAATGTACATGCATTAACCTCTGTCTTATTGGCAGAAAGTTGAAGAAAAGCTGTATTCTGACTATGAATCCACTTACAGGTACAAACACAGGTGTCAAAATTAAGGGTTTTATCAGGCATTTGAGGGCTAATACTGATATTTTTGTATGGCTACTCCCAGCGGTCGATTACAACGTGTTATCACCATTTTACAACAGCAGACAGAGGTCGTGGTTTTTAGCAGAGCACACAGGGTTTTATGTCTGACAAGTCAGCTTTTATTTTTATGGCTGTATGAAGGCTGATGCCAATATATTGTACAGTGAAGTTGCCAAAAGCCAATATTTTCTGTGTCGATATTTATGTCTGGAAAGATTGGCCATTTTCAAGCATAAACCCGTTTCTGAGAGCATTTCTTTATTCCGTGTCTTTGTCAAATCATTTGGTACTAACATAGCAATACAAGACCACACACTGCTATTCTTGTGAGGACCTTTAGTGAGACAATGTTTTCCCAAACCCTAACCTTAAAGGATTGATGTGCTTCAAACAAAGGACTTATTGGTGCTTTGATTGGTGTCTAAAACCCTCTCTTCTTTCTCCTCTCCTGTGTTGAAATTGGAAGTCTGTGTTTGAAACTGACAATCCGACAAGCACAGCAACTTCACGAGGTAACTGACAGTAGGCACATGGAGGTGAGAAACTAGGCTTTGTCTTTCATGTCTCTATTTTTACTACTTCTCTCACTTTTCATGTGTTCATCTGGGTGCAAACACCATGAATGCCTTTAAGAAAAGACTGTCTGTTATAACTGTTATTCCCATGCAGCCAAATTTTGCTCCATCATAGAGTGTGGGCCTTTATTACAGATTTAAACACCTTTGCATGTCCAAAGACTTCTTTATGCTCATTCATAGTCCTGTGCTCATTTGTAAACACAAGAAGTACTTGTGGCGAAGAATGAAAAACAAAATTGAGAGAGAAATTTAAACCCTGTCACACCCTTCGATGTCAAATTGATTAGAGTAGAAAAATAATAAACATATTGTTTCATAAAATTGTATTTTATATAAGTTTTGTATATGGAGGGGAATTGTTGCTTTAGAAACAGAATGCCCACATATAGAACTATTTTCAAACAAATTTTCATGTTTCCAGGAATGAGTCTATGTCCATTTTTGCATTTAAAAAATGCTTCCAATTTCAACTTTGGCTTGCCATACTTTCCATAATACCAAGGTATTATGGTAGTACCAAGCTACTACAGAGACGAGCTTCTACGAAGAACTTATTCAAGCCTGCCACAGACAATTCAAGTCTACAACAGACAACTGAGTTCTTCACCGCACAACTACAACAACCTCAGACAGTGCCATGGATGGAAGAAAGTACTCCAAAAATGCGAGCTGTCGAACTCGCCTTCCAACATGTCTTCAAGCTGCTTGCAACAAGATGTTTAACCAGAGGCAGCAGGCTGACACAGTTTCGCAGCAAAATAACAAATTGCTGGCAGAAATGGAGGAGTTGCGCCTGAAAGACCAGAACAACCAGCAGGAAATCTACCGTCTGAATGAGCTTCTGAAGATGAGGGAGGAGGAGAACAGCCAGACCATCAAAAACCATGAGACAAAAATCTCAGAGCTCGAGAAAAGCCTCAAATTCTGGACAGAGTCAACATTCAAGGCAGCAAAGTTGACTGAGGCGGAAGACAAAGTCTCAGAGCTTTTGGAGAAAGAGAAAGCTTGGGGGATAAAATACATCAATCAGTTGGAGAAGTCCAGAGAAACAGAACAGATCTTGTTGGGCTGGATAAAATCTTTGCAGTCAAACAAATCTCTGGAAAGGAACTTCAAGGCCTCCCTACCAAAGGAAAAAGAATTGGAGAAGAAGGTAGAAAAACTGAAGACAAAAGTAACAGAGATGAAGATTGAGATGGAGCAGTATCGGTCGAAGGAGGAACTCCCACCCTCAATAGAGAGGATGCCAAAGGTGAATGAGGACAAGACAGAGGAGAAGAAGAAGAGGAAGTTGAAGCATTGTCTCAGATGGTTGTTCACGAACAAGGTGCATCCATCTCCCTTCCAGAGTGCGGTGGAAAAGGAAGCTCTTTGTTGTTCATCTCAAGTTGGACAACAGTAGATTCCTCTTTCTCCCCCACTTCTCCACCTTCCCTTCACCGCCTCCATCACCTGCTAATTTTATCACCCCTACTCCATCCACCTCATCCCATCCCTCCATTAAGGGCAGCACAGCGGCGCAGTGATTAGCACTGCAGCCTCACAGCGACACCAACCATCCAGCTGTGTGGAGTTTGTATATTCTCCATGTGTTTGTGTGGGTTTTCTCCTGGTGCTCAGGTTTCCTCCCACAATCCAAAGATATACATTTAAGGCTAACTGGAAACTCGAAATTGACCCCTAGTCAATCAATCAATTAAAAAAAAGTATATATATTTCCCTCCCACAATTGGACACTCTAAATTTCTATATAAAACACTTAAATATCAAATAAAAATAACAATAAATACCCAATCAAATTAAAGTTCAATGTCTCTGCCTCTCTGATAAAAATGTACAGTATATATACAATTGCATGTGGCTATAGAAGTACTGGTATCTGTTTAAATTATGACTGAAACAACACTGAAGCTGATCAATAAAATGATCCAAATGGTATTTTGGGTGCTGGCTCACAGCTGGTTCTCTTTGTCATGCTAATGAGATTTTTTAATATTAACCTTTTCTATTGTCAATATATAGTGTTTTTTAATTATTATCAGTTTATTTTTATTCTGAATGTGGGTATCACTGTTCAGTACATGATTTTTTTCTTCATTTCGTGGGAGTTCAATCAGGCCATTAACACCCCTTTCTACTGTTTCTGTTGTCTCACTGTGAGCTGAACTAACAGCAAACACATCCATGTATCATGTGTAAAATACTATTGTTAAACACACTGTAGTAAATATTACTATTTTCTTTTAGTTTGTCACTTCTTTTCCTCACTCACTTCACGTCCTTTACCTCACTTCCTTTTTCTCCCCTTTCCTCAGCACTGATTGATTCATCTGACTCTTTGTTCTCTCCTCATTAAGCTGATCGAGTCCACCTGTTCATTACTCAGCATGCACACACACTTTTACTCACTCTTTCTGGATCATCACACGGAGTGGCCGTGCTGTTAAGCAAAGTTTCTTTCTCTTAATCCTTTTGTGAGGAGAATTAAAGTTTCAAAGCTGATGCATTCCAGCCCATGCCCTTGTTAGTATACCTCTCCTTCTGAACCTCTGCCTGAACACATATTTTTGTGTGGTTGAAAAGTAGTACGTCACTGTTGAGACAAACTGAGTTATAATAACCGCCATCATTTCCTGGGAGCCTTCTTGCCAGTTGAAAACAAACTCAGCTCTATCAACATCTTCAACACCTGTCACATGAAATTTCTAATGTTAACCGTGGTTAACAATATAACCACAATAGTACATCTCCAAACTCTGACTACATTTACATGCACAAAAAATTCTGCTTTTGGATTTTATTCTGAAAAAGCTATTTACTAATGACACTGAATATTGTCTGATATTTCCACTGACATGCAGCAGTGAAACACTTTCAGAGTTTCCTACCAGTGCATGACTTGTTTACCTGTGTGAACACAGCCTCCGTCTTTCATTCCTTTAACCACTTTTAAGAGGTCAGGGTTGTGATATTAATATTCAATAATCTGTTGATATGCAAGTCTTCCATATCATTTAAAACATTTGGCTAGTTTGTTGTGTAAAATATATCCATGACAGCACACAGAGCTGTGTATAAAAAGGCAAGAGGCAAACTGTGGTAAAAACCCCAACTGAAACTAAATTGCAAATGTGCTGTATACATGTCCAAAGAATGCTCTTAAAACCTGAATAATACCGGCATATCCCACGTCTTAATTGGAAAATAACTCATTTGGATAAAGGCAAAATTCGAAATATGTAGACAAAAAAAGTACTAAATAGCATGTTAGTATGGCACTTCTGAAGCTGCCATGCCATTCAAATTAGCAAGACTTTAGAGGTCAAAGGTCAAACTCTGGATTTATAATAGATCCATGTTTTAAACCTGCAGCGTGGTAGAGCGCAGGGCAGTCCTCTTTACTGCTCTGCACCAGTGGAAAACTACCAACCTCACCGACCCTCCAGTGTCAATACACACACATAAAAACATATATGGGGTTCTGACATGATAAAAGGCATAAGAACGAAAACAATATCTGTATTACACACAATTTAAATTATGTTTTTAGGGTCACAGTTCATGCCTGAGCTCTGGGAACAGTAATGACATTTGACATTACACTCAGCATCTACTTACTTGCTTTTTACGGCTTTTGACTGCATCTCATGGTAAAATCAGTAAATAGGAGTTTATTGTGGGTGTCATTATATGATTAAAGTGTTAAATTTTGCTCACAAAGCTATTAAAACATAAAATAGCTGAAGTAGAAAACAAACAAAGCTCTAAAAAAGCATGTAAATTGACAGATTATAATGTCAAAATTAAGTTAATTTCCTCTGACTTTCTAAGAGTTGCTTATTTCTTGTAAGGCACTGGGTTCACTCATCCACTCTGGGCTTCTTAAAATCCTTCAAAGGAAACTATTTGAGACTAACTGTGTATTCACAGCGGACACGGTGTGAGTGCTTCGCGCGGTGTGGTTAAATCCAAAGTCAATGCTAGGATGTGGACAGACGCAAATTCAGGCTGGGTGATACAATGGACGCAAAGGATGTGACGTGATTGACTCACTACTTTGTGAGATGTAAATTTGTATTTGTATTTCACTGCAAACCACGTTAGCAGCTGACTGCCTCTCCTAGCTAATGTAAGCACAACCACAGCTGTTAAGGGTGACTTTTTGCAAGTTTCAGAACGCTCCGAAAATAAACAAGCAACCATATATGAGCGGGTAACGTGACACGAACATTTTTTCACGCTTGGTGTGAACGCACAGTAAAAAATAACTCTTTTGGTTGAGGTGCTCACAGCTCATGTCCACAATGAGATCATAACCTGTGATGAAGGTGGAAAGTGGACACTGTTTTATTTTAAGGGGCCAGAAGCCAAAAAGGTTGAAAACGGCTGCTCCAGTCTACGGCTTCTCATTAAGACAAATAGTAACTTTCATGCCCGATGTTGTTTTTTGCCATCCGCAGAACAAAAACTTCAGTTATTCAGACAGACAGACAAGTGTTAGTACTGGAAACAAAATGTGTTATAATTAAGGTAAAGTGTTAGAGACACGCAGTGAAACATGGTGATTTGTTCCCCCTAGGGTTTGTATTTTATTCATCAGGACTTGATGCATCCAAGTATAGGATCATTCGGTTTTGGCACCTTTAAAGATTTCATTTTCAATTTGAACAACACATTAAAAATCAAAAAGAAACAAAGAAATGACTAAGGCTGTGTGAGTTTTCAAAATAAAATACATACATACATATATTTATATATTTATAAATAAATCAACCAAACCATTTTTAAAAAAAGCAGTTTTGTTCAATGTCGATTGTTTGGTTTGTCTCACAAAAGCAATCCGATAAAATGACCTAAAGTAATAATAAAAAAAAGAAAACATAATAAAAATACACATGAAAACATTAATAGTTTAAACTTTAGCGTCTTTGCTTTTTTTTCCCCTTATAATTATTAACCTTTAAAACTTAAGTTTCTCAAGAGCAGATTTGCTGTAATTTTATAGCATGCATTTAATTTCTGAAATTGTGAGTCACTTAGCTTCTCTTGTACTATTTCATATTTATTTTTATTTTTGTGTTTGGCGTCCTCTTCTTTTCCTTCCCCTCTGCTCCTTCCTTTTTATTTTGTAGAAGTCGTGTTTGGAGTCTTTGTGAACTTTGACCCCTTTTGTTGGCTCTTTTCTGTTAAGGGGTTCAGCTCTCCCATTTACGACCCCCCCAAAAAAGAAAGCGAACAGGGACTGAGAAAAAGACGAGAAGGTTCTATTAAAAGAATAGATATTATTCTACTGTTGACGGTCTGCGTGTGCCTCTGGCGCCATCAGTCGCTGTGCGCTGCAGCTACCAAGAGGACCTTCCCTTGCTGTCAACCTTCAAAACGAACAGATACTAAAAGAGTCTTTTCTTGTCTTACCAACAGCACTTGGTTTAGTTAACTTGTTTTTTTCTTTTTTGCTTCGGTAAAGTCTGTAACTCTTGATTATTAACGTAATAATTTATTTATAAAAGTAATACATATATATATAGTACCTTTGTTAGAGATTACAGATTGGGCTAATTCTTACTGAATCCCAAACTGTAACAATTCACAGTTTTAATGCAAAAAATGAACAAATGAGTCAATAAATAAAAGAGGTGTCTATCTGAGCGGTGGGCTTGCTGAGGGGGAGCTCGACCTGTTGCTCCAACCAACCTCGTGGGGCAAAACCGTCAAACCAAAGGGCTATGAAATCATGAAATCTTTATCTCATCACTGCCCACCCCCCTCTCTCCCACCCTCCCTTTCAGTACCCCTCATAAACAAACCCTACGCAAAAAAATGACAGATGTCACTCTTTTGGGACGCCCTGACCCATTCTCACTGCTCTGCCATTCAATCCAGGAACACAGCAGACTTGTTGAAACTCTCAACAATGGTAATGGAAAAGTCATGCAGCTGAACAAAAAGAACAAATGTCTATAAACATGGAAATCCATCTTCTCCTGGGGGCATACCGCACCCACAGGGTTCCCGTGTCTCCTGGTCTCTCTGCCGGGCCGCCCTGGCCTGTGTTGACTCCCTCATACCGGCGTGGTGCGGCGGTTCGCTGTGTTGGTCTGGCTCGAGTCTTTCAGGTCCTTCTGGATGCAGTTGTGGACTTGCAGGAAGTTGTGGTCCCTCTCAGAGTTGTAGGTGGCGGTGGGCGTGCCAGAGGACTTCAGAGTGTCCCGGGGCAGCGTGTACATGGAGATCTCCGTGGATGGCAGCGCGCTGAAGCCCTTGAGGCCCACTGGCGAGGTGTCGCGGGAGTGTGACGGGTCTGTGGAGCGGGAGGAGGAGCGCGAGCGACGTCTATAGCGGTAGCGGTAGCTGGGGATCCGTGTTATGGCCGAGCCTTGGAGGTAGTCGGCTGCGCGCGCCCCTATTCGGAGCTGTCGATGGCGGTCGATGAACATGTGCACGGCCAAGACGCCAACCATCTCAGCCATGATGAAGGAGAGGGCACCGAAATAGAAGGACCAGCCGTAGGAATAGCTGTTCTTCTTCGAGTCGCTTTTTGAAGGGTCCCCTGCGTTGGCTGATATGTACACGATGATCCCAATGATGTTGCTGAGGCCTGAAGGTGCAGGATGGAGAGGGGTGGATTATGGGTAATGGGTTCATGGGGAAAAGGAGAAAGAAAAGAAGAAAACAAGACAAAATATCAGTCAGGATGAGCTCACAGGCCGAGTTATTCTTAGTTTATGCTTAACTTAATATGCATGATCATACCAAACATGCTCTGATTCATGCACTGTACACAGCGTGCTAATCCTGTCCAACTCTCCATCCAACATGACTGATCTGAGACTCCTAATCTTTGCCCTCGCAGCGACAAACAAGGCGGCTTCAGTTCTTGACGCAGATCATTTAGGACAGTGTATCCACATCCCATCATACATCCATATAAACTCTGACTTGTTAGTTAAGTTACACATGGAGAAATGTTTGACATGGTATATCTGGGAAGATGGATCATAGTGAAAGTGTGTCAGGGACACCATATTTTTAGAGATGAGTCCCAGTGGGTGGCTTTTAGCCCAGCAACAGGATCAAGAGAAAGAAAAGAGGACAAGAGAAGGAAGAATAGAAGAAGTGACTTGTAGCTGAAGAACAAGAGACGACCGGTGCCTTTGGAATTTATGTGGTGACATAATGTTAATCACAAAAGACATGAATAATGACTAGCGCTGCAATGATCAACCAATTAGTTGTCAACTAATTGATGATCGAGTAGTCTGTTTGAGTAATCTATTAAAGAAAAATAGTTACAAATTCCAGCTTATTAAAACCCCTTGACAGGCGTTATAACTGCACGGTAGACATGTTTGCGATCAAACTGCCTCACTAAAAACTTGGCAAAACCCAATTTAATTTTATTTTCATTCAATTGTGTTTTTATTATATTAAACTGATTTGTTGTTGTTTTTTTTGACCATCCATTTTAAACAGATTTTGTTACTAGATTCATTATTGTTTGTATTCATTTAAATGTTTATTTTTTTTTCATTTATTTTGTTTATATTTTGAAGTTAAGACCGAACCATTTTATAAAAACAGATCAAGAAGTGCTGCAACTAACAAATATTTTCACTGATTCAATAATTTGATGATTATTTACTCAATTAATTGATTCAGTGTTTGGTCAATGAATGCCAGAAATGTCAAACAATGTTACCCAAAGTCCAAATATATAAAAATAAAATAATATAAATTTTAACAAAAAATTCTTTACAGATTTTTTGTTAAATTCAGATTTATTTGCATCTGTTTATTTATTTTTTTTTATTACTTTTTGCAAAGGTATTTCTTAATGTGACTGTTAAAGGGTTTAATGTGAATATTTTCTTGTTTCTTTACTCCAGTAAACTGAATCTTTGGATTGTGGACATTTGATGACATAATTTTGGACTTTGGGTAACATTGTTTGACATTTCTGGCATTCATTGACCAAACACTGAATCAATTAATTGAGTAAATAATCATCAAATTATTGAATCAGTGAAAATATTTGTTAGTTGCAGCACTTCTTGAACTTCTTGAAAAAATAGTTCCACCACTTGAGGCTAATGACTGGTCAGTCAATTTTGGATCAAAACTGCTCTAATTTGAGGACAAGGTTGTAGAATGCGATGCTCGTACGTTGAACTGATGCCCCCTTTGCTTATGTTGTGGGTGTTGACTCACCTGCAGACACAAAGAAGATCCCTGCGCTGAGGATGATGTTGTGGCGTGACTTGTAGAACTCACTGGCAGCTATACACAGGCCTCCCATGAAGAGCAGGATGACACTGAGGATGGGGAAGATGCTGGAGGCTCGCACCGCACCTGGAGATCAGCGGAGGACGGAGTGGACAAAAAGATGAGGGAAGGAATGCGATAAGGGAGAATGGGATGGGATTTGGGGTGTCAGCGGGGGAACAAAGAAAAAGTGGAAATGGCAGGATGAGTGTAAAGAAACAAAGAGAGAAAAGCACATTAGAATCCATTTCAGCATCTGCTCCTTGTGTGTGAGCACATCCTAATCAACACCCCATCAGGCCTGTGAAAGACTCCATCAACACTGTCTAGTGAGTGTGTATCCCCACAGTGAGCCTGTTACCCAACCTTATGTAATCACACCGCTTGACTCACCCTCCCTCTCTCTCCGTACACTTCTCCGCAGACCACAGAGCTAAGCGGCTGCTTTGTGTAGCATCATGTGAACGGCAGTAAACAGAAGTGCTACGGGGCTCTGGCATGTATATCAGCCAGGCCGCAGTGCAGAGGGATGCAGCCTGCGTCCTTGAAGCAAAACAGCGTCCTTGCAGCTAATTATCCAGAAGCACAAAACTGGAAGAGGGATATATTACTTTTGAGGTCAAGCCAGGGTCAGGAAGGAGCTGCGCTCTCAGGTGTCAGGTACTCATGCTGGAGTTTGAGACAGTTGTTGTTTGTGTCCAACAATGATGAAGTCTCCCAAACCTGTCCATCTTGCAGCCATCCTTTCATATTCGTCCTCCCTCTCTCCCCTGTTTAACATGCACACTTAAACTTTCATCAGGCTGGTTAAATTTTCACCACTTCACCTCATCTCCCCACGTGGCTGCCGCCTCAGCACTTTCCCAGCTTCTCCCCAAAGTGCTGACGCCGAGCTGGGTGGCTTTGCGCTGAACTCGGCCGCCTGCACCTCCACAGGGACCCTGTGGTGCTCCTGGCGGCCCATCTGCCTGCCTACCTGCTGCCATTCATTGCTCCCATCCCCCTCACGAGCTCCTCTCTGACATCCATTCACTTATCCTCTCCCCCCGCCCTCAGCACCCTGAGGCTTTGTGGTGCCTGGCCCGGCTCAGTGGGAAAGCCACCCTTAGCCCACAGGCTGATAGGCAGCAGTCAACAGCTGCAGTGGAGGGGAGCGCCAAGCGGTGGCCACGGCTGGCTGGATTATCGCTCACTGGGCTCGCTACACTAGCCACAGCAAGACCAGTTCCTGCTGAGGTTCTGTGTGCTGCTTTATACTGTATGTGCTGCATGCTCCAGACACCATGGCTGGACAATATGGCCCTAAAACAATACCATGATATTTCAGGGTAGTTTTGCAATGAAGATATTCTTGGCAAAATGATAAAATACTGAAAATATTTTACTATTAATTTCAAAAACAACAGCTGCAAGAAAATTAGTGTTGTAGTTTTATATGTCAACATGAAATTAAGTTTGCCTATTAATATTCAGTAAATACTAAACAAATTATCTCTAATTTTTTAGTTTATAAAGGATAGCAGAAACTAAAAAACTATACAATATAAATAGTACGGCAACATAAAATTAAACAAAACTTGCACATCTTAATAGCTGCCAAATACCTTAAAATATAACTTAAATGTACCTTTGAAGTAACAATTTCACTTTTAGCCATGTTTGTTGTTGCCATGTGTAATAGTCTGATTATGTCAAGGGAAAATATTGCCATCATGATATGAATTCTATCAAAAATTATACCAGTATTATCATATATGATATATGATATATAGCACACCCCTACCAGACACACAGATATTATTTCCCAAAATAATTCTCTAAAAGTTGTTTGTTTTCCAGACATCCATGGTTTCCAATGAGAAGGCGAACACATTGCATGCGGTGTGTGTGTGTGGGTGTGTGTGTGTGTGTGTGTGTATGTGTGTGTGTGTGTGTGTGTGTGCACACAGTAGTTAAGATGATTGTCCATTAAGCTGGAAAAGTGGTACATAAGTGCGTTTAACCAGCTTGGCATGGCTTCAGCTCCCCATCTATGCTGTTGTGAAAGCCACCAGACTCCATTGACAAAAACAGCAATTTTAGCTCGCTGAACACAGGAGCCAATGATCAACTGCTGCTTTGATCAGTTGCTAGTCTGTGTATCATGTAACTTCATGAATCTGACCCTCTTAAATGCCATAGGCATCCAATCACACAAACACAAGAACTGTTTTAGGCAGTACATCAGCAGCTGCTGTGTTTGACAGTGTTAAATCACTATTTTTCTCAATGGAGTCTGGCTTTGTTGAGAGCAATATAACGGCTTAATTTTCCTGTGTGAAGTTATTGTCTGACATTAAGGTAAAGCAGTGAAAATACTCTTAATTTAGCATCCACTTAAACTGATTGTTTTAGATGGGACTTTTTTAGGGGGCTAAAATACATAATGTTTTGCTTATCCTTCGACAACAGTAGATCCATCCATAAAGGGAGTGATTTTGGTGAAAAGAAGAAGCAAAGACATTTGTTTGATCAAGAAGTCAGATATAGATATCGACCAGTTAGCATCATCCACCTCTAACATTGTGTTATTTAGTATTGGCTTCTATTACGATTGTAATGTATTCTTTATCATGTGTTATTCAATGAATATTCTAGTGTTGCTGGATGATCTAAATGCAGTATTAAAGGCATCAGGGAATAAAGGCTACAGAGAATCTCCTGGAGAAAGAACATTATATTCGTGTGTGTGTGGAAAATGCATCCATTCGGATTGCAGACTGTTTGTTTTTGGGCTAGTGTGAAATGGTGTTGAAGATGGTGATGTCAATCAGTTTTTTTAACATTTGGTTATTTGGTATTTCAACAGCTACTGACCAGATTGTCATGAAACTTCAGATGGTTATTTGCGTTCCCCTGAGACAGAGGACTAATGATTTTGGTGACACTGTGACCTTTCTTCAGTGTGACCATCAGGCCAAAAAAATTCACTTGCACACGAGAAGTATTAAAAATCTAATTGGGAGATAAACATAAAATATACCCAGCACATTCCCAAAAGAATAAGACCCTTGATGATTTATTTTCTATTAGGCACGTTGCCATGACATTTGCTTAACATCTTACTTAATGGACCCAAATGGATAAATATATTCAGCGCTAATGATCCTATTGCCATCAATTTTTTACCGCAAACACTGGTAAGGATCATGAGAAATAAATAATCTACGTCATGACCATTCTGTCCAACACGTTAGTAATTTGAAGTATAACAAACAAAGCCCTTCCCTTATATTTGTGGCTTGTTGTATTCAAAATAAAAGCTCTCTTTGTATTTATTTATGCTTAAATAAAGGCTGTCTTATTCACAAATTGAGCTAAATGTGACCTAGAGGTCCACAGTGTTACAGAAATGCTTTTTATTTCTCCTCTAAAATGGCAATTTTTAATTAATTAAGAATTTGTTTTCCTGTGAATGCAATATCTTAAAAGAGTCAAAGGTCATTTTGTGATCTCATCTGTCTCATTCTTGTGAACACGATATCTCTTGAACACCTTGAACGAATGCCTTCAAATTTGGCACAAACGTCAACCGTTACTCAACAATCGTAAAACATGTTTTTGGCCACAACTCCTGAATTTTTATGGTAATTATGACAAAACTTCACACAATTGTCAAGAAGGATATAATGAGGAAGTTATGACATTTTATATCCAAAGGGTCAAAGGTCAACTATGCAACTTCGTTGGCCCGCTAAGGAATACAACTGTTGGTGGTCTTTTTTTTAATCCCCCTTTTTAATTTGACCTATTTATTAATAGATTAATTCATTTTTATAATCCTTCCTGTCTTTGTTGTCCTAATAGAATTGACCCTTGTGTGACTTTAGACTTTTATTTTCTAGTGTTTCCATGTAACTGACCTGAAATGTGGTCAATGGACAGCCGTTAGCAATTATTGTAATTATTGATATATAAATAACCTTTTCTATCTTAACATTTGTGTATCTTTATAAAAACCATAAAACAATCAGCAGACTGAAGCTGTCTGTTTCTGTAAGAGCAAGATGAAGAACGTTTTGCATCATCAGCGAGCGTCTTTATGAATGTGGTTTTGACCCGACACCTTAATGTCTCTGCTCCCTGTCCCACCTGTGTTCACCATGTCATCACTCAACATCGTGATCATCACTTTCTCTAACCTTGACTGAAACCGTCCGGCGACTGAGCTGCAATCTGTGTGATGTAGCAGACTTTAATGTGGTTATTCACCATCCTCCATCTTTCTGTCTCTGTCTGCTGCACACAGTCATCTTGCCGTCATTGTCACCCGGCAAATCTCATCTTTTCTTTCTCTCTCTCTCTCACTTAATTCGCACTCAGTCAAAGCACAGACAATTTGAAAGATAAAGTGTATCCCCCCCCCCCCTCTTTCTGCGTTCAGCCCCCCTCTCCCACTTGTCTCCTTGTGTGACCAGAGGGGATTGTGGGGTTTAGGGTTACTGGTGAGGTAAGTTGATTAAATATTAAGTTGTCCTGAGAGTTGACCCTGCTCCTGTGTCCTGCTCTAAATGCATCACTCTTCCTAAATTCCCCACGTCTGTGCCTCCATCCCTCTATCCTGTTAACCCTGAAGATATTGACACGGCCGTTCACAGCACATTACCTGGGAGAGGGCACGGGGCTCTTTTTCATCCATCAGCTTCATTTGCAGAGACGTAAGAGGGATAGAGGGCCAGACCAAATTTATTGATTGTTGACAGAGGGGCTGTTTAATAATGCTGGATCTCAAGGTGACACCAAAGTTTAAGAAGCCTCAGAGAGGCTCTGATGCAGGCGAATGTGGAGAGAAAAGGGAATAAGCCGTTACTTATGGGCATTGTTTTATTCATTTAATCTGATCTCATTATGGCATTAATTGAGACAAAAATATCATTGGCAACATGCTTATTTTATCAGTTTTGGTCCAAACTAACAGCTGTCTGTTTTAGTTTTTAAAGCTGTTAAGCTAAGCTTTTAAAATGTTACACAGCCTTCTGCAGTAGCCGACTTAATTTAAATATTTGTGGCTCTGATCGAAATTATCTCGCTAGAGGCTGCTTTACATAGAAGCAAACAGAATCCTTGTCATATTTGTTGTGAAACTCCAAACCATAAAACCTCCTCGGTCATATGTTCCTATCCTCTAATACAACCCAAAAGAGCATTTTCTAAATGTTCACTATTCTGTTATCTTTTGGTAGATGACAGAATAGCTTGTATATACATGACCCTTTATGGTCGCAGTTTTAAACTTATTACACAACATTGTTGTTACACTAAAACTATGTGGTTAGGTTCAGAGTAAAGGTCATAATTAATATTATTATTATTTACTACAATCTTATAATACTGTGCATATCTCAGGTGCTGTACTATATTAGGCTTTTAAAATAACTTATCGTTTACAATGTCTCCTGAAAGAAAGTCCTGTATTTGTTTGATCCATTCATCTCCTCTGTCCTGTTTGTACTACATCACCCAACACAGCATTCAGCATAGCTCGGTCTTACTTAAAGATTTTCGGACTGTGATACAAATGTTTGAAAAGATTTTGTTACCTTTAAGCTTATATGGCTTGTACTGCTTGACTTGGTAAACGTAGTTTGGCAGATGGTAACCTTGTAGGTGCACTGTTTTTGAATGTTATCACTCTGTAAATGGCAGTTATAAATGGTTATCAGCCTCATCAGTTAAATCAGACCTGCTATACATACTAGCAGGTAAGGAAGGCCTTTGTTTGTCCATTAAATGTTATCAGTTGTCATTGTGAATAGTTTGTTAGGTTTCAATGTAGTTATGCCACAACTATGTGGTTTGGTTAAGGAAAAAGATCTTGGTTTAGGTTAATATTATTATGATCGTAATGTTACATAATGTAACGTGACATGACAAACTGACAAACAGCAGTCTGGGTGACAGTCCTGTGTTTGTTTGACCCATCCACCAACCTGACTTCCTCCATGTGCAGACTTTGTCAGTTTCCATGCTAACATTACGTCACCTGACTTACTCTTTGTCTTGTGTCATGATTGCTACAGTGACTCTGGCATATCTATGAGTCTGATAACAACTATTAACATTCAAATTGGGTGGTAGCGTTCTCCTTAATTTCCTGAATTGTGTTATATTCTGTCATAAAGGTCAATGTCCAAAATACTTAAAAAAATGCTATTTATATCAATAGTTTCTCCCTCCACTAAATGGAGGTGCTGGATTATCCTGCCCCAAACAGTTAACACCCGTCCCCCCAAAAAGAATACATGTCTGTGGAAACACAACAATTTTAGTAAAACTTGATGACAAAGCACAAAGTGCTGACTACTGGCACGTTTAGCGCAACAAAGTCATAAATCATAATGTATCAGCACATATTATTTGAACTCTTCTTCAAACCACATTAAATTCAAAGATATAAGAACTGTGTATGGCAGCTGGTCTCTACAGAACGAGTGCCTCAGGTTTGGAGAGCTTCTGAGAAATCTTGAAAGCAGTGATGAGATTTGTGAAGTCGTGAGTTTTCCGGGGCAAAAGGATCCGACTCATTTGCGTGGCCTCAAGGGTCGGCTGGCCCTGCAGTGCTTCTCTGCTCCTATGTATTCTCTGCATCAACATCCATGTTCTAGCAGCACACTGAAAAGTGCAGTGGCCTTCTCAGTGACCTCCCAGCATGCACTGTGCCTTGCCCAGGATCGTCTTTGCTCTATCTCAGAAGAAAATGCTGCAGATTTCTAATGTCGGGGTGTAGTTTGCATAATACTGAGTGTGTCTTATGGCGTACGTGTGAAGCTCAGACGACCGTGTGTCCGGGCTGCTTGTTGTCAGGCCGACGATAGGAATTGTTGGAGGGAGACGGGACAAAAACTACAACCCAGAGGCACTGAGGCTGCTTCTATCTGAGAGGCCACCTATTTAAAATCAAATCCCTCCTCAACACTTTCTGGAGGTTTCACTTCTTCACTTTCCATCTTTTAAGGATCGGCTGTCAGAGTTTTGGATCCTGCCTGGAGGGATGTTTAAGCACAGCAGCACCCTGGGGGGAGGCAGGCAGAGAGACTGACAGGCTGACAGATAGACAGGGACTAGTCTCTGCTGTCTCTGCAGGTCCATGATGCACCGTGCTTAACAGCACAGGGTGAGACAAATACATTGATTTGTTGATATATCGAGCGCATATTGACTTTTTAATAAACATCAGCTATTAGCTGATGAAATGTCAGCCACCTCTGACATAATGACAGTCAGAAAATAAACCCTGCCGTGAAAAATGATTTTTTTTTGTTCATTTCACTCATTTTAGCAGCTCATTATGACTTAGAAGCTGAAATAAGTGAAAGGCAATGCAAATTAAATGTTAAAAAATGAATGAGGTCTTCTTTTCTGCAACAAAATTATTAAAACTGTATAATTTCATGTGTTTTTATGCATGTGGTAAATTAATAGATACAGGACCTTTAGGCTTCTTTAAGTATGTGACTTGATAACTATTATTATTATTATTATTATTATGATCCTTGTAAATTATTTAAAAAAATACATAGTCACACTTAGACCAGATTTGGCATACTACATCTTTTAGTATATTATTATACGTTTACTTATGTTTAAACTATATATTAGTATTCAGCTTATTTATTGAAGTAAAGGTAGCAATACAACAATGCAAAAATTCTCCATAAAGTTAAGTCCATAGTTCAGATGTTTTAGCAGCAAAAATAGCTTAAACTTGGTGTAGGCAGTTCTCTGGAAAATACAAAAGAACAATAGAAAAAAACAAACCAAAGCACATCCCAGCTGCTGGCAGCTCTTCCCTCTCTGTTCTAAGTTGCTCCCACCAGAAGAGTGAGGCCATGTGCATACAGTAACATGTATGAGTACTCATTGATATCAATCATCCCAATCATGATGTTATTCTGATGCTGATATATAAACATGATCATAACTTGAATTAGCCACAGCCATGAACCTTTGACTCTGGTAAGCAAAAGGCTACGCTATTAGCAACATTTTCTCTCCATCTCTGAAATGTGTAATCGATGCTGACAAGTTTTATTGTGTTTATTGTCAAACTCTCTTTTAGAGTCTCTCTTTGATAAGTTCAGTTATTTTTTGAGTTGCTTTGAAATGTAAGCAGTTTCTGCCAATGCAGAGCTTTGAACTGCAACTTGTTCTGCAATATTTTCCATAACAGAATTTAGTTTTCCCCATTTTAAGGGACATGCACGCAAATTTACAAATGCGCATCTGCTTTTGCAGAACAGCCAACAGAAATGATCTAATCTCTGAAATGACCTGTGATTGGCCAAAGTTTCCTGTCTGGGCTGGAAGTTTCTACAGCCTGAAAACAAAAGTAAAAAGAACTTTTTCGTAAAAGAACTTTTTCTGCAGGAACTTTAATCATTAATATATATGACATCATTAGACTGGTAATACTGATGCATCATATGCGTAAGCAGTATTTTACCATTGTAGCTGATGGAGATGGAGCACGTTTTAACTGCTTCATATAACTAACTGCCACTTTAGGGCTTAAAGGTTGTTTTAAAGCATTCATATGGTGCAACTTTAGTGATTTCATTAACGGTATGTATGTCACAACTTGACAGCGTATAGAGAAGTGCCAGTAAAAAGCGATGATCTCAGCCAGGGTGACATTATTTAGTAAGTAAGGGCTGCTGGGACGGCTACAGTCCTGAGGAGGAGCAGTGGCAACGCTTCTTCTGTGTGGTTAAAACGCTGTCAATCTCCGGCTGCTGGAAAACAACGACCCCGTCCAAATGAAAGCTTTGACCTCAGTGCTAATAGCCAATGACAGCGGCGACCTCCGCAGTGTCTTGTGTTTCTGAGGCCCTCGCCACGGCCCACATGAAAGGATGTCTCCAGGGAGCCCTGTGATTAGCACTGAGGTCGCCGTTTTGATTTGAGTCGAGGTCAAAATCACAGAAAGCAACGCATCTTCTGTTTCTTTCCCCCACATGACACACACATCCATGTGACACCCACATTCGTGTTAAAAATTGTTTCTGGGGATGAACACCAGCTCTGCGCTCTGGTATTATTGGCTGGTTACACAGTTCACTGTGTTTTAAAATGCTTTGTGGTGGTTTATTTTGAATGTAGAGCTACATCAGATCACTGGCCGTTTGCTAAACTGATTTCCAGAGCTGCAACTGTCTGATCATAGTGTGGCAACTGTAACTCAGCCAGCCTGTCAATTTGACTTTCTCCACATACTGAAAATGTATTTGGGCTCTACTGAATGCGACACCTGGTATCTCATGAGTTTAGAGGGTCGTATCTTTTATTTAGCCTTTCAAAACCAAAAATACAAGAATAAAAGTGTGAGGAATAGTAATCTTATGTTGAGGGCTGTTATGTTACAAACTGCCTCCTATGAGCACTTACACAGAATTATGGGAATTCCTTTTACAACAGAATAGGGAAACTTAAACCAAGATGAACCTGCTGGATCCAAAATCATCTGCAGTGCACCTTGTTCGACTGGCTGGGGTGGGGTGGGAGAAAGTAAAAAATAGTTTCCTCCATTATTCATTATTATTATTATTATTATTATTATTATTATGTCTTCTTTTGTCACTCTTAGGAGCAAGTGAGTGATGTATGTAAAAGTGTTGATACCGCTGTTTCTATTGTCTGAAGGAAACAATAAAAATCAAAATTGAAAAAGAAAAAAAACAGGATGTTATCAACTAACTATCTAACTACCTTATTTACTCATTTATTTTTTGTAAGTTACAGGTCATGTGTTCAAATAATGTTAACAGCTTTGTATCATGCTCTCTATGCCCCTTTCTGACTCCTTACAGACACTTTACACCTCCATTGCCATTCTCTACCTGTCCACCAGATGTCCTCCTTCCTGTCTAAGTCACCTGATCCTTCCCGCCCACCTGCACACCTGCTCCCACTTTTCCTCATCAGACCTGCAGATATTTAGGCAGCCTCACATGATCAGAGCTGCTTTTTGCTCTCTAGCCTCTACAGCCTGAGATTTGGACTTTTGGGCTACCCCTCTGGTTTTAACCCTTGCCTGCCTCATTATTTTGTAAGCTTATGTTCCTCCATTTTTACAGTACATTCCTGACTTGTCTCAGTCTGCCTGCATTGTCTGTGTTTGGGTCATTTCTCGGTTGCCCTTCTAACACCAGTTGTGACACTTTGTTGGATTTGGGGAAGTTTTCATTTTATTTTATTTTTTACTTTCCAGCAACTCCTGCCAAATAATTGTGCTGGACAGTGTTTACCAGCCGGTCAATAATTCTGCATTCTCAAATATTTTTTCTCTTGTAAAAGAAAAAACTACAATTTGAAAATATTACGGTATAAACTGAACCACTGTGTTGTCTCTTCAAATATATTTTCCTACAGGAAGCATCCAGTCCATTCAAAGGTTAATTTTTAGACAAATAACATAACATTTTTAAATGTAATACAAGTATTTATGATGCAAATACTGTGGCTAACTATAGATCTACCCCAAAACACACAAACCATGCTTCTCCTTTACTTTCATGTCTTCTTTTTCTATGTGATCTTTTAGCATGTGTGTAGGAACCAAATGCATTTGTAAGACTCTTGTCAGGATTCTCATGCAGAAATAAGTCAACTCAGAGGGTTTCTTAAGGAACCTAGCGACAGCTGATTAAAATCTGTAAGCAGCAGCAGAAAAAATACTCATTTGTAAGATGAGAAGTCTGCTTTTGTTTACTTCTGTGTAAAATCTGAGACCCATCATTTCTATTATTATTGTGAATTTTGATAATATATTTGCCACCGCTGTCGGTGCAGTCTGCAGTGATGAAGTATTCAGATGCCCTACTTTGTCCAAGTAAAACTACCATACTGTTAAAATACTGTTACAAGTAAAAGTAAATGTAAAAGCAAAATTTAAATGTTACTTGAGTAAAAACATAAGGAAGGAAATGTATTTAAAGTAAATGTACTTGATCTAGAAAAAATATATATAACGGTGTGTATAAAAATGATACTACCGTAGAGTATGTAATTCGATTATTATTACTTTACATTTGAGTTGTAGCTGGTTGAATTTTTTTTTGTATCTGATTCAACTCATGATTATATCCATCAAGGATTAACCTGCTGATTTATTATCTGCTCTATTAATTGATTATTTGATTTCTTAAAATTTAACAAAATAGTAAGAAATTCTATCCCAAAAAAACAGTGACACCTCAAAATGTTTGTTTTATTCAACCAACAGTCCAAATCTTGCATTTTTAATAATACATCGCAATTATTAAAAGGAAAATCTTCCAACATCTTCACATTTGTGAAGCTGAAACCATGAAATTATCAAATTGGTTACCAGTTAATTGTCTGCCAATCCAATAAGCTAGTTTTAAATAGTTTCAGTTGTCATTGTATATGTTTAGTGCACAAAAGTCTTTTTCATAAAGAACTTTACCTGCTTTACCTTACCATTTGCATCTTGACTGTAAAGCTCATTGCATCCCAGTGAAGTTCATTTACAGTATAAAAAACAGGAAAAGTACCAAAGTTTGATTCAAATGAAACTGAATCTTCAAAGGCAAAGAAAAAAATTTTCAGTTTTTCTCAAACTCTGTAACTGATTTCTTTTTCTTTTGTTTGCCTCGTGATGATTGGCACTTTTCTATTTACCACCACCATCACTGGTTGTTCCTGTCAGGAAACCGGAATGAGAACTGGCACACAAGTTTACTTTCCCCCAGATGGAGGAAATCTCATCTACTTTGATATTATTGAGCAAGAACACTGAATATTGTCACTATTTGGCTTCTTTGATCCTTTATATACAAAAGAGGCGAGGAGGTACCCTGATTTTGTAATTTAAGAGGAGTATTGGAATCAAAGTCATAATCTCGATGTTGCAATAAAGTTACAGCTTTAGTGATTTTGTCCAAAGTCACAATTCTTCGAACAAAATCACTAAAAATACACATATAAATGTGATTACTGAAACCAACTGGCTGCAACAGTGATGTGTTAGGTGTGTTCTTTTAAGTGGCTTTGTCCTCTAAAGTGCTTTTTCTCAGGCGAGCGTAATTTTAAAATTCTTTACAATGGCATGTGTATTTACAAAATGCTCCAAACGCCTGCAGCATAATGAATCACTGAGCGTCGATGCCGCATGCTTGGCCTTTTTTTCCTGAGCGCCGAGAGGTGAAAAATTTTCAACTTTAAGTGCAAAGCTGCAATCGTCCCTGTCAATGTGGACCCCTCATCCAGTCAGTCCATTATTATTATCATAATGATAAAAAAAATAACGATCATGAATCATCATCAATGATGATAATAATAACGATAATGATAATAATGATGATGATACTACTACTACTAATAAAATAATAATAACTATATTATTATTATTATTATTATTATTATTATCATAGTTATTATTTAAATATTGCCTTGCTATACCCTGTAAAAAACAAAACTTTTCATTAAACACTTTTCCTACAGATTAAACAAACACTATAAGGTTTTAATTAGCGGGTTTTGGGGGTGCTGCTAGGTGGATTTTGTTCCCTTTGGACATAGCCAGGCTAGCTGCTTCCCCCTGCTTCCAGTCTTTATGCTAAGCTAAGCTAACATGCCGCTGGTGGTGAAACAGACATACAGTATAAAAGAGTGTTATCTCGTCTGACTCTTTACAAGTAAGTGAATGAGCATATTTCCCAAACATTGAGTAAGACTAGCTG
Source organism: Plectropomus leopardus (assembly GCF_008729295.1). Lineage (NCBI taxonomy): Eukaryota > Metazoa > Chordata > Actinopteri > Perciformes > Serranidae > Plectropomus > Plectropomus leopardus. The sequence goes on along the minus strand of NC_056479.1, from coordinate 8,056,280 downwards.
CATTTTGTGTCTTTACAGGCGGCGTCTCCACTGCCTGGCCTGTTGGTGGCTGCATGGGGGCATGAGGAGCTGTAGTAATGAGTGATGGAGACTGGTATGCCCCGCCCCGTCCCTGTCGTCCTGCCAGCCTGCGTGCCAACCTGCTCCCAGAGACACAGGGTGAGAGCGGATACTGTGTGTACTGTATTGATTGGCACGGCTGCAGCTCGGGCTGGTGTCCGAGCGCTGGCACTCTTCAGCGCTGGCTGACAAACAACTTAATGAGACTCAACACCCATGCAGGCCCCGTGGCTGGCTCTCTGCAGCAGCTCGTCCTCCTCAGTGCCACTGTGGCTTCACTCATGTAACCTGAGTAACAAATGGTAAATAATCTGAGTGCTCAATTTCATGCACTAAAGCCAAGACTCACACTGTCTCACTGCTTACATTTACTACTTGCTTTAGTATTAGCATAAAAATACACTTAAACTACTGAAAGTAAAGGCATTATGCAAAAAGCCTCTTTTCAGAGAATATTATATTACTGGATTGTTATTATGTGTACATTACTTCAGTGTTGCAACTAGTAAAGATGGAGCTAATTTGAATTATTTCATTTACAGATAGGTAACTTAATAATACAATTATACGTAACTTATAAGTTGATTATGTTTCAATAATCAAATCTGATTTTATTTCTTTCAAAAACAGGGGGGGAAGGCAACCAGCATTCTTTTCCCCCAGTGACATAATTTAAAATATAAAATTAATATAATTATAAATACAGTTTTCAGGACACATTTCCCTTTTTTTGGATAATTTTCTAACAATCCCTCTTCTTTAAAACTAAACTAAATTGACTAACTATTAACATTTTTTTAGGTAAACCTTGCATTCATCTCAATCTTCCGAAAGCCATATCACAAGAACACCCTTAGGGTATTTTTTTCAACCTTGGCACACATTTTCGAGTGGATTCAAGGATAAGATGAGTGGAATTTGGTGTTTAAAGATCAAGGTCACTTTGACCTTGCATCCATTTCATTTTTGTGAGCACAATATCTGAGGATGGCCTTGAAGGAATTCCCTTAAATTCAACACAAATGTTCACTTGGACTCAAGAATGAATTGATCAGTATGGTGGTCGAAGGTCAAAGGTCAAGGTCAAAGTGACCCCATAAAAAATGTTTTTGGCCATAAGTGAAAAATTCATACACTGAAATTTCACACAAATATCTTATAGGCTACAATGATGCTCTGAGATTTTATATCCAAGAGGTCAAAGGTCAACTGTGACATCATAATGGTCTGCAGAAACTCTTTCCTGGCTATTAGAGGAGAGAGATTGTTTAGTGTTTGCATGGGTGTCCAAACTTTTTTGAATGGGCTCCAGAGTAGATAATGTAAAATTACAGAGGGGCCAGCTGCCTCTCCAGCAGGTCACGCTCCAGGCTGGACTTGGACATGACTGGGTTTGGGTAAAAATGTTAGGGTGAACCAATCAGAGGTACAGTAAGACAGAGAAGGGCACGTCATGTCAACTCAGTCCAAAATCAAAATAAAACAGAACAAACTTTAGTGAGAGTGTGAAGGGTAAACACAGGCAATACACATAAACATAACTAAGTACAAGTACACTCACAAATGGTGACACTCCACACATGTGCTGTACATGTGAATAAACATACACTCTGTCCTCTTTACAAAGGCATCTCTCTGCAGCACTCCCTTCTCTCTGTCTTTCTGACTTTCTCTCCCTCTCTCTTTCATTGACAGGGTTGAGAGGAAATTAGCATTGGCTCTTAATCAGCCTCCCCCAGCCCAGAATGTGCTGATGTGCAGGACAGGGTCATGCTAATCAGGTGCCTCAGCTCCCAGGCACATTGATTTAATACTACAAACGCTTATTAATCCCCTCCACACCTCCTCCTCCTCTTCCTCAATACTGAGCCCTTGCATCGTCCTCATCCTGACCAAGAGGCTTGTTGCCCCTCAACCCCAACTCTCGCCCCTCCCAGCCTCCCCTCCTTATAAAACCTGGCATCAAACATTGCAGATAAAACACACGGAGTGGCTGCCGAGCGTGTTAAAATGTGTGAAACAATGTGCATAAACAACGGAAATTAGCTTTGGTGGCTAAATTCAAAATTTGCAAGAATGCTTACGCAGCGTTCAGCCTGCATCTGAAAGCTTATGCATCTTGACAACACACCTCGCAGGCAGAACGCAATTTGACTTTGAATTGATTAGCAAATAAATGCAAAGTCTCACTTGCTGGCATTTATAAACTAGACTGAGAATGAAAGCCGAGATGTTCAGATTTGACGTTTTAAAGACACCTCTGGGAATTCATTAATGAGTCATTTTGTATCCAAATGTTTGTATTTACACTTAGTTATGTTGTCATGATATCTACTTTTTGGCTGTTTAGTTCTTTATCTTTTTTCTCATTATTTCTGTTGACAATCCATTTGTGTTTTTTGAAAAGCATGTAAACATTTTCTACAACTAAACATGTTGTACTCCCAAATGCAAGTGAACCTGAAAATGAACAAAATATGGGACCTATTGAGACCCAGATGTGTAGTAGGATTCACCGGCAGCTGAATTATCTGCAGATGTCACTTCTTCAAAACAAAAAGACCCAGTGGTTTACAGCAATAAAACAATAAATGAAACAGTTTGGTGTTAAGGTAAATCAATGTTGTTTTTTTAGGCTTTCATTGTGGAGGGGCTGCTAACTATGTTGGGTGACGCATTCATTCACATTGGGCTACTGTAGGTGCGACATGGCCACTTCCGTAGACGAGGACCAGCTCCCCATGTAGATATAAATGGCTCATTTTAAGGTATCAAAAATGCAACAATTAACATTTCAGGTGATTATACACTAAAGAAAACAAACTTATTATTTTCCAATTTTGCCAATCTATCCCCCTAAATCCTACACACTGGACCTTGGGTAATTTTAAATTTTTTTTTTTTTTTTACAAAAAAAGTGCAACCATTGAACTGATTCCAACTTATCAAATATCAGTTTTTACTGTTTTCTTTAGTCCTTTTAGGTAGTAAAAATAGTATATTTAAGACAAGGTTAATTTAAAGGAAAAAAGTTCCCTTAAAGAAGAAAAAAAAACACCTAACAGAATAATTAATAAAATTAAGAATATTTGTTGCTGTCCTAGATGAGAATGAGAGAATTATTATGTGGTGTTGTTTTTCTGTAAAAGCTTTCAGCATGTTTCACAAAGTTTTAGATTCAGGTTGAAGACAGCACTTTTTTTTCTGCAAGTGCTTAAATTGCTGGTTGAGCCAATCCACTCAAAGCGTACAAAATTCAAGGCAACAGTATTTCACTTCCAGAGTTCCTTTAAAAACATCAAAATCCCGCAACTAAAGACCTCTCCAGCCTTAAAGTCAATGCAGATTTCGTTAAAGAACTTTATCCTGAACTGAAAAACATGTCACAATCTGAAATGATCAAAAGCATCACAGAAAGTAAAGTAAAGGGCCGTGAAAAGAGTGTTTGCTGGCAGAGTCGGAGCAGAGGGATACTAACACAAAGAGGGAATTTTGTACATAAAAGACTGACACTTTGGAGCGTACCCACTTGATTTGTCTAACTTGTGTTTTTTTGATATTTGTGGGAGCTGCAGGATGCTCTCAAACAAACCGAAATCAAAGACAAAAGTGATTCAAACTTCCCCATCACAAATGATAAATCTCTCCATTTTAGTCTCTGTGTTCATCATGGAAGACGGCTAAAGATCTAAAATCTGCAAGCACAAACAAACCACAGCCTGACAATGTAAACATGTGCACAGTGGTGATGTAACTAACAGTGTAGTATTAGCACTTTCACTAAAGTAAAGGATCTGAATACTTCTTCCACCTCTGGATGAACATGCATGTGTGGCATCTCACTGAGTACTGCTCTGTCATATTAACACAACATCACACACACACACACACACACACACACACACACACACACACACACACACACACACACAGACAGTTGGGTCAGTGGAACACAGTTAAAGAGCTCCCTCACACTGAAATCTCTTCACATGACAGGCCCGCTCAGACAATTAAAGTTCCCTCCACAGAACACATTTCAATTACTGTAATTACCCTCTCACTCCACTGCTGATGTCCCCACAGATCACGGCTGACCGTCTGCGTGACAGCCAGGGCGTAGAGTGGCCAACATCAGCAAGGCAGTGAATACCACACTGAGCTGCCCTCGCACAGGTTTCATCTTTGGCTACATCAAGATAACGATTACAAACCTGATAAACTGATACACTGCTCAACATTGATATCACAGATATTTACTCATACGTCCTTTTGTAACTTTTTAACTGATCAAACTAGACTTAGACTGTACACACACACACACGTGCACAGGCACAGTGACAGAACTGCAACGCCTGAGCACATTGAATAAATTTCTTTAAAAAATGAGAAGACGGAAACCTATAACAAAGAAATACCCCCAAATAAGCATGAAATACATTACAAAGTACAAGAAAATTACCTGAAAATTAGCAAAAAAACCAAAAAAGAAACAGCAAAATTACAAAAATGCTTGATAATTATGTTTTTTTCTGGACATTTCTTCTAATTTTCTTTAAATCTCTAAATCTACTAATTTCTTACAAATTGCGGGACATTTCATGCAAAGATGCTAACTGCCTTTTTTCTCCATGTTTTTGAAAGAAATTAAACAAATTTACTTGGCGCTCAAAATACCTGTGAAAGACATCTGATATTGCGTAGAACGTATTTCCTTCACCATAAAGCCAATTCTTTAAAGATATTTTAAAAATCTGCATCAGTTATATACATGTATAGCTAAAACTTGTGTTCCTCACTGGCCTTGTTGGCATATGGATACATTTGTTGCCGTGTTACCACCAACTGATGATCGGCAGAATAGCCTGAAAGGATGGTGGCCATATGCTTGGTACAAAACAAAATGGGGACCCTTGCTTGAAAACAGTCCTCCATAGTGCTATAGTGCTTAAAAACTCCACAGGATACCTTTTTCAGTAGATCAGTATCATCCACATATAGCAGCACACTGGGGGGGTTAACAACAACACCTTGAGACTGAATGGCACAAAAAATACTCTAAACATCTTTTACAGTGCAGACAAACCAAAGAGTAAATCAAAAACTGAAATTATGAACATTTTGGTGCGGCTCTGAATCACTTGACGGATAATTTCACTTTTGTTAACTTTGCTAAAAAGGGCATTTGGCCTTGGCGGAGATCTGTGCTCTAAATGAGTACATTTACTCTATTACTGTACTTAAGTGTTTAGATTTTTTACATCTTTATACTCATAGCTATAGCTAATATAGCTATACTATAGTATGTTATACCACTATACTGTGCTGTACTGTACTGCACTATACTATACTATACTGGGCCTATTCTATACCATACTATATTACTCTATAATATTCTACTATACTCTACTATATTATTTAATCTGTAGTTACATATATTGCACTATTAATCTACCCAGTTGTATACAAAATTACTAAAATTTGCTCCACACCATTGAAATGCTCTTGTAGTTGTTATTGATAAAAACAATTTAATGAACAATTTAATAAAAATTTAACGTTCAAAAGCAATATTGCACTGTGAAAAGAACCATTCTGTAAAATGACTACTTTTGTTTTTGATACTATTTAGATAATAATTCTAATGTGCTTTTACTCAAGTAACATCTATAGTTCACTTGTAGTGAAGTAGGCTACTTTAGACTATGGTTCTCTACTTTTACTGACGTAAAGGGTCTAAGTACTTCAGTCACACTTGACATACTATTGCCTCATATTTTAAAAATGAAAAAGGACACAAGCAAATAATTTGCCATTTACAGGGGTATAAATTAGCAGCTAATGGATAAACGTGTGCATGTAAAACTGATCTGTGAAGGTGCAGCCGTCTTTTGATGATGCCACAGTGAAAGCTGAACGCAGTGTTTTCTAATCTCGCTTCAAAACGAGGACACACTCTCTCACCTCTGTGTTTTACAAGCTGCTCCCACTCTATTGTCCCCGTTAATAAGATATAAAGTTAGAGTGCTATAGCGCTCACTCGGTCAACCAGGACAAAAATGATCTGCTTTTAATTTATTGCCCCATGTCTGTACGCTGTGTGTTTTATGTATCAGTCAATGGATTCCTTAGTTGTTGCCTTGGATACCGCTGGAGGAACGGGGTGCTCAATGTCACCGTGACCGACTGGGACAGCTGCTAATGCAAACACAGGAGCCGGATGTTAACTTCATCACCTGTTATTAACACGTTATCTTCTCGTTCGATGACTGCATCTCAGGTCATGTGTTCATACTAACGCCCTCCAATGAGGCAATCCTCTATCCCAAAACATCAGCAACAAAAAAAAAAAAAAAAAACTCACAACCCGTTGGAAATACAATATAGGGTCACTAAAAAGCAACCACATTTGGTCTGCCTCTCAGTGACAAAGTCAGCAGTGTCACTTTAAAAACATTGATATCGCTGCTGTCAGGCGCAAACCTCTTATCTCCAAAACTGCTATTTTTCAGGAATGAGATAAAATGCTATGTTTTTAAAAGGATCCAGTGGAGATAGGAGATTTAGTCACAAGCTTTTTAAACTCATTTCATTTATAGAAAAATGGTAAAACCCACTGATAGATGTAGAGGGGGACCATCAGAAAATGAAAATAAATGTGGAGATACCAGGTTTGTACCCGACAATGACTATATGATATATATTAAATGTACAAATTTAGCATATCACATGGTTTGCAGATTGTTACAGTTCTAACATCTTCCTCTGGCGACTGGGCTGTGAGCTTCTTTCTCTCAAGTCCAAAAAGAAGAGACTAAATAAATTGGAAATACTCAGTACATCAAACTGCACAAATTGCCGTACTTAAGTAAATGTACTTAGTTACATTCCACCAGTGCACGCTCTTGTACACAAAGTGGCAATGGTCGGCATGTAATGCTGCTCTGCCCTATAAGCCCCTGCGTGTCCTGCTCCAGACCCATTGATTTTATCGGGCGACGCCAAAGCCAGTTCAGGCCAGCGTCCAGTCTGCCACGAGGCCTCAGGGTGACACAGGCTGTGACAAGCCTGCCCTTCTGTCATCAATGTCAGCGAATACTCTCAGATGAATGCATGCAAACACCGGAGGCACAGATTAACGCTAGCTCGAGGCAAAAAACATCCGGGAAAGTTCATAAGGAAGTTAATCGAGGGGGTAAAAAAGGCCTTAATACTGTGCCAGAATATAGTGCACACTTTTAAGTATTAGTTTTTAGTATGGAAGTGGGACACACTGTAGGATTGGGGGATTCTTTTCACAGGGCAGGGTGAGAAAAACAAAACGCTTTGTGATCTGACAAGCAAAGACGCAGCCTGAAGCAGCAGAGAGTGTCGTGGCCAGGAGTCAGAGAAACTCAAGCCTTGATAAAATACCATAAGAGTTGCATCAAATGAATTAGCAGTGAAATGAAAGAAGAGATTCTAAGCAGTTCTTATATTTGAGCCTTTAATTATTGACATGTATTTTAATGATTTATTATTAACCTCAATCATTTTTCAAGCAAAAATAGTGAAAACACACCAAATATCTGGTTCCTGCCACTAAGGTGATGATTTTCTATGTTTTTTCTGCATTATATCTTTTTAAAGTAACTATATTTCTTTTTAGCGGTAGTTACAGCCACAGGTCATTTTACAGAGCATAATATATTAGTGCCGCAACTATTAATTTTTTAAATTTATTTATTTATTTAATCAGTGGATCTGCTGGCCCCAAAATTTGATAAACCATAAGCAAACTGTAACCATTTAGCAGCTCACTCAAAGAAGTACAGCGGCCGTAAATTTCTGCAAACTCAGAAAACAATGAGATTAAGGAGCTCCTTACCCTCTGAGCAGAGGACGAGATCAAGCACCATATAGCAGTGAGGGTAAATTATTGTTATTGCCATTGCTATTGTTAATTAAGTGTGTAGTCACATGACAGGCCGACCCTGTTGTGTTAAACATCACGCCTGTCACACTCTTTTGGTTCAGTGATGCCGGTATGCTGTCTGAAATCACACACTGGAGTGGAATGATGCTACTATCTTTTGGTTCTGTGTAAAAATGCAAAGGAGGTGTAAAGAAAGGAGTTTGTAGTGACCCTATAGCACAATTTCTGTGTAAAAAGGATTTATATTTACGCAGCTGAGTGCAATACTCAAATAAATGTAATTTGTTACTTTCCACTGCTAGTTTTGGTGTAAGAAATCTTGCAAAAACCATAATTTCCTATAAAGGAGAATTCATCAAATTGATTTGTTCGACCAGTCAAACAGTCCAAAACCTTTAGCTATTTAATGTATTGTCACATAAGCAGCAGGAAGCAGTTTGGTAAATGACTTCATCAATAGATTATCGTAATAATTGCTTTTATTAATTAGGATGATATAAACACCAGCATGTATCCACGGGAGTCCCCCCTCGCCTTCACATGATCTCCCTCTCAGTATTACAGTGACTTGATGTCTCTCATTTTAGCATTAGTAGCTTGCATAACTGGGCGTTTTCTTCCTCTCTTTCTTCTCTCTCAGCTGCTTAGCGCCCAGTAGAGCAGTGGATGATGGGAGCTCCGACACGGCATGATCTAAAAACCCACTGGCGCTTTAGTGTGCCTCAGCTGGCTTATATAACTCCGTGTGGATGTGCAAACTGCCTTGCTATTGGGAGAGCTCACGGAACAGACACACAGAGAAGCTACTGATACGTGGTGTGTTTGTATGCGTGTGTGTGTGTGTGTGTTTGTGTGTGTGTCAGGGTAAGGACAGCAGATCAGAGTGTGTGTGTCTGATGAAGCGGGGGCGCCTGTTTAGCAGAATATAGTCAGATTTGTGTTTTCTGCTCCCTCCTCCTCTCTACGCTGTTTGATGACATCACCGGAGTGTCCCCTCGATTTTTTGGACCACCGAGTTCCCCGGCGATGATGTCACTTCCGTTGGGGCCTTCACCTGAAGTGACATCATTTTTGTTGCATAACTACCCCCCCCCTCCCCGTCCCACTGCCCCCCCTCGCTGTCTCCCGCTCCTGCATGTGAGAGCAGAGGCAGCTTTTCTCTGTCTTTGGCCACCCAGAGGTGCCGTGAAACTCCTCATTATGGAAATACCAGGTGTGCGTTCATGAAAATGGAAATAGGCAGATTTAAAAAAATACATCCCTGGCATTTAATGTGGAGACACCCTCCAAGATGTCCTCTGTGACCTCTTCGTGCCCCCTTTTTGAACAACTCTGAACAGTCAAGTCTCTTTTTTGAGCCACATGACAACAGGAAGTGTACAACTCCTGACATGAAATATTCCGGGTGTGAGGGTGAAGAGAGGCAGAGTGTGAGAGACAGCGATCGAGAGAGGCCTGACCTATATAAGAAGGAGGCTGAAATATTTATGGATGTGAGTGTCCTAATTGGCAAGCCACTGGGAGCACTGCAGCCTTCTCCTCCAATCACAGACGGGGAGGAGGTTAACACACACACGCACATGCAGACGAGCGTCGGTGGTCCGAGTGCCCGAGCGAGGCCTCTACCCCGCAACCCTGCCATTGCCAGCCCGAGAGATGCTCCTTTATAAAGACAGGTCTGCCTTTGCCAGGGCTGCGGCATTGTTAGAATCATTACCAGAGCTGTTATCATAACCGTCCTCTCTGGCACATATGGACGGGAACAACCGCTCAGAGCGCGAAGTCAAACACAGCCTAATTGGCTGGGCTTAATCTTCAGCACTGTCACGCACTGCTCGGCTCTCCGAGAGGCCTCAATTACTGTCCCCCCGCTGATGGAGACGAGGAGACGGACACTTTCTGACTTCTAGTTTCAAACCACTGCAGGCTACAGCAGGGCGGGGGAGGAGAGAGGAGAGAGGAGGCACCACATCATATCACATCAGGGGTCAGCAGGGACTAAACTTAGCAACTAATGTAATATATTAGAAAATAAACCAAAGAAATCAATTTTACTCCTCTGGTTTTACACATCAAAGTATGTTTCCAGGTGTTGGGGAGTAATACTACATATGTGAAAATACTTAAGTGTCTTCAGAGAGTCCACATCAGTTTAGTCTAAAGACTACAAGTTTGACATGAAACAAAATCTAAGCTGCTTGTCTCTGCCACAGGCTAGTGGCCAGGGGCTACATTAGCCACTAGCATATAGCATGAATCTCTGAACAAACTGTTGGTGGTAAAAATGCAATGAGCAGCTTAGCAAGAAATGTTCCACAAATTGCAAAACAAACAAACAAACAAAATTTTTTTTTTTTTAATTTATGGAAAATTTTTTGAGAAAAAAAGAAAAAAGCTAGGGAATAAACTATATTTATTATTATCATAATTACATATTTAGAATAATGTTTAAAGGACTTTTTCAAAGTCTTGTTTTGAGTTTTTAATCCTTCTTTTGCTTTGTTTAGTTATTGTCGCTTTAGTTGTTTTCTTGTACTTTTGACTAATTTCTTGCTTATGTTTGAGTTATGTCCTCTTTCGTTGCTCATTGCTTCTTCCCATGTTTTTGGAAGTAATGAAGACCATTTGCCCAGGTTTCAAAGGGTTAACCAACTCCAGAGCCTTCACACCCATATGTCACATTGTGTGTATAACACGTGTAGAAACTAAAAAGGTGCAGAGTGCAGACCTCCGCCATGACCAAATCGATCAATGTTAACGAAAACAAAAAACAATTCATGTATCCATCCTGTGATTTGCATCCACTCTTCGTTTAACCAACTCTCATGAAAATCTGGCCGGTAATCCTGCTGACAAACAGACAAACTAAACTGAAAATGTAACCTCCTTGGTAGAGGAACCAGTTTTTGGAGATATTTAATGACAATTACAGCTATCTTAATGTTAGTCCCGTCCTCATAGTGAAGACAAGGGGTTCGCACGCCCTCTCCAACTCCTGAGTGAATGCCTGCTACACGCAACCAGTTTGCATAACCTTGTATTTGCCCTGCCCCACTGGTCACTTGTGTGCATCCTACGATCCCTCTGCCCCCTTCTCTGCACAAAAGAATGTTTTATTTATGAAAATCAACAGGACAAAACAACTTTCTGTCATGTTTTACAAATTTAACTGGAAATGGCTGATTCACATGAACAATATTTTTCAAATTAAGATATTTGCCAAAAAATGTCTTATTTAACCTAACATTAGTCTCACTTTAGCATTTATTGGCTGTAAAAAGAGCTGTTCAGAATGTTGCTGCAGCTTGAGCGGCTGTCTTCATGTGAGCACCATATCTATCGTACTTGGCTTCTAATACACAATAAATGGGAATGCAAATTTGGTTGCATATAGTAAGCATGCACTGTTATAGACTTAGGTGGTGGAGTGATGACCAGGATGTCAGAATTTAAGCAGATGTAATTTTTAGTGTGTAACGTGTCTGTGTAAACATGGTTTTTCAATGCAGTGATGCTCTCCAAAAAAGTATCTTTATCAGAGCTGCTTTATCCCTTTGAAACCTGGGCAAATTGGCTTGATTTCTTTTAAAAATGGGAAGAAAGCAATGAGCAACATAAAAAAGAAATGACCTAAAAATTAGCAAGAAATTGGTAGAAAGTACAAGAAAAAGTTAGAAAAAAAGGGAAAGTAAAACAAACAAACAAACAAAACAAAAACAAGAAAATTATAACAATTCTGTAAAAATAATTTAAAGTATTTAATTATGAGAATTAGAAATATAATTTCCTGGAAATGTTTTCTTTGCTTCTAATTTCTTGAAAAGCAGTGTAGGAGAAAGATTTGATTTCAGCACAAGACGTTGCTGTTTAAACTCAGTGGGTCTGTAATTCACAAATAAAAGTCTCAAACACATTAACTGGCCAATCAGAGGAGAGTATTGAGCTAAAGATACTAACAGTACATCAAGAGCTCAGAGTCATTGTTGTGATTTTTAGGATTAGCAGGCAAATGAGTTCGACAAGCATCTCTGTCTTGCTTGCACAAAGGGAAAGAGAGCAGAAATCAATGGGCTGTGTTTACAGGGTACACAGCCGACTGTAACACTGCACGTTATGTTACACACAGCCAAGCAGTAAAAACAGACGAGCTGCTTGGCAGGACTGCAGCCTGGCCGGCCTCGTGCTAAAAGCAGGCAGAGACAGCAGTGACACACGGGCCAAGAGCAGTTACTGGCATCCCGCTCCAGTCTGAGACGGAGCAAAAACAGTGGGACAGATTTTAAAATATGTGTGTCCAGACTGATGTGAATTACCCTCGCAGTCAAACAACTGAGCATCAAAATACCAAATGAAGTTATTACTTTAAGTTATTACTAAGGTTCAGGAATAAGCTCATGCGCGTGCGCGATTAAATCACCTGCACCTCGCTTATTCAGCCATCTAACTCCCAAACCCTGTTCTTCTCCTCTCAGCAGGACAGCAAAGTAGCTCAGCTGCTAGCACCGTCTCCTCACAACCTGAAGGTCCTGGATATTCACCCTGAGTCTTGACTCCCAGGTTCATAAATGCTCCAGCCTCACCACACAACGTATCCTCACAAAGCGGTTCGTATGGTATCTTACGAAAATGCACACACAATGTTTCCTACAAATTAGCCCCCCATGAATGACGTTACGTCCTTGGCGTAAAATTACATAACAAAAAATAAAATTAATGTGGCTAGGAAGGAGGAAGGAAACAGCTTAAAATGACTCAGAGTTTACACGGTTCGTGTCGTGTCTCCAGGGGAAAGTCAGGATATTTGCAACTCATACACCACCCAAAGGTGCCCCCTCACAAGACTACTCCTGAATGCTTCCTTGTTTGCTCCTGTCAGTGCATCAGTCGCACGATTATAGTCTTTCAAAATACTGCCACTTTGTAAGTGCTTTTGGCATAAGATCCCAATGCAAAAAGCCACCTTTCACGGCCGCCTGATATGCCGCTGATTGCCACACCCGAGAAAGCAGCCAGACAGAACTGGTTGCGGTGTTATTATACGCTGGTGGATGACTGGACGGCACCTGCTGCAGATACATTGACAGTCTCTGTCACTTGAAAACGTGCCCAGATGGAACCTGTCATGTCTGCATGATAAGCAGCAGGATCAAGTCAAGTTTACGCAAAAACAGACCCCGGATTTTCATGCAGGAGTCCGGTGTTCCCTTCCCGGCTGAATGTGATGTTTTTTTTCTACAACTTAACATGTGCCTCCTTACCCTAATCCAAGCCATCTGTGTCAGCTTGTGCTTTTGTTGACTAAAATTACTTGTTAGGGAAGTATCTAATGTGCAGACATGATTTCTCTGTGTGAGATACTCACGTAAGAAGTACTCAGATGGGTCCGCTTCATAATCTGTTTCCTCTGGAAAGTGGTCTATCTGTTTACACATCCCTTTGAAGTTTCCTGTTGGGAAAAAAAAGAAATAAGAGTTTAGTGAGTTCATACAAGAGGATGCCAAAAAGACAAGATCCGTACACTCTTTCTTGAATTGTCCAAGCAGTTCATAGCAGAGCCTTTTCTCTGGTCGTGGCTTTCACACAGACCAGAAGAAGCTCTTCAGAAAGCAGACCTGAGCGCCAGGCCTCTCCAGCAGCAGGTGGCGGCTTGTAAACAAGAGCAGCGCAGCTGTTGCGACCTGGAGCCGCTCCAACTGCTGTGCACGGGGAACCTCATCTCTTAATGCTCGTTCATTTGGCTAACACCTTGCCGTCCAGCCACTCTGTCCATCCAGGAAGCAGCATGCCCGCCTCCCTCTCCCTTCCACTTCCTCCTGTCTACTCTCCTCTATTTGCAGCCTCTCAGTGGAGGTTTGGCGTTGATGAGGTCACTCAAGGTGGCGTGGCAGGGGAGGCACCCATAAGGCGGCCATTACGGCAACCTGCTGCTGCAGCGAGGAGGCAGATGCCTGGGCGTTTGATTGGACCAGATTAGCGTTTCATTAACTTCTTCATCTCCTCTCCCTCCAGTGTCCCTCTAATTAGGTGGACAGGTGTTGGTTACCATGGTGCCAGGTGTTGCCGAGGAGGTTTTGGCAGTGAGGCATGATGGGCACAGCGGGGTGCGGTTATTACTTTGTGAATGGCCCACATGCAGTGGAGAGAGAGAGGGACCCCCCGGTGATGACCACTCATACATTAGAAAGAGTGTCACCTGGAAAAAAAGAGCCATCAAAGCGTCCTCGATCTGCTCTCCCACCTGCGCGCAGCATTTGTGTCGCAGCTACCTGCAAGTTGGCAGCCGCCGCCGTCTGTTCAGAGACTCAGCTCAGGATGGATGTAAGTAGATGTTTGTTTTGATTGTCTTAATTTAAGTTAGCAAATTTCCATCCAGATGTGGGGCATGTTGGATGTATAGCCAAACCTCTAATGACTAAAAAAAATCAAGAGAAAAATGTGATAAAAATATTGTATTTCAGTTTGTTTCTGATTTGTTTGTTTGTTTTTTAGTGGAAGCTTGACTGATGTTTAGGTCATATGCTTCATCATTTATTTGCTTTACTTTGCATTTTAATGCATTTTGTCTTTATAGACACACCAACTTTTATTTTTGGGCTGTTTGTTACATTCTTGTCAATGTATTATCTCAAGAACACCTTAAAGAAATTTCTTCAAATTTGGCACAAACTTCCTCTTGGACTCAAAAATGAACTGATCAGATTTCAGTGGCAAAAGGTCAAAGCTCACTGTGACCCCATCTATCTCAGTCTTGTGTGTGTGATATCTCAGGAACAACTTTTGGGAATTACTTCAAATTTGACACAAATGTCCATATGAACTCAGCAATGAATTGATGAAATTTTGGTGGTTAAAGGTCAAAGGAATTGTGACCTTGCATCCGTATCATTCTCTGGAATACATAAATCAAGACAACTTTGAGTGAAAATCTTCAAATTTGGCACAAACATTCACTTGGACTTAAATATGAACTGATTAGATTTGGCGGTCAAAGGTCACTCTGACCTTGTGTTCAACTCATTCTCATGAAAGCAATATCTCAAGAAGGCCTTGAAGGAGTTTCCTCAAATTTGGCACAAATGTCCACGTGGACTCAAGAATGAAATTATTTGAATTTGATGAGGTAAAGAGGTAAAGTCACTGTGACCTCACAAAACATGTTTTTGACCATAACTCAAAAATGAATATGCTAAATTTGACAAAATGTCACACAAATGTTTGATATAATATAATGATGAAGAGATAAAATTTTAAATCCAAAAGTGCAAACTTCAACTTCACTATGACATCATAATGTTCTGCAAAAATACTTTTCTAGCCATTATTCAATGTCATATCTCAGGAACAGAAGGGGAAACATCTGGTCAGATAAGTGTGCTGCTGATTGTAAAGATCTGCTGGGTGTGTGAAGAATTCATGTTTTCACAGACATTGATGTAAACTGTACGAGCAGCCTGAGTAGCTCATGGAGGCATACAATTGCGAGTTGATGAAAAAAGTCTGATTTTTTTTTGTTTCTAAACTCATGCTTTTTATGTATATATTGTATATATATGTCCATAAATACAGGTGGATAAAAACACACACTATATTTCTTTAGTTGTGAGAGTGGAAACGTGTGCATGAAAAAACCACAAATCGTTTATGGACACAATGCAGTGTACCAACTGTGTGTGTGTGTGTTCACTCCTCTCTCCCACCATCTTTATTGGCCCATAATCAAAAAAACACTTATCGATTTACATCAACAGGTTCTGTGGCAATTAGGGAAAGAGAGTGGGAGAGATAAAGACGGAGGAGAGCAGGGAGAGAGACAATGTAACGGGATGGAGGAGGGGAGATAAATATAGGAAGGGCAGGGAACAGAGAGGTTTTGAAGGACAGAGAGGGAAGATGGAGTGGGAGGTGGAATACATCAAGTTTGAGTGTCACAGTTTAGGCCTCAGTAATTGCTGAGCCACGACAAAGCCCTCCGGAGTTTAACAGACCTGCACAATTTTCAACATGATGCTCTGACACACGACATATAGCTCCTCTTTCAGCGGCGGACTTGGAGATTAGAGAGTTGGGCTCGTTCCAATCAGTTGTAAGGTGATCTCTGTTAACTAGCGCCGCAGCATAAAGCTCAAAGTGATTCTCAGAAGCGTCAGTGAAGCTAGCTGTAGCATGCCATCTTTGAGATGTAAGCTGGTGCATACTGTAGGTGTAACCCCGCCACCTCCTGCAACTACTCCCCCAGGCTGCTGCTGAAAATAAGAATATGTTCCTCTTCAACTTGCCCGCTTAAATAAGCTCTAAATAAGTTGTATTTCATGCAGAGGGGGAGGGAGGGGGGAACACACTTGTGCCACCACTCCAAGCATATTTCACTGAAAGATGACTTGTGTTTACATACGACTACATTGCACGCTCCCAGTGGAGCTGTCTGAGCAAACTAGCAGCAGCAGCAACCCACAGAGCACCGTGTGTGTGTGTGTATATGTGTGTCTTAACAATGTTATCAAGTGGGTGTAAGATTTGGTTTGCAGCTGGCCGTCCCATCCGCAGTTGTGCGATTTGTAATAGCAGCTGCGGAGAGTGGCCTATTGGGGGAACCACTTCAATTAGCGTGCTGAAAGATTTATGTGACACTTAACCGCTCCAAACGGTCCTTTTCTTGTAAGACATGTAAACTCAGCAGGCTGGTAAATGTTTTATAATGGCATTTTCATTTCAGAGACCTCCCCACGTGAGTGTGAGCGCAGGGCCGAGGCGTGGAGAGAGCCGTCTGGCCATTAAGAGCTTTGGCAGGGGGACTGCTGTCGAATGGAGAGGTGTTACTGGAGGCTCAGGTGTACAGTGGGTCAAAACACTTATCTTGTAAAGAGAAACACCTGTATTCTGTGTAACACTTGCACTTTTAGTGCTGGATTACTATAAAAGGCTCTGTCTTCAAAGTCACCTGAAAACTGTGTCTTGCTTTTGCACTTTTGCATTTAGCTGACTGAAAGTGGAGGAGGGGGCAGCAGAGCAACATTTTAAAGTGCTTCAAAGATCCAACATGTTTTGTTAAATATTAAATTACAGCCACAAGAATCAGGCTGCAGGATTCGGGGCCATGCTTGCAGCTCTGCGAGGCTGTTCTAAAGTGCTGCACTCTTCTGAACTCATCAGCATGTTAGCATTGTGAGAACATTAGCATGCTTATTTAGATAGTTCAGCAGGTATAAATGGTACTTTGACCTGATAATAGTGCCAGTTGAAGAGTCAGAGGATCACCAAAGTTATTACAACTCATCCTGAGGGGAACATAAACATCTGAATCAAATTTCACGGCAGTCTGTGGAGTGGTTGTTAAGATATTTCACTCAAAACCACAAACGTCAAATTAATGGCAGTGCCAGAGGAAAAGTCACAGAAGGACCATCTGTCCGATCGTTGTTAAGAATATTAACTATTTCACTCAAGTGATAGACAATGCCCCCAGACATTTTTTTATAGGGTTGACAAGATGGGACCACTTCAAATTTTGGGGATAGCATGCCAAAAGCAACTGAATTTCAGAAATTCACTCATGCCTTTGAAGCAGGCTTGTTGAAAACTGCGCAAATATGGAAAGTTAAAGCAACCTGATATACTTCTTATTTTACAGTTAGTAGTACTAATTATCTGCTGCTCGTAGAATCATACCAGCACAGATAACATTTCGAGCTTACATGTTAGGTGATTCAATGTTCTTTAAATAAACTGAGTAAAAAACAAATATATAACTTTAATTTGAAGGAGTACATTTATAACATTTTCAAAGAACAAGCTTTCTCAAGTTTAGGGGAGACTCGCTGGGGCCCATAGAACTCATTTTCATTCAGGTATCTTGAGTTGAGAGTTCAAAGGACCCCTTTCAAAATGGCCATATTAGATGTTCCCTCACCAAAATTTTGCCTAAATTTGTTTGGCCCCCTTGCTGACAAGCTATGCCAACGTGATTAGTAGGATGCCTCAGATTGTCTAGTTTCACAAAATACCATAACCTTCACGCTAGCTTAAAAGTAAGTGTTCCACAGCCGCTTTCTCTTGAAGATAATAATCACGCTCTCCAGGATGTCGCAATTTCACAACAATTTCAGCAAATTCAGCACATTGCAATTTGTCCAATCACTGCAACTTTAAAGCAAACTTGATTACCTAAACGGGTTCACCACCGAGGAGGACAGACAAACAGACCAACATTACCATCCCTGAACCATACAGAGCCATTATGAAAACGATGATAAAACTGTCTGTATGCCTGAGAGTAAGCAGTCAAATCCAGCTCAGCAGAAAGTAAATACAGTTCAGTTTTAATATGAAATACAAGAAGGCAAAGGTTTTGATCATTTTTCTCTGGAATTTAATTCTCTAAAAACAAACATTATGACATGAAGAATTAACTAACAAGGTAAAAACATGTTTTTTTCTGCTTTTGAGGGCAGCGAGTCAAGCTTATTTGTGTAGCCTTTAATCACAGTTGGGACTCAGGGGACTTCAAATAATTCAACACAACAAATGAAAAATTAAACCCTCTGAACTCTAAACCCTTGTCAACATAAAGGTTTTTAGGATTGTGTTGAAATCCAGACGTTAACCGTAGCGCGCTCAGCCTGAGTGAACGGTATAAATCAAGTGGTAATAATTTGTAGAGCCGTCATTAAGAGAGGAGGCAGGTTATCTGAGATCTCCTGCTGGGATCACAAACCCCCTCGGACCCTTGTGGATGTGGATGTGTGTGCGTGCAAGGGGAGGGGTGATCCAGACTTAATCAGCCCAGTCACCGCTGGCCACTGTGCCCTCCTATAGTGGGAATGAGCTATGGGCTAACCTCATGCCCCCTGCGTCCCCTCCCCACCTCTGCAGCCATAAAGCACTTCATTACCACACAGCCCGGAGAGACAGAGAAGCACTCAAGAGTGGAGTGCAGTGGAGAGAAGGGGGTTGTTGTGGAAAAGAGAAGAAGGGGGGTGTAGATTTATTGTTGCCCACCACAGCGAGGCTCTGGGTCTGCTCCTGAGGGACCTGGGTTTTATCCGGTCAGTGTCGAGCCTATTTTCAGGCCCCCGTTGGCACATAACCGTGAGGAGAAGCTATTGTGGGGCTGGTGACATCGCTACATTGCTCTTTATTCATATTTTGGAAGAAAAAAAAAACTTTCCCTGGGCTGATGTTCATGTATAGGTGCAGGAATCTGGAGCGACTCCAGCTGAGGCAGACCTCTGCTTAATGTGGAAGCCTTCCAAGGTTTAGGTGTTGACTGGTTAAAGAAGGTCTGTGAAGTAGCTCAGATGGTTTTTCTAATGTTATTTATACTAAGAGCTCGGCCCCTGGCTCCTCACTATCCTACAGAAACAGGAGAAGAAAACCCTTATTTTCTCTCGCTATCTTTCTGTAAGTGGGAAGCTTTTGGTCTGCTGCTTCAGGGAAATTTTAAGGCAACTACTGTAAAACCATTGCTGGACCTAGCACCCCCCCCCATTACCTTTTATATTTATTATATTCATTAAAAGCAGAAGTCAATGGGAAGTCAACACAAATAAGATTCAACTATAATGAATAAACAAGGACTTACACATTTGTACTTACACTCATTTTAAACTGTTTTAGCAGTGTTAACATAATTTGGTTTTTGTGTAATTCCAGTTTTCAGTTTGGTAATTTCCTGGTCATGAAATCCCTGTCTGTGTAATACATTTGGTGCACATGGGAGGTTCATTTCAAGACTGGGTCTCAGACAAAAATGAGGATAGACGTCTCAGAACCACATTTGTTTCTAGCAGAATGTCACTCCACTGCTGATCTGGTGATTTTATCGGCAACGACAAACTGTAGCTGCACATTACTTTATGAAAAGTTTCTCCCTTAGTTCACTGCAGGACAGATATGTTGATGAATCTGCAGCTTTTGATTTAAGAAGTGCCGCATCAGAGCTCGGTGCCATTATGCATGGCCGTCTACTGTGCGTAGCTTCATTAAATCACCTGCAAATAAAAGCAGGGCCCTACAAATTAACCACACACACCTCTATTAGGCCAGCTGCCAGAAGAAAATGTTGGCATTGTACATTTCTGCAAAACACAGATATGTAACATTTGTACATTTTCATATGTATCTATCACTGCGTCAGTGATTGGCCAGGGTGGGTGCAGGGTTTGAACCTCCCTCCAAAGCACTTTTTTTATTCTTTCATTTATTCTTTTCACTTTTTGTGTGAACAACCGAGTGTAACACTCAGAATACCTCTGAGGAAAGATCATTTGAAAACATGAGGTGTTAACTCCATGTTTAAACGATATCTTTCTCCCCCTTTTTTATGAGTCATATTTTCACCCTACCTTCACACAAACAACTAAAACCACTTTAGCGTTCCAACATGGTTGAATTCTACTTCATACAAACTAGGTTTTTATAGCATAGCCCTCGCTTTGTAGCTGTGTGCTAAGTGGTTACAGAATAGCTACTGAAAGGTCAACTCAAATTGTGTTTTGCTGGTGGAGATTGTTGACTGTGTGTTTAGCATGATGCAAGCTGATGAAAGGCTCAGTACTCATTCTCTTCTCAGTGATGTACAGAATGTAAACACAGATACTGCGAGAAATATAATTAAAGCATGATCCGCTCTGATCACCTACAATACACACATGTAGTGCTGCAGATGATGATGAGAGTGAAACCCAATGCAGAACTGAACCCAAACCTACAATGTATTAGGTATCAACTTTACCATATTGACCTCTACACCCTGACCTTTTGTGACCTAAAGGACACAGAACATTTACCTGGGATATAAATAACTAGAAATTACAACTGGATTAGAATTTGGGTCTTTTATTATGCAACATTTTCATGGATCTATGAGTATTTCTTCAAATTTGACACAAACATCATAGGCCACTGTGACCTTACATCCATCTCATTCTCATGAATGGGATATCTTACAAACATCTGGACTCAAGGATGAATTTATTAGATTTTGGTGGTCAAAGGTCACTACGACCTTGCATCCATCTCACTCTTGTGAACGCAATATCTTAAGAGAACACCTCGAGCAAATTTTTTCAAATTTGGCACAAACGTTCACTTGAACTCAAAGATGAATTTATTCAGTCTTGATAGTTGAAGGTCAGGGTCACTGGGACCTTGCATCCATGTCAGTCTTGTTAACACAATATTTTGAGCAATTGAACACCTTGAGCACCTTTTTCATATTTGGCACAAACCTTCCTTTGCACTCATGAATCATTAAAATATGGTGGGCGAAGGTCAAAAGTCAAGGTCAGAAGAAATTATGACAAATTTTCACACAAATGACTAATATTATACAATAATGACGTGCTGACATTTGATATCCCGACGTGCAAACTTCAACTTGACTATGACATCATAATTTCATGCAAAAATGCTTCACTCGCCATTACTCTGCATCATATCTCAGTAACAGAAGGGGAGACATTTGGTCAGATATTGAATTGGTGACACTAATCTTGGGTTTCCACTGTAATAGCAGTTTTCCACAAAAACTGAATTTAAACACAAGCAGAGCTCACCAACAAAATATTTTGAATAAGTGAAAACATTAAGTTGCCTTACAGATGTGCTGCTATTACACCTGTGAAGTCACTGTTAATGCACCTGTGTCTATGTCACATCCAGCACGCCCTATCGTACCCAGGATGCACAAGTCCTTTTGTTTCCACGTTGTTTTTCCATTAGTTTGCATCACACTGTCTGTCTACTTTCTGCAGGTAGGAAAAGTAGCAGAACTGGACGAATCCTTCCCGGCTGCCTGAGGAGAGAGACATCCTGGTTGGGTCCTGCCCACGCACGAAACCCTGAAACCACGATCAAACATGATCACAGCTGCCACAGCACTGCAGACGGAGACAAAGGTTTGATGAAACACAAACACGGAGGAGGTGCATTATGGGAAGGGGAGGGTGGAGTGAAGGGGGGGGGTCAGGAGGACTCGACTGAGTAGGAGGTGCCGTTTAAAAAGAGTTAGAGCGAGAGAGATTGGAGCCCACTTCTGATTCGTCAGTGGGCGGCATTCTCAAAAACTTTCCAGGCAGCCACCGAGTGCGTCAGCATCCAGAACCCCTCTTTCACATCCTCCTCCTCCCACCTCCGTCCTCAGTCCCTACGGCAGCCGTTGCCATGTGGACATCAGAACTGTTCGGTTGCCATGGTTATAGCTATCTGGGATAGGGGAGGATCACATGGTCAGAGCCAGCTAAGGTGTCTTTAACCCCTGGACACACAGCGGCTTCAGTGACACAGCATGCAGCATTAGTCAGCTGCTGTTACAGTGGCTGCACAGCAGCGTTAGCTCCAAACAGCAGCAACCTGCAGTCAGGTGTGTCTCACGTCCTTTCAGGTCAAACACATAAGCGGGATTATAGCACCGAGCAGCCAATGGAAAGAGATATATTGCAAGCACGGGTCATTTAACCGCACAAATGAACACAAATGACCTCCTCTGGTTGCACTCTCATACATGCATGTACAGGTATGTGCGAATAAATCCCCTGTGGATGAAAAGGTAATAGGTTCACGCATGTTACACGCTGACATCTTCTCCCCCCTAATGAACAGCCGCCCTAGCAGCAGTGACAAGAGCCCTAATCGCCTTATTCATCTTCATAATCACACCTTATTCATCCTTATAATCACTATATTCATCTTGGTAATGACCCTGCTAAGGCAGGGAGGCCCGTACACGCCGTCTCCCCCTCTCCCATCACACGCACAACACAGATGTGGCGTCTCTGGCTCTGAAAACATGCTTTTTTCATGTCAACGCCGCAGCAGAACTGTTGTGTGAAGACTTAAAGACACAGCAAAATGACACTTAGAGCATCTTTAAGCTCGAGTAATGTGACGGGTTTCAAAGCGAAACTGAATATGCAGACAGGGTGTAATTTCAGGAGGCATCCGATCAAATCGCTCAAGGATTTGAAAATGGATGAGGCTCTACAAACCCTCCGTGAAGGCCTGTTTGCTTCCCTTACCAGAGGGTAGAGGAGGAGGCACACATAAATAAATTCCAGTCATTTAGACAGCAACTATTCTATTTTAGAAATATAAGCAAGGTCAACTACCTTCAACCTCTGATATCATGAGCCATCAATGTCCATCACTCCATAATTTAGATTTTTAACCTCCTGTCTATTCCAGAAGTCTGAATGTGTTGTGTCTCATTGTGTAGAATGACATCTACTGCTTGTATATAATCTGACGTATGAGGTGAAGTTTTGAAAGAGTTGAAAGAACATAAGACTTTTTTTTCCCAAGGCAGCCTGACAAACTTGAACCACTATTTACATATATTCTCCTGTGCAGCACTTGGAGATAGTCATGCAGTGATTGATCTGAATATGTTGGTAAATGTGTTTTATTATGCGCTTATGACAGTTTGAAATTATTGCAGAAGTTGTTGATGATGATTGCAGAAGTTAATTCATATTTATAACACAGCTTCCACCAAGAAAATCAACAATTTAATTATCATTTGTGAAGAATGCAAATGATCTTAGATACTTAAGTTACCAACACTAGTCTGGACTGAATTGTTGTTCTGAAAACAGGATGTCTATAGGTACACTCAAAGGTATTGCTTTTTAAGATAACTTTTTAACTTTTCAAGATAATTTTGAACCAGACTTTTTGGCAGATCATCTTTTTCTTATTCAAACATTGCAGGTAAGTATACAGTAAGAACTAGTTTGTGGGATTAATGTACGTCTTGCCAACAGGCAAGTAAAAACTAAAAAGTTAGTTGGTTAAAAGGAATTAGTAAAAACTTACAAGAAAATGACTTGAAAATTAGCACAAGAAATAAAACAAAAAACAATAAACAAAAAAAGGGAAATGGACTGAAAAATGTGCTAAAATGTAAATGTAATTAACTTTAAATGTAGAATTATGTCGTCTCTGTATGTCGTAGTCTGTAGTTTATTTTCTTGTCAGCTTTTCCTAATTCTCAAACCAATTTGCTCATGTTTCAAAAGGTTTAAACGCTTCTCAAAGATGTCCGAATGTAACACAAGAAACAGATGTAGATCCAGGTTTCAAAGGGTTAAAAATGTTAAGCCCTGCTGCTGCTGTTGTTGTTATTGTTACAGACATGTTTGAACTTCTTTAGTTGAGCCATGATTTTTGAATTACAACAAGACTTATGGGAAATGATATTTGTTAAAGGCCGCCAAAAACAAGATATATTGCTATTTTCTAGTTACTTAAGTCATCACAAATGTAAATAGGAAATGAACAAATGAGTTTTTCTTACTTCTAAAACAAAACCCAGACGTTCTGCTTTAACTTCAGCTCTCTATATGATGAAAGAGGTTAGCTGGTTTCTCCACATCACATTTGCTAGGACATAATTTATGCATTTATGTATACGCCCCCACATGCAGGGTGAGTCATCAAAATATCTCAACCTTTTACAGGAAGAGAAGGAGCAGGATTTGAATATATGATAAGAAATAATAAAAAATGCTTAAAGAATATATAAATATTTGGAACATACAATGAGGGCAGAACAATTAAAGTAGGTGCACAGTTTAAAGCCCCTGAGAATTTAATTCAGAAAGTATTTTTCTATAACATAAAACATTCATGACTAAATAAGCAACCATAAAAAACACCTCTAGGTATTATTTATTAATAGTTTAATACTGAAAACTGCTTTTATTTCTCAGTTTCTTTAAGGCTTTAAGAAAACCTGGAAGCAACAAGAACACAATCTTAGCAACTCTGCGAATAAAGATGCATCTCGCAGGCTGTTGGCAGGTATGTAACGCAGCAGCTGTAGCTGTAGGTGATGTGGGAGGCAGACTAATGGAGGCAGCGAGGTGCCATCAGGTTTCGGCTCGTTGGAGGATGACTGACAGATGTTAGACAGTCATTTGACCTCCCACGACTCGGCTCTGAGCGCTTTCCCCAACAAAGCAGCTCCTCTCTGCCCTGAACGCTGGGATGTCCGCACCACATATGCATCTGAGCTGAGAGCTGCAGCAGCGGTCTGCGGGTATGTTTACTCCTGAGATGATGTGTTGATGGAGAAGAGATAGAAAGGGAGGAGGAGATCTCCTGTGATCCACCACCAAAGGAGCAGTGAACCTGCAGGGAGGCCAGAAGCCTCTCTGTCATATTCGTTTCAGCCTGCTGCTTTTTCTTTCTCCTCTCTTCAAATCACTCTTTATTTATAGCTTCCTGTCTTTTATACTGTATCAGGCATTCTCCACTACAAGAACTAAATCTCTAACTAAAATAGATACTGTTTTCTGTGTTTCCCTCCAATTTCAGGGAGAGTTCCTGAACCTAAACTGCTCAGGAGGTGGAACTGAATACAAGTTCCAGGTCTCGGGGGAAAGAGATGCAGTTAATAATGCAGGACCAGTGGTGGAAGAAGTATTCAGATCTTTTGCTTTAGTATAAGTAACAATACTACTGTGTAAAAGTACTGCAAGTTAAAGCCCTGCATTAAAAAAATCTTAGTAAGTACAAAAGTGTAATATAATTAAAGCACCACAAAGTACCACAAGTCAAAGTATTTATTATGAAGAATGGCCCAATTAACTATAGTTTATATTAAATTATTTCAAATAATTTCTTAGTTGATTACAAAGGAGGATTAGGGTAACACTGGAAAAAAATATCATAGAAGAAAAAAAGTCATTATATTATGAGGAAAAAATAGTTGTAATATCATCGAATAAAGTTGTAATACAGAGATGAATGTCATAACATTATGAGAATAAGGTCACAATATTAAGAGAATAAAGCTGTAATTTCGAGAAAAAAGTCATAATATTATGATAATACAATACTACTATTAAGAGAATAAAGTCATAACTTCAAGAGAATAAAGTTGTAAGTTAAAGAAAAAAAAGTTATTATTATGAGAATATAGTATTTATGCTAATAAAGTTGTGTGAATAAAGTGTGCTTATTACACTCAAGCAGCACCAGGGAAGGCAGTCTGCAATACATGCAAAAAAATGTGTCAGCATGGGAGGAATTTTAACATCGTAAAACCACAGGGAGTTATTTTTATTCATTCGTTTTTGTTTTTTTGTTTTTTAATTTCACCAAACATCGAAAAAAAAGTTGCAGGGAACTATATGATGTTTCAGTTTTGATTAAACATTTGCTAAAGACATTTAAACAAGGTTTTGTGTCAGAGTTTGTCATATTCCAAATTCTAAATTTTGACACAAATATTTTCATTTTTATTGTAAATACATATCGGTTTCAAATACCAGTTATCAGTCTCATTAACTACTAATAATTGTATTAGTATTGGTCCTAAAAAAAACCCAATATCATTTGACTCCTAGTCAGAACCAAAAACCAAGACCGTATTGGTTCTCACAATTTCAGTTGATGGAGGCTTCAGGCTACCGGTTTAGTTCCCGTAGAGGAAAAGTAATATGTATGGAGATAAATGCAGTTTTCAGCCTCGGTTTTTAACTCTTTGATTTTTCCCATCAGGTCTCCTCCTCTCTGCTTCTCTGCACGGTATCAGTCTTTCATAAACAAGGACCAGACGAGCCGCATCACCCTCAGCTCATGTCAGAGAGAGTGGGAGGGATTTCTCCTGCCTGTGGTCCGTCTGAGTGTCTCAGTCCAGACGTGTGGACACACTGGGACGTGTGAGGTCACGGATCGGGGCAGGAACCACGACGAAGGGTAGGATGAGATTTCACAGATCCAGGAAACAGGGAACCAGTGAGTCAGCGGTGTCACAGTGGAGTGCGTCACAGCCTTCTGGTCAGACGGGGCGAGAGCTGTCCAGTTCTCAGAAGAGTCCCTCAGCAGCAGAGAGAGGCATTCCCAGAATGCAGGCCAAGTAAACACCTCATGCTAATAACAGCCACTGCAAAGCAACACCTCACCTACGCCCATCGCAATCATGTAATCAGCTCAGCAGGAGGAAACTGGTTTGCATCTATTTTCTGATCGTGAGTCTTTAGACGCATCTACGACCTCATTTAAAAACAGCTGTGTGACACTGATCGGCTTGACCAGAGATGAAAAACTCACCAGTAAAATCACCCCCTTTAGTGTTTATTCAGTCATTTCATCTCATCATTTTGCCCAAATCGACTGAGAAACCGCATACAGAGGCAACGTAAACACACACACACACACACACACACACACACACACACACACACACACACACACACACAAACACACACACAGGCAAGAGAACAGTGCAAACGTTGCAAGGTGGATTTGCTGCAGGAAAAGTCAAATGAGTCAAGGAGGAATTGACTCCAATTTAAGAAAATTCAGACAAGATAAATAAAGAAGATAAAGCCTGTAAGCACTTAGAAATCAAAATTAGAGCTAATGCCTTTCATGCTAAAATGTTTGTCAACAGCAACACTGACCAATAACATTCAGCGCTGCTTCCTATCTGCCAAACCTGGTGTAAAATGCTGTAAAATTCAGCGTCAGAATAAAAATGAGGATGCAAAGGCAGAGTTTGGACTGGTCCACACTGACTCATCCACGCGTTGATGTAAGCCGAAATTACAAATTATAATGTGGACCACAGAGGGACGTCACAAAAAAACAACTAATCTCAATAGCTCTGTCTGTTATTCTGCTACTGTCTGATGCTGTGTCATAACATCAGATTTAAATCAGCCAGTCAATCTTAAAACTCAAACGTAGCTACAATGTGAACATCTAAACACAAAACGAGTTGCTTTAGTGTCTTTAATCATCTTTTGTGGTGGAACTCAATTAATTCCTACTTTTAGGAAATAGAAGTCATCTGCTGACCATGCAACAAGGATGGTGTAAGGTTAAAAATGTCGCAATGTGCAGGATTGGTGACATCAAACGAGACACATCAAAACACCCCACACAGAAAGGCAGACTCGTCTGCTGCAGCAAAGTGTATACAGCTTTGCCTATTTGCAATTGGAAAATAGTCTATATAACCTTTTAGTTTACAGGAGTTTGAAAAACCTGTATGCAAGTGCTAATTTTGGTGGGAAAGGGGTAATTGTGACAGTTTGGTCCTATATTTTTGAATAAATTTTGACAGTTTGAGACAAACTGCAGGTGGACATTTATCCCAAATCCCTCTATCACATTTCTTGTCAATTTTCATCTCAGAGAGCCGAAAATCTCAAAGTGTAAAGGGGCCTTTGGGGGCCAGAGAAAGATAAAGAGAGTCCAGACAGTAGCAACTTGGGGCCTTTAAAAACTGCTGGCCAAGGTGAGGAAAAAGAGAAGTAATGGTTTAAAAAGTCTCTAATTGACTGTGCAGGAGGCAGAGCTGTAAGACTGAGCTTAACTAACCATCAGGTGGACTCGCCACGCCGCTGTAGGATCTAAAGTGTCCTCTCTGCAGGACTGAGCTGAGTCCTGCCTGCAGCACAGCGCCGCACTCCAACAAACCTCCACCTTAATCCCTCAGACCTGAATTAATGGACCGGCATGAACTTAAAAGCTTCGCCCAGCGGAGACCACAGTAACATGCTAACAGACTGGGAAGCTCTTTACCCATGGAAACCATGACAGGTAAGAATTCTTACGTCTTTGTATTTGTATTTAAATCAAATTAATGATGAGCAGAAGGTGATTTCATGCAAAAATCTTACATTATGCTTTTTTTCCTCTTTAAATAATCTCTTAATCATTTGTTTATTTTATTATTAATAGAGAGGACATACAATAAGGGGAATGACAGCTATTGAAATACAATAAATTAATGTGACAATTTTCTACACTAATCAGCTAATGGTTTAAACTATTAAATGTATATATATATATATATATATATATATATATATATATCTATATATGTATATATCACCATTAGCCTACCTGGTGATGGCACATATGTTACATCACTCAGTTGGCAGCGGTTAATGGTACAACCCCACAGAAAGTTCAAGAGCAAGTAAGTCCGCTGAGAGGGGACGTGGATGGGTGAACACACAGAGGACTTTCATCCATGAGATCACTGTTTGTGTCCTGTGTGAAAGTAAACTTCGACTTGTACATCTTTTACCTCAACCTACTTATGTCCTTCATGGAGTTAGGTAGTGTGAAGTCACATAACTGAATCACATATGTATTCATGGACTTCTGTACTTCTGTATGTTAAAAGCATAGTTATTTAACAGAACACACAATCTATTTCTAAATCTAGCAAATTTTGGTGCCTAAACCCAACCATGCCGCCATGTACTTTCAACGCAATATGTGCCACCAAACACATAATGCAGTATTCAGAAATTGTCAATTCATTTTTTTTAGATAATATTGCTTAAAGTGATTATTTGTTCAATAAACAGTTTGAAATTGGAAGACCCTCCATTAAAAATGACAGAAGATGTAAAAATCAGAAAATATTCATATTTGATGACCCCCAACCTTTGAATTTTAACCTTAACAAATGGAATTTTGTCGTTTGCAGTTCCAACATTAACCTTGTTACACAGTTTATTTATTGATCTGAATTTATTAGCTGATGTCAGATCTATGCTAATGCAACTCTAGATAAACACTTTAACTTTTATTCTGGAGCTGCATTTACACATTTTTGGTGTTGACCAATGAATGAAATTAAACTCATCTGACGTATTCTGTAGTCTAGGTTGTGTGAATCTTCTGAACAATTTAGCCTCAACATATAAGATCTGGTAGACGTGCATTTGTTTTCAGTGAGGTGGAGCAGTGAGGGCACATGAGGACACCGACTAGAGGAGATGTTATAAATAAATAAATGTTTACATGCATCCTCGGTTCAGGATGTGGCATGCGAGGAAAAACTCTCCGAAGGTTGTATTTCAAGTTCAGCTGCGTGAACAAACCCTTCATCCTGCTCACCAGCAAAACAGCTCAATCAATATCTCTCACCGTCGAACTTCCCTTTTATCACTTTAGGTTAGCTGATGCTAATCAGATGGCTTTCAACTTGTTGTCAAACTTATTGTTCCACAGAAACAAGGGTGATGTAATGTGTGCGTGGAGCTCACAGCTGCGCTTTGCATCTGAGCGGGAGAACAAAGCGTCCTTTAAACTTTCTCACCTCGGGTTTATATCCACAGCCTGGAAAACATCACACTCAATTCAGCTCAGTTTAATAAACTGGCAGCAGCACTGAGGTGGATTGTTCGCCGCTCTGCGCTGCTGATGATGAAGTTGTAGCTGATGCTCATTCACTGTGATGAAACCCTAAATGATTTGACCCCCCGCTGTCGGCCTTTTCCTGTGATTTACATCACACAGCCTGGATGTGAGCTTGTGATATCAGCGTAAAAATCTGCACAGTGAGCACAGCGGGACGGTTCCTGGGCGTCATAAATTCCCGCTTAAAACAGCTGCACATTGATCTTATGAAACGTGCCGCACTCTTATTTAAATCAACTGGATCCCCAAACGCCATTAATAATAACAGTGGGTACACTTGAGGACAGATCTAAAGGGGAGAGGGGGGGCTACTTTGCTGTTACTGGAGACTATAAAAGATCACAAATCAAAGGCAGTCGATGCAGCTGTGTCTAGATAATAACGATTACTGTGAGGAGGGATGATAGAGAGAGCTGCAAGAACACAGCAGCAAGAGAGGGAGAGAGTTGAACTATTTACTGTGAGATACTTTAACTGTAATCACTGTCATATAATTTACTGCTTCTCCATTCATGTTCATGAAACAGAGCTACAGATATTCGGACTGTTTGAGGAAGAAGACACGGTTTTGCATTTTCTAAATTAGGGTGACATCTCAGGACTTTTGTTATCAAGTGCTCTGCCAGTTATTTTCTCAACCGTGATCATTTGGACAATTATGAGACCGAAATCCTTTAGCTTTTCAAACTGCTAATTTTGCCCCACAAACAATCCAACACCTAAAGATGCTGAATTTACTGTTACATATAACACATTCTCACTCATCAAATATCGACTCTCCCAACTCATCCAATGTTGACGCTTCATCAGTGACCTTACACGTCAAACTATGACACTCTAGTGCTCCATGGTCAGGGATGACATGTCAATTTATGCTTGTTACACACATTGTGTCTTTTCAAAATAAACCTCAGTTTTCATTGAAAATGCATAATTTACACTCAGTATATCGATTCTCTTTTCAAAATAAACTTAGTAAGTAATGTTGGTTAGAAAACATTTGTTTTTGACTACATTTGAGACTATGTAATGTAACATTACATGACATATATCACATATGTCATATGACATGCGTCACCAGTGTAGTATGCTACAAATACAAGCACACAGTGTTGTAAATAAAATAAATGGATAAAGTTTTGATTTTACACAGGAGACAAGCAGCGGCATATGACTGGATAGATGAGACTTATACTACATGAGTTGTGTGAAAGTTTGCAAACAGATGCTTCAATAGAGTTTGCTGTTATTAAAAGTGGCCACAAATAATCAATACAGAAAAACAAAGATTTATTCAAAAATTTGAGGTAACTCGTAATGATAAGCTGATATACAAATAGTCATTCTGTGGGTGAAGCATTCTTTTAATCTTGGCTGGAAACAAATCTAGATGAATGTTGGGGATGCATGATTTGGATTTTTTGTCTTTATGGGATACTTCAATGCATAACAACTAATTTGGCCAGTAACTGATAATGATATCGATATATCCACATTTTTCCCATCTATCTTTAGTGATCATCAAGGCTCTTCTGCAGTGGAATTAACATCATATTCTGCATACTCTTATCATGATTGCCCTTTACCAGATGGAGAAATGAAATACAGTGCTTTTCAGTGTATGTTATATTCATTCATTGTACAAAATAGGAACAATACTTCAACATAGGGTTGATGTTTCGTATATTCTCACTTTGTCAATAAAAAAAAGAAAAAAAAAGAATTGTCATATCCTCAGAAATCAGCATGTTGGCTGATTCTGATAATTCATTTTAAAACCAATACCAATAACATGCCAATATTATCATGCATCCCTAATGAAGGTGTCTTTCCAGTTGTGTCAATAACTTTGACTTAGTATCAATTAACCTAAACTGTGTTCTGCTGTACCACAATGATTAAAAGAAGCCTGCATCTGAAAGTTCACACACCCTGTCAAAGTGTCCTTGAGCTCGACACTGAACCATCTACCTGTTCACTCAGTGTAAATCACTTTGGATATTGTGTCAATTAAAAGCTAATGTAAATGTAAATGAAGAATGAAAAAGATACTGTGAGTCAAAGAGGACACTAAAAGAGAAGAGGGCATGCTGGGTAATGTGGTCAGACACAGACATGTCCCCACAACACCAGCCGCCCGCAGGACATATAAGTGACACATCAGTGTTGTAAGTCAACTGTGTTGTGATGTTAACATTATTTAAAGAGAGTTTTTGTTCAAGTTTCCAGGAAAAAAATATTAAATTACATTCCACCACTGTGTTTATATTATGTGTAAGTATCTGCCCTATTTGTTAGTGAATAATATATACAGTATTATCATGTTGTGTAATCTCTTAACTAAATGATCAGGACTGCAGGCTTGTAGTGCAGGCTGACTCACTCTTGTGTTTGCAGGGCTTTGGGGGTCCTGATCGCCCTCCCAGCCTGTTAAATGCACTTCAGTGCTGCTCTCGGCAACACACACACACACACACACACACACACACACACACACACACACACAAACACATGCACACACATGCACACACACACACTCTACCAAAATATGCTGTGTATTCAGCTGCCCGCCTACTCTTCCCTTCTCCATCTCACGCTGGCATGAAAACCACCACATGCACACACAAGTTTTCTCTTTAGCTGTATACTATTTATAAAGAAAATCCATCCTTCTCTCTTTTGTTCTGTGTTGTAGTGTTTGTACCTGATCATCTAACACTTGCAGTAATATCACAAAAGTACTGCAGATCTGGATTGTGAACTCCTGGTTAAGGTAAGTTCACAAACAGAGGATGTTGACCTTTTATTACATAACAGCCATCATCATCCACCTCTAATATCACTGATGTAATGCTGAGAAAGTTACAGTACAGTTACTAAAGTACTGTAGTGAAATTGAGATCTGAGATACTTGAACTTCACTAAAGGTTTATTTTTAATTTTTTTCCAACTTTTTCATGTCACTTTATATTTCTACTCAGCTATTGTATTTTTTGCCTCCACTACAGTTATCTGTCAGCTTTGGTTACTAGTTATTTTAAAAATGATGATTTTTACTTACAAAACATATAAAAATGTACAAGCACAACTAAAATGATTACACCCAAAAATAAATGCCAACTATTACGAAAATCTTTTTTTTTGGCAAAAACATTTCCAGGTTCCAGCTTCTCAAATATTGTAATATTCTCAAATAAATGAGCTCCATCTTAACCAACAACAGCAAAATCCTGCTTCTAATTAATGTATGAGTAATAATTACCGAATGATGTAAAATATAATTGCAGTCACAGCAGACATTTTTCTGCATTGAGTACTTTTACTTTTGATACCTTAAGTGCATTTTCATGATTATGCTTTTGATTACGTATTTTCAATGCAGGACTTTTACTTGTAACAGATTATTCTTTAGGTATGAGAAATTTGACTAGGAGAAGGATCCAAAAACTTCCTCGGCTACGAGTCACAGACAAAAATTGGCCAAGATTTCACTTTAGAAGCTGAGTAGTGGTTGTGGTAGTAGTACAGGTGTTTTATCCATGGTGGAAGGAGAGGAAACAATCGAAAGTCCATACTTTAACATGAAGGACAGTAGATTAGGGATTTGTGGTGATAACCCTCAGTTGTGTTTATTCTTCTTCCTTCATTACCATTTCTCTACCTGTCCACCAGATGTCCTCAGACTTTCCCACCTGTCCCACATGCAGCCCCTCCCTCCTGACCTGCTGTCACCCCACCTGACTTTCCCCGCCCACTTCCTCCTCTGTCCTCCATTTTCCTCTTTAGCTTGTCAATATATATACTAGCTCCTTTTCCCCAGTTGGTTTCCAGATTGTCAGCTGCTTTGTGTCATGTTTTCCAGCCACTTTAAGCTAAATCTGCACCCTTTCTCTGTGCCTGCCTGACCTTTGGATTAATTTTTCTTTACCTCTTTGGATGAGTTTGCCTGTTTTTACTGCCATCCTGGATTTGACATTGGCCTTTTTTGATTCAAGTAAGTGAAGTTTTATGGTTACTTCTCCACATGCCAGCTGTGCTTTTTGCTAATATTTCTGAGCTGTTACAGGTTGTAGTTTGTTTGACTTCGATGAAGTGTTTGCATGCTTTGGAAAGTTGTAAGTGTGTAGGATAAGGTGCTCCACCATTTTCAGACTCTACTCCACAAAGCTTTTGAGCAGGATATTGTACTTTTTACACCATTAAATTTATTTTACAGCTGCTCATATAATGACTTGCAGCAGCACTATACTACTAATCTACCCAGTATACAGTATACAGTGGTGTCTAAAGTGTCTAAAACCGGCTCCACAATGATAAACTACAATATTAGAATGCTGTTATATTTGCTAGTGATTAAAAACTAAATAATACAAAATACAAAAATAATATAACACTTTGAAGGGGGACAATCTAAATAGTAAGTACCTTTACCTTTGATACCTTAAGTAAAGTTTGCTAATATTAGCTCTATCCTTAAGTAATATTTTTAATTCAGGACTTTTATGTGCAAGAGAGTACTTTTAGATGATGGTATTGCTACTTTTATTCAAGTGAAAGATCTGAGAAGAACTTCTTGGACCACTGCAGATGTCTGTGGTTTTAACAAATCTGCGTACTTTACCGATTCGCAACCAGATCCAAGATCTGAGCCCTTATATTTGTCATGTAGTCAAACTAGAGTGATTATTGTTCGCCATTTTTCAAAATGTGTCATTTGAAAATACATTAAACCTTGACCATAATGCTTTAATGTGGTTGATAAAAGCAAAAACTAATAGTCTGCATTTTTATAGAATTCAAGAGAAATACTTGTAGTTTTTATAGTATGAATAGGACTCGAAGTTAATGGCTTTGAAAGTTTTGGCGCTTGGAGAAAGTGTATGTGAATTTCAGCTAAATGCCTGAACTGTAAACATATACAGCGGTGATATAGTACAGTAGTACAGCATCATAGTACTCAGGAACATAATGCTCTGCCAACAGTGGAGTATCAGGTTATAACTACAGAGCATCCAGAGCCAAGTCACTCCACCTGATATATCATTGCTGTTGATATTGTCCCTCTACACAGCCCCAACTTGGATAACACAGTTTTCCAGCTGTTACAAGAACATAGATCTATACAATCAACACAGTTTCAGGGTGGACATCCAAGATTAGTCACTAATTTGGTATCTGACCAAATGTTTCCCCCTCTGTGCCTGCCCTACGTTGAATATCGGCCCAAAAACTGTTTTTGCAGAACATTACGATGTCAAAGTGAAGTTGACCTTTGACATTTTTGGATTAAAAATGTTAACACCATTTTATCCTACCAGACATGTGTGTGAAGTTTTGTCATAATTAACATTTAAATTATTGAGCTATGACTTCGACCACCAAAATCTAATCAGTTCAC
Organism: Plectropomus leopardus; assembly: GCF_008729295.1. Classification (NCBI taxonomy): domain Eukaryota; kingdom Metazoa; phylum Chordata; class Actinopteri; order Perciformes; family Serranidae; genus Plectropomus; species Plectropomus leopardus. The sequence goes on along the minus strand of NC_056479.1, from coordinate 8,020,743 downwards.
TCTTAAGTCCAAGTGGACGTTTGTGCCAAATAATAAAAAAAAAACTCCCTTAAAGCCTTCTTGAGAAATAGCATTCATTCTTACTCATTCACATGAATTTTTGTTTAACTATACAAATGTGATTTACAATTTGGTGGAGGGGTAACTATTCGTTTTCAGTTTAAAGTTTGAGTAATGGATGTGATGTGGTGTTTGCTTTGATATGGGGAGTGTGTTTTTTTTTTCCTGAATTGGTGTTTATAGAGATCTTTAGGGTGGGTGGGTGGTGGTGGGGGGATATATGATGAGCAGCTATATTATTGCCAGAGGTGTATATTTATTTTCTTCCCAATCATTTGGGTGCAGACACAAGATATAAGATGTATATTTGTATGTTGCAATGAAAAAGAAATACAAAATTGATCAGAAAAAAGAAATTGCATTCATAAGAATGGGACCGACAGGCTCATAGTGACCTTTGACCCATGGCCACAAAATTTTAATCAGTTCATTTTCGAGTCAAAGTGAACATTTTTTTTTGCCAAATTTGAAGAAATTCTCTCAAGGCGGTCTTGAGATTCTGTTCACAGAAACTGGAGGGTCAAACTGACAACTTGAAATCATAATGTCTCTGGCTATGGCTATCGCCGGCGCGGAGGCATAAAAAATATACATAAAACAGCAAAAAAAAAGGCCAGGAAGCTTGTCTGTTAATGAACGCTGGATATGTATCAATCCATCCATCCAGCCTAAATATTAGAGCCATAATCATATTCTGTGTGAGGGGGAGTGAGAGGTACTTTTTACAGTTGGCTACATTTACAGTGATTAATTATGATTCACTCCTATGTTCATATGTCAGTCTTTCTTTGCAGTGAAAACAGGATGTTTTGTGTTCCATCTCTCACTAATAACACATGGAACGATAAGTCATCATCCGGAAAAAGGCTCAGTTACACCACATCCTCAAAGAGAGAGAGAGAGCGAGAAAACAGAGAGGTCCAGTCGTTTGCTGCCAACTCCTCGAGAGATGCAGAGATAAATCCTAACAGTGTGATCAACGGTCTTATGCAAGATTTTTAAAGTTCAAGAATGAGCTCTCTGTCCTTTTATGGGCTCAGGGGTGGAGGAAGAACACAAATCTGTTAGTCACAACAAGTTCAGACACTGTCGGAAGGATTTCAGTGCCAGGGCTCAACACACTGAGCACTTCCTTATTCAATCATGTCATTATTTACTGCAGTGTCAAAGCTGAGGGGGACTGCAGCTCCTGGTGATCGAACATGACTGACTGACCTGAATTTGGTTCCCCTTGCACTGCGAGTAACATAACTCTACATCACCTTAAGTAAAAATACCACAGTTCCAAAGGTTTTGTTCACCTGGTTGCTTCCTCTTTCAGCAGGATGGAGCACATCACTAAATGACTCTCCTCAGTCATATTTCATTACCTGCAGCTCATAAGAAGGTTTTCCTCGTGTCTGTGCTCTCTTTGCTTTGGCCTTGTCCCTGATTTCCCTCTCCTCCCAGCATATGATATTAATCTTAACAACCTCGCTCTCCTCTTTTGTACAATGCCCTCATATCCTTCTCTGTTTTTTTTTCTCCTCTGAAAAGCGTCTGGTAAAATATCACTCCCACCATCACCTTCCCTGTAGAGACACAGAGACAGAGAGAGAGAGGCCTGTCCTCAGGCAAATAAAGACTACTTGTTGGTTTGAGTGGAGTGAGAATTGGCAGATGGGCAACATTCTCCCCTTTTTAATTCAAGCTGAGGTCTAGTTGTGGAAATTTTCAGCCCAGTTTTTGTACACTTAAATCTTATGAGGCTTTTCCTCTTTTTTTTTTTCATTTTTCCTTCAATAAAATTGCTTGCACCATACAGGCAAAATATTCAAATAACCTCAGAATATCAAAAAATATGTAATAAACCAGTGGTGGTAAATGTGACCCACTTGTGTCACACATGTTTGTAAATTTTAATTGGGACCAGCAGCTCTGTAACTTGTTGGTTGGTATGTTGGACCATAAAAATTTCCCCACCCTTAGGCAGCCATGGGAGGGGAGGTCAAAATTTTGCATTGAAGTCAAGTGTGAGTGTTAATATCAGTTGTCCGAAGACAGGGGTGTGGGATGCGGGGTGGGAGTGGCAAAGGTGCACAACTTTCTAGTGCATTCAGAGACCAGCCTATTTTATTTATTTTTTTAAAGATTGATCATGCGTCATAGGACAGCTTAACTGTTCAAACCATAGACAGAAATGACAGTTGAATGGGAAATCAAATCAGCATCATTTGCCTGATACAAGGCTCTGTCTTTATTGTGTTGCAGATGGTCCCATTTGTTTCCTGGGCTTAAAAATATTAAATTAGCCACTTAACTGAGACGCCAAATAGATTTTTCATTTTTACCAATTCTACCCCCCCAGGTCAATGTGACCTTGCATTCATCTCATTCTTTGAAAGCATTATCAAAAGAACACCTTGAGGGCATTTCCTCACATTTGGCAAGAACTCGATCTCAGGAATGACTTTTAGAATTTAGTGGTCATAGATTGAAGGTCAAGGTCACCGTGGCTTCATAAGACATGTTTTTGGCCATACCCCGCTAATATTTCACACAATGCTTAAAAGGATAAAATGATAAAGTGCTGACATTTTATATCCAAGAGGTCAAAGTGCAGCTTCACTGTGACATGATAACAAAAAAAAACTTTTCTGGCCTATACTCAATACGTCAGAAACAGAAGGGGAGACATTTGTTCAGATACTGAATTGGTAACACTAATTTTGGGCGTCCACCTTGAAACTGTGCTAAAAGATAGATGTTCTTTGCTGACAGAGGGAAGGTGTGTGTGAAGCATCCATGTTTTCATGGAAGTGTTAATGTTTTTGTGTGCGTGTGCATGTGTTTGCATATTTTTAAAAATCAGTCAAGCTGCTTTATACTCTTTCCTTGTACCTTCTGGCAACTGCAATATAGGAGTAGACAAATTATAGGATTTTTAACAATTTACCCTTGACCCTAAATAAGACGTTAAATTATATGAGACATGTATCTGCTCAGCACGTTTCTGTCAAATAATACTTCAAACAGAGGTTTCACTCAATTTAAATAATTCCATCAGCGTCCTCTTGTTCCTGAAAACTGCAGAGCTCAGCAACACTGGAGCAGTTTAGTAGATAAGGTTATTGAGGAGAGATAACAGAGCCTTAGCACAAAGACAAACGCAGCGAGAGGCATAAAAGCCAAACTCACAGCTGCAATTTCCAATAAAGGTGAAGTGAGGTAGCTGCAGTTAACGTCCGGATGGTGATGAATATGACGGCAGGAGTTCAGGGCAGCTGGGGGGAAATACGCCTGTGAGTGACTAAGGCTGGTTTACTGTAAACACAATATCTCATGGCCATATTACAAATCTTGCGCCATCTCAGATACTATTGGATGTCTCTCAAGTGGAAACATTACTCAGTTTACAAATTCACATGATTCCTAGGGCTACGGACAGGCTGATCAATACTTGTGATCGTGAGCCTCCCTCTCGAGCCAAAGAGTCTGATGTCATCAAAACGTGCAGCCTGGAGCTGCTCCATCGACAGCAAATGGCACGCTGACTTCATCCAAAGGATATCTGAGCTTTCCCACCAAAGCCGAACCCATTTAAAAAGCAGAGATAACGGTTAGGAATCAGAAAATGCGAGCTCACACCCTCAAAGTCACCTTTCCCATCGCTGCCAATTACAGTAAGTTCTCTGAGGTGCAATACTGTAAGTCAGCGCGGCATCACACATCAGCAGGAGAGACAAACTCAGCCCTGTGAGACAGCTGCTTTATGCCCAGGATTACAAAGTGAATTGTGTGAGGCAGTGTGATATATCTGAACTCTAAAATACAGAGTTATTCACTTTTATTTTATGAAGTCTCAGCCCTCATTTTAAAAAGTGCCAAATGCTGTGTCGTTAAAAAAACAAAACGGAAACCATAAATGAATAGAGACTGCAGAGCATTCACAATGCACTGCGAATCATCATAGAAAAGACAAACTGAAATAATTTCAAATGTCTTTCATCTGTGTGATATGAAGCACAACATAAGAGAAACATGTCATACCAAACCCAGCCCATTTCATGTCAGTGGCAACGTGTGTCATTATTGAAGAAATACACCAAATTTAAACCACATTGTCGTATTTGCCAACTTACTTTGGGACATCAAATCACTCGTGTATTTGTATTAGGAGTCCACCAATATTCTTTTTTCAGAGCCGATTCCAATTATTATTAGCTAATGAGACTGATAACAAATATTTGCAACAGATATGCATTTACAATAAATTTGAAAGTCTTTCTGTCAATATTTAGAACTTGGAATAACACAAATTTCAACACAATACTTTGTTTAAATGCCTTTAGCAAATTTTTAATCAAAACTAAAACTTTCAACATCATATACAGCAAGGTTCCAGCAAATTCTTGTGGATCAGGAGACAGACCCACCCCTTTCTCTCTCTATCATAACACCAGGAACAATTCTGGCTGCATTCTCAGCTGATGAAGTCCAGGGGCGTATCAGGTAGGGAGAAAAAGTGGCTTTTGTCGTCAAAGATCTTACGCCAAAAGCACTGCAAAAACGGTGGTATATGATGACTTTGGAATAAAAACCGTCTGGAAAATGAGTGATTTGACAGTTCTGGTTGCAGCTGTACATGCACCCAATCAAATTCACAGTCAAGCTTCACTATGTTTTACGTTCTTTGGTGTCACAAAGAGCTCATGAAAAAATGCCTGATCACAAACATAGTCAGGACTGTTCATCTCCCATTTCCAACCTGAACACCAACCATCAAATCAATGCTACATTTTAGTATTTGGTCAACAAATAACCCAAATTTTGTTTCCAAAAGTTGACTTTCACAGTGGAAACTCTGCAGTTTGTTATCCCTTTAAATCTTCAGTGCACAGCTTTGTTTCACCACACCTATTGCAGCGTGTCAACGCTCTCTTCTTATAGTCCAGGTTGGATGTGTGTGTGTTCCCAAAATCCTTAAATTCTACACGTCTCAAGAAATTTTTCCTAATACTTTTCTGTAGTTCTCTAAACGCCCCGCTCTCTGGCGCCCCCACTCACCCCCAACACCACCACCACCTCCTCCTCCTCCTTTGGACTGCCCAAGGCAGAATGATTAATTTGTGGCTATTGATTTCTCTTCCTGAGCTGAAAGTATGTGAGGGAGAGAGGGAGGGAGGGAGAGGGTGAGGTGGCGTGAGAGAGGGTCAGAGAAGCAAAGGGGTGAGGAGGGAGAGACTTGGAGAGAGGAGTGGTGGTGGTGGGTGGGGGGGCTTACATCCAGTATTCAGTGTAGTGCTTCTCTGCAGTTCTTTTTTTTTTTCTTCTAATCTTTAATGTAGGAAAAAAAGCCAATGGTTGCAGTCTGGATGCGTCAAACCACCTCCCCTCAGTCTCTCTCTCCCTCTCTCTCTCCCTCTCTCTCTCCCTCTCTCGGTGGCGATTGGCAATTCACTGAGTGTCCACATGTCATCTCTTGCCCTGCTGCAGCGGCGAGCAGCGCGGCATGCTGGGAGGAGGAAGGGAGGGGGCGGGAAAAGGGGGGAGTTTAAGGGGGAAGGCAGCAAAGAGAGGGCAGGCAAGATGTCCAGATGGATGGAGGCTTGTATTCATCCATTTCCCTGTTTCATTACATCTATGTAAATGCTGCTAGGTATGTTTGTGTGTGTGTGTGTGTGTGTGTGTGTGTGTGTGTGTGTGTGTGCGGCGCGTGCCCCCCCCCCCCCATCTCATATTAGACAAGTGTCGTCTTGAACACAGTTTTCTTCCCTCATCCCTCTTCTCATCCTTCCCTGTGTCTTTCTCTTCAGTTAAATCCCTACAGTTAAACGAAGCTGCTGAAGAAATTTAATATCATGGCCTCCACTGAAAAAGAGGAAAAAGTGTGTGTGGAAGGGGGGGTTGGGCAGGAGATGAGAAACCGTGTGATCGGCACTTAATTCTATTGGGTAATCATTTTAATTAAGCCAGTATGTGGTTAGCAGTGACGAGCCCGTCTCTCTCCTCGTACTACAAGCACATTTCTGACAGGATGACGTTTGGAGAAGAGTATGACCTACATTTGCTGCTGGAGAAGCACACATACAGAGAGCTCGTCTGAATGCATATAGTTAATGAGAGGAATGAAAGATGTGGAGTGATCGGCAAATGTCCGTTTTGTCAAGTGACCTTTCAAGGGCATGTATACACGGCAGCGGTGACGCTTGATGAAATGAATTCATATGCAGTGTGACGGATGAATCAAGGCGCGTTAACAAAGAGAAGAGAGTGGAAACGCAAAAAAAATCTTCTACATGAAGAGTGTCAATGAGCAAGGTCACTGTTAGTATTACTTCTGCTTCATTTCACAGTACCACCAATGACATTATAGCCTTCAGTCTAAGCACAAGATAAAGACCAAATATTCTTTTATTGTAGACCATTTGTGTTGAAAAATCTCCAGGAGAACCAACAGTTCATCTACTACCACAGTTGTGAGGGATGTTGTCTTAGTATTAGAATAGTTTGCTCTAAAATCTGGCATTTAAAAAGAAAATATTGTAGTAAGTGAAAATCAAGTGTGCAGGTTGGAGGAGTGGATACGTGTAACGTAAACTCTCTACAGATGTAACTGACAGCATTAATAGTGGCTGCAATCCATTAAAGAAGTATTTCAGTGATATAAAGAAGGACCTCACATAAAACCAGGATGTTACTGCAGGAGAAACACATTATCACTTTTCAGACTGGTATCGCATGACCAGAGAAACGATCCTTTTGCTCAAGAGGTTGAAAAACCTACAACTACCAGAATGCTCAACTGGTGGTTGTATAACAGTTAAACTCTAAGTTAAAACATGTTCCTGAAAACATTTGAGGCGAGAAATATGCAACTCAGTACCAGAATTGTGATTTATATTTGATCAGCGCTGTGTAGTTTTACTGATTGACTCACACTTATGCAGTACGTTCCATTGTACTCAGAAGCCGGGAAAAATAGACCTCAGATTTGGGAAAAGTGCGATCAAATGGCCATTCAAGTGGGGATTCTAAATCGAAAACACGGGCAAGATGCATGTGGACCGAGTCAGTTGAATTGACCTCATAGCAACATGGCAGCGCACACGGTGAATGGGAAGCAGAATGACCCGTCAATTAAAGTCAAAATTGACCCGTCAATTTTGTATTTGATCACTCCACATCTTTCATTCCTCTCATTAACTATATGCATTCAGACGAGCTCTCTGTATGTGTGCTTCTCCAGCAGCAATTTTGTCAGTTACAGTGACTCTCACTAATATGGCAAAACAGGGCATTAAAATACATTTCCGAAAACATTTTAGGCAAGAAATAGGCAGTGCAGTAATGTAACCTTGATTTATATTTGATCAGCACTGCCTAGTTTTACTGTTGGGTATGATTTTGGTCCAAGTTTGTGAGGGAGAGGAAGAGAGAGAAAAAGAACACAGGGTGTGTCTCTTGATCAGCTGTATACTCTTTTAATTGGCTGCTGGTAGTGGGCAATCTTGGGTAATACCAAAACGCGCCTCTAGCGCCAGGGAAACTTCTCCAAATGATGTCAATTATGTCATTTTGTTTCATTTAGGGGAGAGGAGGGGTATCTAGGCATTGGTTATATAAAGAAAAATTTATCACAGTTAATCTACACATACTACCCTCATTTAATACAAAGCTGGGCGAAAATCGGTGATGCATCCCTTTAAGGTGGGCCACCTCCCGCATGGGCACCGATATGGAACATAGCTAGCATATAGCTACACCCAGTGATGAAAGAAGTACTCAGATCTTTTACTTAAGTAAAAATAGCAAAACCAAAGTGTAAAAATATTCTTTTACAAGTAAAAGTCCTGCATGCTGACTGTCAAATGCAATGTCTACAGATTTCACAAAACACAAAACAGCCTGAAAATGAAGAAAATCTGAAACCATTGCATGAGAGCTGACTCATGGTACGCTATGATTGGCCAGTCGATGTTCAAGGGGTGGGATTTACAGTTGCTGAGTATCAACTGCATCAAACTAGAAGCGATTTAACACAGCGCTGTATCATTTATGTTTGAAATGAGTTGACTCAGCCCAAGTCAGACTGAAAATTCATCTGCTGTTTTGTTTTTTTTCCCCTCACTTCTCCCCTTTATGTCTTCGAATTTTCAGGACTTATAGTCACTCTTGTTTTTTCCCAATTTTTATTGATTGGAAAAGCCATCATGAGCATTTGTGCAATGTTGGTAGTCTTTGCTTCCAGTTGCCCTTCATCTGGACAGTGAACAGATATATGACGTCATATGCAAAGAAATTTATCTTAAAAGAAACATCATCTGAGTCACGGTGAAGAACATAATGTCCACAACATGCACCCTGTATTTCCCAATCTGTGCTCATTTCACATCATTTAATCAGACCGATCTGCTAATTCTCACAATTTTATGATCTTAACTCAGACTGGCATGGTGCCATCGAGGGCAAGGATTCTGTTCAGTGATCAGTGCAGACATGTGGATTGGGAAGGGAAGCCCTGCAGGCTGTTGTATTCAGTTTTTATTTCATTTCCCGCACACACAGCCTTCAATACTAGTTGTGTTCTGACTTTGTGGCCAAGCTGCCCCGGAGCTAGCGGTATGAAGAACACTGTGGGTAAATAAAAGATTCATTTTCACAACTTGTTCATGCAGTCATCCTTAAAGACGGGCGCAGCGTTGGCCCTGTCACGGCATGACACATTAAAGACACACACGCACAGTGCAGGCTGATTACAGACACACAACTGTAAGGCAGCATCAGTGTGTCACGCTGCTGAGAGGAGAGAAAAATGCATGTGGGGTTCACATCTGCAGTCATTTCCAGGTGAAGGTGTGTTCATATGTGTGTGTGTGTTCATGTGTGTGCTCTCAGCCAGGGCTTCCTGTGTGCATGCTGCTATGATCATGAGAGACTCCCTGTCCTGGAAAGCGATCTGAGGGAGCAAAGGGAAGCCACGCTGCTCCTCATTAAAAATTCATTCTGTTCCTTACTGCTTTCAGAAACACACAGACGATGAAGGTGAATGCTCACACACATGCGCACACACACACACACACACACATAGGACAGAAGAGAGGAGGAGGAGGAGAGAGAAAGCACGCTCGCCTGGAAATTACATCATCCTCTTTAGTGGACTAAGCAACACCTTATCCTTGCCCACATCAGGATGCTACGAAGATAACGGCGGCGACTTCATTTTGACGAATTCCCTGATTCTCTCTGATCTGCAGATTAGCGCGGCCGCTGTCTTTTTTATCCCAGCAAAAAATCAGCAGCATCGTCAGCAGTTTGGCGGATGCTTTGTCTAAGAGTCACAGAACGCACCTCCACAGATGTGAATAATCGAGTGTCAGCCTTTCCCAGACACCAGGTTTACATCATTTCCTGTAGGAAGCCTATTAAATCATCATCCCTCAGGTTTAAGCACCCAGCTCACTCCATCAAGCTGCTGCGGCTCGACATGAGAGTGATAGAACAAACAGTGTCTAGATCAATTAAAGTTAGGTCACATTCAACATTTGCTTAAATAAAAACAAATCTTTTTGGTCTTGCTTTGACCTTTAACCTTCAGCTCTTTAATAGTCTCAGTTTAGTACTGCATTAAAGGCCCCATAATCTAAATGGGTGACTTCCATGTCTTTTTTTAATTATAAGCAAGTATAGGACTAATATAAATATAGTAACAGCATCAAAATGGTCAGTCCACAGAAAAATGCACACAGCTCGTATTCAGAAACTGCCTCTTAACGAGCCATCAAGACTTCCTGGAAGTTGTGATGTCACAGCCATACTATATGAACATAGAAATTGCCACTATGGTGCTGTTAAGGTCATGTTCCAGCTGAAATTATGGTGCAGAGATGCTAAGAACACAAACGTGAAAGACTCCGAAATTCTAACCAATCAGAGCAGACTGGCCGTTTTTGAGAGAGAGCCTTGAAAAGACAAGCCCAAAAACAGAGAGTTTCAGATGGAGGGTTAATACAGGTGTATTCAGGCATGCAGTTTGAGGATAATAAAGCGTTTTCTGAACATTAAATCATGTAAACATGTTCTACTAGAAACCCAAATTCAACTATGAAACCAAAATTTAGCTTAATATGGGACCTTTAAGGATAAGTCCTGCAATATTCTGTATTCCTCTTAGTGTCATCAAATACACACCAAAACTGTTCCTGTCTGACTTCCTGTCTGCAGCTCCCAACCTCAACCCCACTGGTTTCTACTGATGACAGATATCTTTAAAAACACCTCACAAAAAGAGTTATGTTGTTTGAACATACACCACCACCAAAAAAAAAAAAAGTCAAACTGCTCTTAGATTTACCTTGTCATCATGTGACATTACAACCTTTATCACCGTTTTGAATTTAGGCGGTTCTTATTTTCAGCAGTCTCAATTGACAGATACAGTCTCATTACAACTGTTTGTTTTCCCAACACCACCATTTGCTGTGACAGTGGGGTCTGCCAGCCCTGTCGACTGCAGTAAATACTCACTCTGGAGTGCAGTAAACATGACCATCTGAGCAGCGTCACACTGACAGGCAGCTCCGATGTCCTTGGAGACAGGAAGGCATAAAGGCCAATGTGGTGCCTTGGGGGGCACCACATTACTCTGGAAAGTTAATTGAAATCATTCAAATATCTGTTTCTGTTATGCAAAAACTTGTTTTTTAACCAGTTGTTGCAATGTCTACTGGTTTACCACTACACCTGCTGGATGGATTGCTGTGAAATTTGGTATCACAAATGACTTTGGTGATACTCTGACTTTTCCTCCAGCATTGTCTTCAGGTCAAAATGTTAAATGTCAAATACTTTGATTTGTTACTATGTCAACATCGGTTTCCTCAGATTTGCTACTTTAATAATTAAAAATAATTTTAATTTATTTATTTATTTATTTATCAGTCAATAAGTCAAGTCAGTGTAATTTTGCTATTTTTCTATCCGGTTTATTTATTATTTATTATTCATTTACTTGATGTTGTCTCTACCGGTGGTGAAGGTTGGGGATGGATATAATGCTCACTATTTTTATTTTCTTACTTTTACCAACTTATTTTGTCATGTCATGTCCGAGCTGTTTTTTGTGTAGTCCATAACTTAATGGAGTCATTTCTCAATCAAAAATGCCAAATGTTTGATTGTTTAAAGTTTGGAAGGTGAAAATTCACGAAATATAATTCGCAGATGAACTGATAATGACGATGATGATTCCTTGCAGACCCAGTAATATTATACTATGATTTTATTTTATGCTCGATAGTAAACAAAAGGTGGAGGCCACATATAAGGAGAAGAAGAACAACACAACCTGTTACAGTGTACATTTGAAACAGTGGAAAAAAATCAATCCCTTCAGATCAAGTGTCTGAAATTACAACACTGTCTGGTTTCTTCCCATCGTTGCAAATCAATCATATTGCCTGACTAATACCAAAGACATCTGATATCTAAATACACCATAAAGCCTTGAGAGTACGCTTCAGATACAGATACACACCTGTGCTCTGCTGAGCCATCTGGCCCAGATCACCTTCATCCTCGCAGACCGGCTGTTTAACATCACTGCAGAAGCACATCATGCTATCTGTTTCCTTCCTCCTTGCCCTCTAGATTCACCCTGTGCTCTCTCCTCCATCTGTCACACTCAGACTCTGCCCTGCTGGCATTACCTCCAGCCGTCCTCCACCCGGCCCTGACGCTGACCCACAGCTCAGCGACAGGAACCTTCAGCCCTCCCCTGCCTCAGTCCAGGCCGGAGACTCCGCTGTCAGCAGCTCTCCCACCGGGTGCTAAGAGGGCTTTGCAGAGGTGGGAACATCTCTGTTGCCTCTCTTCAGTTCTGTTTTTTTTTTTTATTAGGATACCTTTTCACCAATGAAACACCACAGCTTTGTGTCTGTGGTGTCCATTAACCCTTTAGAACCTGGATAGACAGTTTTGTTGAGATGCCTTTCACAAGCATTTGAATCTCTGACACCTGAGAAATTTAAAAAAAAAAAAAAAAAAGGCAATGAACTGTGAAAAGTTAAAGGTGACAGGTGACAAGAAAATTACTGAGAAATTAGCCCCTGGGAGATTTTTTTTTTTTAATTTGAAAACTATATTTATTATTCTTCAAATAATATATTTTGAAAAAATAACAGATTTTTTAAAATTTTATTTTATTTTTAACACTTTTGTAAGATCATTTTCATTTTTCCTTTATTACTTGTTTTTTTTTTTTTATTATTTTAAGGTAATTTTCTTGAATCTGTTTACTAATTTCCAATTTTTAGGCCAGTTCTTGTTAAGTTGCCCATTGCTTTCTTCCCATGTCTTTGAAATAAATCACGCCTATTTGCTCAGGTTTCAAAGGGCTAAACTTCAACACTGTGACCAATAAGTAATTACGTTAAAGAGTCAATTCACCCAAATCAAACTTTTCAGACTCATATCTAGTGGTTTAACCATTTGTGGTTTTATGAGTTGTTTTTTTTTCTTTTGACAGTTTGCTTGATATCACTGAGTTAACAAACGGCTGTGATAGTTTCAAATCTTTACTGGTTATTTGAATGTCGAAGTGCTTATTTTGTCTGCCTGACAGTTTGAAACCCCAAGATTTTTGATTTTAAGATATAAAACAGGAAGGGATGCTCATTTTTGAGAAGCAGAAAATGTTTAGCAGTTGTTCTTAAAATATGTTATGCTATTATATGTACTACTATATGTTATATGCTATTAATTATCAAAGTAGTTGCAAACACAGTTGGCAACTGATCAATTCAGCTCTGCTATAAGTTACTAAATGATGACACCCTTGCCTGCAAAGGAGGTGATGCTTAAAGCTTCAAAGAATAGTATTTGATAAATTTATCAGCGGAGAGACATAAGAAATATTTCCAATTAAGACTCCACATAGTAAGTAAGAAAAATGTGTTTCTGTGATTTGGGTGAACTGGCCCTTTAAAAAAGACACATATTAGAAGACACACAGACGAGATCTGAGAGAATAAATCAGAGTTTAAGTACTAATCCTTACCAGCGATATATCCATCACACCATCATTACTGTTATTACTATTACCGTTATTAGTATTAGCGAGATTATCAGCAGGCGATGGTACATTCAGCTGGTGTAAAGCCACCAAACAGACTCTAACTCTGCTCCTGTTCCTTCCTGCGACTCCGAGATGATGCAGTGTGTTTGGGCTGCGTTCTGACACAAAGCAAATACGGTGTAATAGATTGCAAATGAACTGCGCCACGGACACCACCAATTAATCAAAAGGCAGATTGTCGTATTTTCTGCGTGCCATGGCGGGGGGGTTGCACCTCCTTAAAATGAATGGATTGTATCTGCAGTTAATTATCATTTACTACAGGGTCTCTTTGGGATGTTTCCACAGCTTAAGGATACGGCCGGTAAAGTGGAACGAAGAGGAGCTCTGCTGCGATGGAATCAAAGATTGGCCTGCTGGTAATTACACTTTCATTGTAAGAGGATCAATTCTATGTAATCAGAGCGCAATCTCACTGAAAATCGAGTGGTTATCCGAGCCACTTTAACATGGAAACTTTACATTTTCAAGGGAACAACATTTGTTTGATAAACAGTGGCTGAGAGCCAAGATGATGGCTATAGAGTCTGATCACACTACACTATATTTGCTCTTGACCTCTGAGCTCTGCAGTGGCTTGAAAACTTTATTTTTGTTTTCATCATTGATTGATGCAAATCATTCCCAGTTAAATAACAATAAATCTAAATCAAAATCAGAGCAAATACTGACAAATGCTGTTTTGTAATTTCTCAGAGTACTAAGTGGTGTTTTCAGTAAGTAGGAGTGACAACGAAATGTAATTTTATTTATTTGAATTGCTTCTATGTTTTTTTTTAATCTTATGTCTTATCCTATTTAAACTATTCACTATTTTTTTTCTTCCTTTTTGTTAATTGTTTTGCACCAAAACACCAATACACATTCCTTTTTTATGTAAATGTACTTGGCAATAAAACTAGATTCTGATTCTGATTCTGATCTGAAAATTAGCTGGGGGTGGATCATGAGACAATTTTAAAAAACAAGGGATAATCACTGAGAAAACTATGTTTATAATTGTCCTAATTATATATGTGTGATTTCACAGGAAAAAAATGTTTAATTTTCAGAACTTTTAGGGTAATTTTCTTTCTTTTGTGTTTGTTTCTTTGGTTTTTTTTGTTGTTTTTTTTGCATTTTTCTCTTATTTTCAAGTAACTTTTCTCCAACATCAATTGACAGCAAAAAACTGCATGGAACTAGCATAGAGTGTAAAGGACAGACTCATGGGTACCCACAGAACCCACATTCTTGAGGACAGAGGTTAAAGGACCCCTGTGAAACTGGGCATACATTTTCTTGTCCTCTACTTACATTTGACACCACTATCATCAGATTTAAAACTCAGCCCGGTACAGCCTCTTAAAGATCGGAATGTCGGCCGGCGATTAATGTGATTTAAAAAAAATCAAAAAAAAAATCACATGTTATGTTTGGACCACGTTAATGCTGACAGGCTTAGTTAAAACTGATTTTTGGTGGAGTACTCGTTCAAGCTTCTGAATGGATTTGAACTGCATTTTTTTCTGTGCTTAAAAAATTAATTTAATTTGATTTATGTTGAATTCCAGGAGCGCGATGACATTGGAAATGCTGGTGCATGCAGGCAGTCAAAAGTCCTCGCAGTCCCATCATGGTCTGGTGAGTTGTGGTGCCACACAGTGTGCTTACAAAAAGACCAGCCCAGGGTCTGTTTGCTATTGATTTGTTCTCTGGTCATGCAGGATAAAGATAGACCCCACCCAACCAGGACCAACAACAGCTAAAAATAACACGTGTAAATCAAGCCTAGAGCCCCACACACAGACACACACACACACACACACACAGAGTCCTGCAGGCTGTGTTTTTGATGATGATGATGATGCATCGGGGGTCAGAAGGGATAATTATTGTGTAGTAATTGAAACGCTTCTCCTCTTTGATGCATGTCCCATCTTTAATGCTTTTATTTTTTATTTTTATTCTAATTTATACTCTCTAGACTGTGAGGGGGGAGGTGAGGGGAGGAGAGGGGACGTCTTCACACTGAGCGGGTGACAGCATTTATGGGAGACTGCCACTGAAGTTTACAGCCACTCTCCCATCGAACCAAAGCCATCTGAGTCATTAATCATAAACTAAATCAATTACCGCGCCATCAAAGCCATCTACTGTCCATCTCATCCTGGAGACTCAGTCAGGATGGCCGAATGCTGCTTAACCAAGACATGACTATTAATATACAAGTGGGGAGTCATAATGGTGTCTCTGAGTGTGTACTTTAAACCTTTATTGTCCTCTCAAGTTTGATATAATTCAGGATATAAAGGTTTTTTTTTTCATTTGAAGGGATCAGATGTGCAGTTCAGTCAAGGCTAGAAAAATGATCGACATGTCCAGTAATGATACTGATGACAGATTCATTTGTAGTGTGTCCTGGTTCAACAATTCAGCTTTTAATGGCTTTGTGGGGACATGGTAATGTTGTGGCAGTGTAATATATTGTCTTTGAAATGTAGTGACCTTTGTAACTTACTCTTACCGGAAAAAGAAAAATTGTAACAGGAATCAAATCTCATTCATTTTCCGAATGATGATTTAAATGAACTTCGGATTTGGCTTTGGATGGATAACTGAACAAGCCTACTAAGCACGGGACCAGGGGCCCACAGTGTCAGAGGCCCTCACTCGACTTCAGCTGTAAAAAAAAAAAAAAAAGTACTAGAATTACTGAAACGCGCTGACCAGGAAAAGACTCAAAATAACCACAAAAAGATGGAAAGAAACTTCAAAGAGACACAAAATAACTACAAAGATGATGACAGAGAAGTCCCCCAAATAGCAATAAATTGAGGAAAAGTTGACAAGAAAATGACCCTAATTTTTTTTTTTAAATGAGAACAAGAAAGTATTCTAAGTTAGCAATAGTTCTAAAAACTAGGGAAAATGTCCAGAAANAAAAGATGGAAAGAAACTTCAAAGAGACACAAAATAACTACAAAGATGATGACAGAGAAGTCCCCCAAATAGCAATAAATTGAGGAAAAGTTGACAAGAAAATGACCCTAATTTTTTTTTTTAAATGAGAACAAGAAAGTATTCTAAGTTAGCAATAGTTCTAAAAA